>NC_133329.1:226944205-227544205 GCF_042186555.1 Aquarana catesbeiana
AATTTGGCACTCAAAATTGGGTATACATATCAATTGACAGTAGTGGCTAAATATGTTTGGCACCTGCTTGAAATAATTAGGGTGTCTGATTAGACTCTTTTATTAAAGAGAAGTATTCACATTGAATTTGCTATTCATGAGAAGCAAACTGTGTGTCATTGATGAACCCAAAAAAATATACTCAAACTATTGTCCTTTTTTTATACACAGGATGAGTCCATCCAGGAGGAATGTGGGGAAAGTGGCAGGCAGGAGGAGACCAGGCCCATGGACAGCCTGGAGGAGGCCGGATTCACCATCATCCTGGAGGAGGCTGGGCCCAGTGTCAGGCAGGAGGTGGCTGCTCCCAGTGAGGTGGCTGCTCCCAGTGAGGTGGCTGGGCCAAGTGAGGTGGCTGGGCCAAGTGAGGTGGCTGGGCCCAGTAGGAGCCTGACCGAATCCCAAGTGCCTCCCCTCCACCTTCCCAAAAAAAGGGCCAGGAAGGGGATGGTCACACAGGACGCATCCCTGCGCCTCATGCAAGAGGCCACCCGTTTTTTAAGGAGCCCCCCCGAAGCGGAAGAATCCTATGGCTGCTACTTAGCCAGCAGGCTTCTTCAGATGAATAGGGAGCAGCGCCTCATTTGTGAGCGCCTATTTGGGGAAACAATCCATAAGGGGCTGCAGGGCACGCTAACACAAAACACCCAACTACATGAGGCAGCCCCCCCTCCTCCTCCTCCTCCTCCTCCTCCTCCTCCTCCTCCTGCCACAACTGAAACACCAGAGCCACAGCCTCAAAAGAAGGCTACAGGGAAGGCTGCAGGGCAGCGTGGAGGAAAGGCTGCAGGGAAGAGAAGAAAATGATGACCTGGGTTCAGTCTGGTCTGACAGAAGACGCAGGCTGTTGTAGGACCACAGTCTGGGGACATCTAGATCATCTGCTGGTGCTGTTGATCTCTGGGATTCTTGGACCAGATTGTGCTCCCTCTTATATGGACTCCGCAAGATCCCAATTTTCTGGTACACCGACTTTTTCCAGCGTTGACTTCCTCTTTATTTTATTTTGACCATGAATAAATGGATCATTTTTTGAGTTTAGCAAAAGACTTTTTATGTTTTTTCTTTGAAATCATTGATTTTACACACAATGTTAAATTAACAAGGGACAACAATCTCATTGAGTTTGAAAAAAAACACACCAAAAATACATTACTAATGTTAATAATGTTCAAGTGGTAAGTCTTGAAAATCCAAAAATTTACGTAACCAAAAACGGTGCTTTGGGTTAACTTTATCTAAAAACTAAAAAATAATCACTATAAAAAAAAAAAACAGAATAATGGGTTCTTTGTGGTAACTTTACAAACCTAAAAAAAAAAAAGGGGAAAAACTATTATTAGTATGGAAACATTGTTTTTAAAATGCATACTATATCATTCATGAGATCAAAGAGAAAAAGAATCCAGAAATCAGTTTGGGAGAACTCTGATTATGAACAGCAAAACACCTTCGTTCTTTATAGAGCCTTCGTAAAGAAGAAATAAAATGCGCTGCATTCAACGATCACAGATTTTGCAGCGTGATGAATGTGCTACCTACAATACGAACACTAGTTTTACTAGACCGAGTGCTTCCGTTTAGTTTTTGCTTATGAGCATGCGTCGTTTTTTTGTCCGTCGGACTAGCATACAGACGAGCGGACTTCGGGGTCCGTCGTACTTACGACGTAAAGATTTGAAGCATGCTTCAAATCTAAAGTCCGTCGGATTTGAGGCTAAAAAAGTCAGTTGAAAGGCCGGAGAAGCCCACACACGATCGGATTACCAGCCAGCTTTAGTCCGTCAGCGTCCGTTGGACTTTTGTAGACGAAAAGTCCGACCGTGTGTACGCGGCATTAGAGTAATATGAGTCGGAGGTATGCACCTCCACTTTTAGTGTATAAAAGGGCCTGTATATTGCAATAAAAGAGATTCCTGTTTGAACTTACATACAGCCTGCCTGGTGTTTGTTCTGAGCTATCACAACTGGGTTAGAACGACACATGGCTGAAGTTCTAATCCCGAAGCATTGGATGACCAAACCATCAGACGTTGCAATCTGATTCAATAGCTGCAGAGGAGTGTCGGGAGAGTGGAACCGAGCGAGCAAGGGGCTCGATACATTCAGTCATCTTGGAACTCTGCCAAAACAGACAATTTTACCCCGCTTCCAAGCAATGTTTCATATTCCTATTTCTGCCATCAAATATCTGTGTGCTAAGTATACCTATTCTTTTTACATAGGGGAGAAAAGACTCGGAGGACACCACTCATCCGAGGAGACCACAGACCCCCCACCTCTGGAAGAAGGGGAAATCCACCAAAGCCAAGCAGAGCAGGAGGAGGAAGGAGACGTGGTGGAAATTGTCACCACAACAGGTTAGTGTCTGCGACCATAGGCTCAGGTAAGAGATGGATGCCGGCATATTTATAATACATCTGATCAGATCTCCCCGATCAGATCCTGATCGGGGAGATCATGGGGTGTAATAGGGACTTGGAAAACATCCACAAAAACATCAATGAGGTTAAAAACAAAATGAAGAACATCATTGATGTTTTAGGGAGAGTTTAAAAGACCTCCAAATCCCTTCCTTTTTTGTGGATTTGTAATTGAAGAATTTGTTAAATTTTTTGACATTTTATAGAAAAGCCAAATTTTGAAGATGCACACAGTGTGTCAACATGTGCTATCTGCCATCACGGGAGATCACTGTAGGCGTTTTGAGGGTGCAACCCCTTCCTCAATAATAAAGTAGCTGTGAGGAAGGGGTTGCACCCCCAAAACACGTCCCTTGATCCCCCATGATGGCAGCTAGCACATGTTGACATTCTGCAATTTGTGTACATCTTCAAAATTTGGCTTTTCCAGGGATGACTTCACCCCATCTGAACGCAATATCAAACACAGTTTCAAAATACTCATGTCTGATATTGCCTTCAATTTCTACAAAAGTTGAACTTTGTAAGTTCCAGATTTGTGTATTTCTTGTTGGTTTAAAACATGCCTGTTTTACCTTAAATGGACATTTCTACTTTTATTAATGTGACCCAAAAAATTGTTATACAACAAACATGTTGGTTTGCATGAAATTTAAAAACTAAGAAAATGGACTTTGAAGGCACACGAGTAACTTAAAGGGGTTGTAAAGGTAAAAATTTTTTCACCTTAATGCATTCTATGCATTAAGGTGAAAAAACTTCTGACAGAACCGCCGCCCCCAGGCCCCCCGTTTTACTTACCTGACGCCTCGAAAGTCAGCTTCGCGTTCCCGACATCTGTTCCTCCGCTCACCCTGGCCGCTGATTGGCTGCAGTGGATGGACTGAAAGCAGCGCAGCCATTGGCTCGCGCTGCTGTCAATCACATCCGATGACGCGGTGCGCCGGGGGGCGGGGCCGAGTGATACAGCGAGCGGCTATAGCCGCCGGCTGTATCACGGGAGCGCGCCCGCAAGCACTCACCACCGTGCGAGGGAGCTCGCATTAAGGTGGTGAATGCTTGCGGGGAGGAGCTGAAACAGCCGCCGAGGGACCCCAGAAGACGAGGTTCGGGGCCACTCTGTGCAGAAAAACACCTTTACAAACGCTTTAACTATAAAAACTAAAAATAGTTTTATTTAATTTAAATTACAAAGATAAATGGAGAAGTACTATAAGTGTTACATTGATTATATGAGAAATGCTCTGTATTCAATTTTTTTCACCCTACAAGCAATTTAAACCTCCTCTAAACATGTTGGTTTGTTTTAAAAACCTTTTATAAATGCACATGTGATTGTGCTGGTAATAAAAAGATTGATACTCAAGAATGTGTGAATTATTGTTTCAATGCTCCTTAAATTTTGTGGTGGTAAAATTGTGGTTTTCAGTGACAATGGTGGTTATTTCCTAAGGGCAAATCCACTTTGCACTACAAGTGCAGTTTCAGTGCAGTCTCAAGTGCACTTGCAGTGCAAAGTGGATTTTCTTTTAGTAAATAAAACCCAACAGTGATTTTTTATGTTACACAATCATGCCATTTTCAGGACACCCCACATTTATGTCAGGGACAGCAAAAAGAAACACAAGCAGTAAATGTCACCAAAGATTTTAGTAGTTAAATTTGAAAAATGTATCATACATTGTCTGGCATATTTATGGCCCCCCTACCCGCAAAGTATTCAAGGTAGCTAAGACGGACCTCGCGGGCACTCAGGGGGGGCAAGCCAGGATGGCCAGCCTCAAGCGCTGTCAGGGTTGTTTCAGTTCCAGGAATTCTGGCCTCAGGCCCAACTGAGGCAGCATAGTTGGCAGAATCTTGCCTTAAAAAGTTGTGGAGAACAGAGCACACCAGGATGATATGATTCAGTTTATACTCCCCCATGTGTATGGGTGTAAGGAATAGGCGGAACCGGCTGGCCATAATTCCAAATGTGTTTTCCACCACTCTCATGGCTCTGGCCAGCCAGTAATTAAAAACCCTCTGGTCCGGGGTGAGGGTCCTCATAGTTAATGTCCGCATAAGATGGTCCCCCATGGCAAACGCTTAATCCACAACGAAGACGAATGGGAGTCCTTCCACATTGTCTTCTGGAGGTGGCAAGTCCAAGCTGCCATTCTGGAGACGCCTGTAGAACTCCATCTGGGCGATGACTCCACCATCGGACATCCAGCCATTCTTCCTCACGTCCACATACAGGAACTCATAAGTAGCCGACACCACCGCCAACATCACAATACTATTGAACCCCTTGTAGTTGTAATAGTATGACCCCGAGTTGGGTGGTGGGACGATGTGGACGTGTTTCCCATCATTTGCCCTTCTGCAGTTAGGAAAGTCCCACCGCTGGGCAAAGTGGGAGGCCACAATCTGCCATTCCTATGGCGTGGAAGGAAACTGTGGAGTCAAACAAGAAAAGAAAATTAATCATTTTGCACATAAACATGGAAAGCAGATTAGACACAAACATTCTTGGCCAACATCAGTATAAGTTATTTTACAGAGTATTTAAATACAAAGGTATAAGGTCCACCTATCAGATTCCCTACCTCTCATGGGCCATTTGCTAAATTTTATGGGGGGATATGTTTGGGACAGGTAACCCTCTCCACTTCATTGAGAGACGAATGCCTAAATAATGTGTATTACTTTGGCCAGCCCCTCCTTACTTCAATCTATTGGCAGCCCACTGGACAGGTAAGAAGTGTCATAATACAAAGATAAAAATACACACTGTACAAATGGAAGCACATTTTTACATTCTGCTATTACCTATCAAGATAATAATAGTATACAAAAACTTTAAACAGTACCATTTGTAAGTATTCAGGCAGGCCCTTGCACTACATGCTTTGGGGAATTCATTAATAAATATGACCACTAAAGAGGTGGATATAGTGTGTATGGGTTTGCCAAAGTCAGCAGATAGAGGATTGGTATCAGCTGAGTTAGCAGTTGGGGGGTAGGGTTCCAAATGATTTTAGGACACAAAAAAAGCCTCTGGCACTGGCCAGAGTTTCAAACACACATCACAAATTTCTACATTTTAGGGGGTTTTTACGGTAAAGCACTACTATGGAGCTGACAAAATACATTGTTAATTGACTACATGAGGTGAATATAGGGCTAGGAGAGCATGCTGGGGAGGTAAGTGAAGGCAAATATGTATGAAGGACAAAAAAAACCCCTAAAATTCCAGCATGCATGAGGACAAAGGGGTCATTCACAGCATATTACAATCATGGTAATTAGGCAATGAGGAAAGAAATACAATACATTAGCAAACATTCTATACAATAAAATGTGATATTGAAGGATAAATCTTACCTTAATATAATCCTTCTGCAGGACCTGGATGATGGCAGAACAGGTCTCCGGGATAACGATCCCCAGAGCCTGGGGGGAGATGCCTGTCAAGAACTTAAGGTCCTGCAGGCTTCTCCCCATTGCCAAGTACCGCAGGGTGGTGACTAGCCTCTGCTCCGGAGTGATGGCTTGCCTCGTGCAGGTATCCTGCCTGCTGATATAGGGGGTCAGCAAAGCCAACAAACGGTGAAATACGGGGTCCGTCATCCTGAGAAAGTTCCTGAAATCATCAGGATTATTCTCACGGATCTCATGGAGCAAAGGCATATGACAGAACTGGTCACGCTGGAGCAACCAATTCTTGGTCCATGAACTCCTCCCCACCCTGTTCATGGACTGGACTTGTGTCAAGGTAAGGAAATCAAACACCAAGCCCCCGCACAGCACGAACTCTACGAGGAGTACGTATACGCAACATGACTAGAAAATGGTCGGCTTCTCAGAACGAAGTAACAGAACACTGAAGAACAGCAAGGCCTGTGAAGAGCGACCTGAAAAACAGTAACAAATGAACAAGAACACAATGACAGAGTCACGCATAACTCGCTGCACGCACTGAAGACCAGATACAAACCCACAAGCACAAACTGAACAGCAGAAAACGATCTGAAAACCATGAGTCTGAAAAAGCGCAAATCATCTCTCACCAAACTTTTACTAACACGAGATTAGCAAAAGGAGCCCAAAGGGTGCCGCGCTTGGTTCTGAACTGACCTTTTATAGTCTCGTCGTATGTGGTGTATGTGACCGCGTTCTTGGCGATAGGAAATTCCTATAACTTTGTGCGACCGTGTGTATGCAAAACAAGTTTGAGCCAACATCCATCGGAAAAAATCCATGGATTTTGTTGTCGGAATGTCCGATCAATGTCCGACTGTGTGTACGGGGCATTAGAGTTAATATGGGAAAAACGTGTCTCCTCTTCACTGATGCTTTATCACCAATCCTTGTTTCGCTAAAAACCCCAAATTTTCAAAAAACATTTGTCATTGGGACAGAAAGTGAGGTGAAATCTTCTGAAGAGATGCACAGACAGCAAAACAAATGTTACAGGGGTGATAACTGTTCCCCATGATTTCCAAAAAGCTTAAAAATAGATTTTTTGGCTGGAGCTACACTTTAAAAATGTACCAGTTCAAAATTACAAACATATTCTACCTAACAACAGACCTACAGTCCCTGTTTTGTTTGTACCGCCTATATACTGCTGTTCAGAGTATATAGGGCCTGGGGGCCCCATGTCTTTCCTTTTTTTAATTTTGGTGCGGGGTTCCCCTTAATATACATACAAGATCCAAAGGGCCTGGTAATGGACTGGGGGGCTACCCATGCCGTTTGTCTCACTGATTTTCATCCATATTGCCGGGACCCGACATTACATTAAAGCTGCAAGCAGTTTTAAATGACTTTTATTACTTTTAAAAATTTCATTTTGTGAAGGGACTGTTCTAAGCACGGGAAACACATGCCACTTTACAGGCATACTATAGACACCCACCAGGTACGATATTTAAAGGAATATTTCACTTTTTTTTTCACTTTAAGCATCATTAAAATAACTGCTCCCAAAAAAAAGTCAGTTTTTAAAACTTTTTTTTGCATTGATACATGTCCCCTGGGGCAGGACCCGGGTCCCCAAACCATTTTTAGGACAATAACTTGCATATTAAACTTTAAAATTAGCACTTTTGATTTTGAACGTTTGAGTCCCATAGACTTTAATGGGGTTCTAAAGTTTGCGCAAACTTTCGGTCTGTTCGCAGGTTCTGGTGCGAACCGAACCGGGGGGTGTTCGGCTCATCCCTACTCTTGAGAAGAGGAGATTAAGGGGGGATATGATCAACATGTACAAATACATAAGTGGTACATATAGTGAACTTGGAGTTGAGCTGTGAAAATGTGGAATAGACTCCCTCCAGAGGTGGTTCTGGCAAGCTCAGTAGATTGCTTAAAATATTTCATCAGATCTGCCCACTGCAAATGACTCAGAAGGCTCTCTGAGAGGGATTTCTTTTGGATCTTCACATTGAATAGTCTGGGCTGATTTACTATAGGCAACTAGACTGTGCACTAAGCTTAGTGAATATGGTGAAGCTTCATTTTGTAAAAAATACTCAATCAGGTGCAAGGAAAATAAAAAAAAACAGCATTTTGCATGCACATGATTGGTTGATGGATATCAGCAAAGCTTCACCACAGTCACTAAGGTATTGATTTAATAAAACTGAAGAGTGCAAATTCTGGAGCAGCTGTGCATGATAACCAATTACAGGCATACCCCACTTTTAATTACGCAATGGGGTTTATTACTAAAGCTGGAAAGTGGAATATCAGGCTCACTTCTGCATAGAAACCAATGAGCTTCCAGGTTTTATTACCAAAGCTTAATTGAACAAGCTGGGGTTAGAAGCTCGTTGGTTTCCATGCAGAAGTGAGTCTAATTTTGCACTTTCCAGCTTTAGTAAATAAACCACATTGTATACTTAAGAGCGGGGTATGCCTGTAGCTTCTAACTTCATCTTGTTCAATTAAGCTTTACCAAAAAAAAAACTAGAAGCTGAATGGTTTCTATGTAGATCTGCAGCAGTTTTTGCACCTTCCAGTTTTAGTAAATCCACCCCTAAGCTCTTTGGAAAATTAGTGCAACTGCCTTCAGTAAATCAACCCCTGTATGTCTTTTATTATATTCCTGTGCCTGTAAATAATTTGCAATCACAGCATTCGTATTTAGCAGAAGCATACTTCTTCTGGGTCCCTTTCCTTAGACTTACTGCAAAAATTAGATGAACACCAATGATTTGGATTTGCATTAATTTCCAAATAAGAACAATTGGAGCTCTCATCTGTGGTTTGCACCAAAACTATTGGGCCTCTTGTCTGAGATTTGCACCCCAAATAAAACACCCTTCTCTCCTTCCTTAGCTTAGCAGCTACCTAAAAGGTTAAGTGGGTTGATGAGGGGAAGAATGCATAGGAAATTCCTGCACAGAGAGCAAATAGACACTGTTATGCCCTGTACACACGGTCGGACATTAATTGGACATTCCGACAACAAAATCCATGGATTTTTTCCGACGGATGTTGGCTCAAACTTGTCTTGCATACACATGGTCACACAAAGTTGTCGGAAAATCTGATCGTTCTGAACGCAGTGACGTAAAACACGTTCGTCGGGACTATAAACGGGCAGTAGCCAATAGCTTTTGTCTCTTAATTTATTCTGAGCATGCGTGGCACTTTGTGCATCAGATTTGTGTGCACACGATCGGAATTTCTGACAACGAATTTTGTTGTCGGAAAATTTTATAGCAAGCTCTCAAACTTTGTGTGTCGGAAATTCCAACGGAAAATGTGTGATGGAGCCCACACACGGTCGGAATTTCCGACAACAAGGTCCTATCACACATTTTTCATTGGAAAATCCGACCGTGTGTACAGGGCATAAGAAGAAGAGCAAAAGGAAAATAGCCCATGGGACTTTGAATGAGGCAAGCATGGGGGCCAACAAAGTGAAGTAAAACATAGTAACATGGTTTATTGAAACTTGAGTAGATGCACATACATAAAAGCCAAGCTTTTAGCATGATGACAAATTGCTTGAAAACATGCTATTATTGTATACAATGTTTGAGTTGTACTGGCATCTATAACTCGACACGTTTCATGAGCCACTGCTCGATTCTTCAGGAGTAGATCATTGGGTGCAGTATCTCTAGAAAAACAAAGTATGCATTGAAAATACGTATCACATAAAATATCTCTTTGCAAATAGAGGCCCAAGTGGAGCCCCATAATGACAAAATGGCAAAGCCGAGGTTCCAAGAAGTGATCCCCTAGGAGGAGGTCAGGGGATACATTGATGTAGCCAGGTGGCCCGCCCCTTACCTATATAAGAATTGTCAAAGTTCAGAGCAGGCATTCGGCGGGAGGCCTCCCAGGAGGCGAGAGCAGTTTTAATTTAAAAAAAATTTTCGTGCATGGTGGGCGGCATGATTGATTTCTGAAAAAGCACGCTAGTCACATGAAACACGTTAGCTGTTTCCCCCTGCCTGTAGATTTTTCAGTGCTGTTGTCTTTATTATTTTGGAAAAAACCATATTACATTGTGCATGGGAGTGCAACCATCCTTCCTCTTTACAAGTTTCTGTTGCGGTGACAGGGCATGCCCCCCCATCTACCAGCTCTTTTAGCTGATTGCATGTCTTGCCTACCCACCTAGAGCAGCTGAACTCGCTAGCCTCCTATTATATAGTTTTGGTAAATCTAAAGGAGATTGTACAGAGATTGTACAATTAGATTGTATAGTGTATGGCCATCATTATACAACTAAAATCAACTAGTCGCACTTCCTGTGCCATTAATTGTTAAAGTGATTGTAAAGGCTTGTTTTTTTCCATAAAAATAGTAAAACATGTTACACTTACCTGCTCTGTTGAAGTGGATTTCCACAGAGCAGCCTGGATCCTCCTCTTCTCGGTCCCTCTTCTCTGCTCCTGGCCCCACCCTCCTGTTAAGTGCCCTCACAGCCAGTAGCTTGCTATGGGGGTACCCGAGCTGAGTCACAGCTCCCTGTGCCCATTCAAACATGGAGCCCCCACCCCCTCTCTCCCCTGTTTGGATAGCTGACTTTGATTGACAGCAGCGGGAGCAAATGGTGGCACTGCTGTGTCTCCGCCAATCAGGAAAGAGAATCTCGGACGGCTGAAACACTTGTGGACATGTCTGGACAGAGATGGACCTTAGGTAAGTGTTAGCGGGAAGCAAGCACACATTTTGCTGCATGAAAAAGCAAGCGACAAATGCAGCAAAATGCACAGTAAGCAAATGTGCAAACCGGAACACGCTAAAAGATCCCATAAGCTACTTTGCCACGTGTACGGCAGCCCATTAAAATCAATAGGCTGCCGTATGCGTAATACTGGAAAAACAAGCCAAAAAAAACGAGCTCCCCCACTACGCTAGGTGTGAATGGGGCCAGAAAGTAAAAATTGATGTGTTTACACAAAAAAATGAGGCTCCATTCACATCTGAACGTTTCCGAATACATGGCAAACCGCATAGGAAACACATGCTTTGCATGTTTTGCAAAAGCGCTGCTAATGCACCTGCATTGCTGTTAAGGCTGGGTTCACACTGGTCCGACAAACGCTCCGACATTGAGAGCTCATGTCGCATGACGTGTGAAATTTAATGTTTCCCTATGGGAGCCGTCCTAACTGGTCCGACACAAGTCGTTCCGACTTTAGAAATGCTCCCTGTACTACTTTGGTCCGACTTTGATCCTACTTCAGCCTATTGACTATCATTGAAGTCGGATCAAAGTCGGATTGCCGTCTTGCATGATCCGACTTCGGCACGCGACTTGTGCTCAGATGTTCTTGAGGGGGAACTCCGCGCCAAATTTTAAATAAAAAACCGGCATGGGTTCCCCCTCCAAGAGCATACCAGGCCCTTGGGTCTGGTATTGACCTTGAGGGGAACCCCCTACGCCGAAAAAACGGCGTGGGGAGTCCCCCCCAATCCATACCAGACCCTTATCCGAGCACGCAGCCCGGCCAGACAGGAATGGGGGTGGGGACGAGCGAGCGCCCCCCCTCCTGAACCGTACCAGGCCGCATGCCCTCAACATGGGGGGTTGGTGCCTTGGGGGAGGGGGCGCGCTGCGGCCCCCCCACCCCAAAGCACCTTGTCCCCATGTTGATGAGGACAAGGGCCTCTTCCCGACAACCCTGGCCGTTGGTTGTCGGGGTCTGCGGGCGGAGGGCTTATCGGAATCCAGGAGCCCCCTTTAATAAGGGGGCCCCCAGATCCCGGCCCCCCACCCTATGTGAATGAGTATGGGGTACATGGTACCCCTACCCATTCACCTAGGGAAGTGTCAATAAAAAAAACCACAGTACACAGGTTTCAAAATTAATTTATTGGGCAGCTCCGGTATCTTCTTCCGACTTCTCCCGGTGTTCCGCCTCTTCTCCCGGGCCCCGCCGCTATCTTCTTCCAGCTCTATTGCCAGCGAGGGGCCCGGTCTGCTGCCGCTGTCTTGTCGCCGCTGTCTCGCTGCTTCTTCTCTTCATCTCTTCTTCCGATGTTGACACGACGCTCTCCCCGGCTGGAATGCTCTCTGTGCGCTCTGCTCTGACTTATATAGGCGGTGACCCCGCCCCCTCATGCCGTCACAGTCCCTGGGCATGCTGGGACTGTGACGGCATAAGGGGGCGTGGTCATCACCCGATGACCACGCCCCCTTATGCCGTCACAGTCCCAGCATGCCCAGGGACTGTGACGGCATAAGGGGGCGGGGTCACCACCTATATAAGTCAGAGCAGAGCGCACAGAGAGCATTCCAGCCGGGGAGAGCGTCGTGTCAACATCGGAAGAAGAGATGAAGAGAAGAAGCGGCGAGACAGCGGCGACAAGACAGCGGCAGCAGACCGGGCCCCTCGCTGGCAATAGAGCTGGAAGAAGATAGCGGCGGGGCCCGGGAGAAGAGGCGGAACACCGGGAGAAGTCGGAAGAAGATACCGGAGCTGCCCAATAAATCAATTTTGAAACCTGTGTACTGTGTTTTTTTTTTATTGACACTTTCCTAGGTGAATGGGTAGGGGTACCATGTACCCCATACTCATTCACATAGGGTGGGGGGCCGGGATCTGGGGGCCCCCTTATTAAAGGGGGCTCCTGGATTCCGATAAGCCCTCCGCCCGCAGACCCCGACAACCAACGGCCAGGGTTGTCGGGAAGAGGCCCTTGTCCTCATCAACATGGGGACAAGGTGCTTTGGGGTGGGGGGCCGCAGCGCGCCCCCTCCCCCAAGGCACCAACCCCCCATGTTGAGGGCATGCGGCCTGGTACGGTTCAGGAGGGGGGGCGCTCGCTCGTCCCCACCCCCATTCCTGTCCGGCCGGGCTGCGTGCTCGGATAAGGGTCTGGTATGGATTGGGGGGGGACCCCCACGCCGTTTTTATTGGCGTAGGGGGTTCCCCTCAAGGTCCATACCAGACCCAAGGGCCTGGTATGCCCCTGGAGGGGGAACCCATGCCGGTTTTTTATTTAAAATTTGGCGTGGAGTTCCCCCTAAAGATTCATACCAAACACAGTGCCGGGCATTGGCGGGGATCCAAGTCGGATCCCCGTTCATTGAAAGTTGGACACATGCCGGCTTCATGTCGCAGGGCAAAGTCGGATCCAAAGTAGGACGGCTGTCGTGTCGCACCAGTGTGAACCCAGCCTAAATGTTAATGCCAAACCAAGCGAAGGTCTGCTGTGCAATAAATGCTCTGCAGATGCACCAAAAAGCATGGTAAAATACGCATCATGCTCCACTCCAGAAAAAAGTTCTGGATCATATTTGAGGCGATTGTTGCTAATAGAGGAGCCCATTTAAATCAAGGGGCTGCCCTGATGAGCAAAAATGCTCCAAAACATCCCCAAAAAAATGTGTGCAGAAATGTGAGTACCCTATGCGGAGATGTGAACGGTGCCAGATAGCTAAATGTCTCTGTCTGATCCCTCTTATGTACTTGTATAAGAATGGCCATACACTATGCAATATGATTGTACAATCGCTGTACAATTTCCTTTAGATTTACTACAACTATGGAATAGGATTAACAATCCATTCAATTTGTATCAAATCAGGCAGGCCCTTGCACTTTATAGCCGATGATAGATGTAAAGGTGATTGTACAATCATATTGTACAAAACGTGGGTGGAAAGAAGTGGTAAAGTCATGTGGGAGGTGTGGTCCAGACTGATAATATATGCTTATTCTGTGATACAGCAAGGCAATGCATGTTGGGACATGATCTACAGGAAGTGATGGTAGCAAAAAGCATTTTTTTTAAACTCATATAGACAGATGAAACTTCAAAGCTGCTATAGATGAGGTAAGTGAGACATAAGCACATTAGCTGGGGCAGAAAAAAACATTAAAAAGCCTTTTTTACAAAAAGTGAAATGCTTCCTGAAAAGGTGAACTTAGCCTTTAACCACTTGCTTACTGGGCACTTAAACCCCCCTCCTGCACAGACCAATTTTCAGCTTTCAGCGCTGTTGCACTTTGAATGACAATTGCGCGGTCATACAACACTGTACCCAAATTAAATTTTTATCATTTTTTTCCCACAAATAGAGCTTTCTTTTGGTGGTATTTAATCACAGCTGGGATTTTTATTTGTTGCTAAACAAACAAAAAAAATGGAAAATTTTGAAAAAAAAAAATCATGTTTCATAGTTTGTTATAAAATTTTGCAAACAGGTAATTTTTCTCCTTCATTGATATGCGCTGATGAGGCGGCACTGGTGGGCACTGATAGGCTGCACTGATGGGCACGGATAGGCACAGTGAAGGCGGCACTGATAGGCACAGTTAAGGCGGCACTGATAGGCACAGTTAAGGCAGCACTGATGGGGACAGATAAGGTGGTACTGATGGGCACAGATAAGGCGGCACTGATGGCCACTGATGAGTGGCACGGATGGGTGGCACGGATAGGTGGCACTGATGGGGACTGATAGGTACCACTGAGGGGGGCACTGATGGGCAGCAACGATGGGGGACACTGATGGGTGGCACTGATGGGCAGTGATGGGCAGCACTGATGGGCACTTATGGGCACTGGTAGGTGACACTGATGGGCACTGATAGGTGGCACTGATGTGCAGCACTGTTGTTGCACTGATGTGGGCGCTGATGGGTGGCACTGTGGGCACTGATGGGTGGCACTGTGGGCACTGATGGATGGCACTGATGGATGGCACTGTGGGCACTGATGGGTGATGCTGGTGGGCATTGGTAGGCGGTACTGCTGCCTATTGCTGTGTCACTGGCAGGGGGCAGATGATTGCCGTGATCGGGACTGATGTCCCTCTCACGGCCGCCGGTGATCTGTTTTTTTTTCCTCCTCACGCTGTCAGCGCGAGGAGGAAAAATAGCCGATTACCGGCTCTGCTTACATCACATGATCAGCTGTCATTGGCTGACAACTGATCATGTGGTAAGGGGTCGGGATCGACCCCTTACTCTGATCTGTGATCAGGCGAGTCTCATAGACTCGCTGATCACAGAGCGCGCCATGCGCCCTGCAGGGGGCGCGCAGGCCGCTCGTGCACGGGACGACGTCAATAGACATAGTCCCGGCAATGTAGACCCGTGCTGTTGCCGTCATTTGGCAATAGCGCGGATCTGAAGAGGTTAAAAGAGTTATTGTTAGTATAAATGTAATTCTAAAATGTGTTCTGTTTAAAATGACACCAAATGTATTATTTTGGTACAAAGCATTACAAGGCTATTTGCAAATTGAGAAAAATATTGACTCGCGCATCCAAACCAAATACAATATATGTGACTAAAAATATTTTTAACACAAGTGCAGGAAAACCATATGTGCATACAATAAACTCAAAGTAGGTACGAGGTTTAAAATGATCCAACCTCCCCTTAAGCAAGTATGATAGACCATATGAATATGGAACATTAGTGCAGAAAATAAACGTGAAAAAAACTGCAATATATATTAAATAGGAGGTGTAATGAAAAGTCCACACACATGAACACCAAAGGGTGATGTTGCAATCCAAAATTTATCCAATTGTTGTGAAATCCTAGGTATATGGGTCCACCACCATGAATAAAGAGCCTGGCTGCTTACCAGAACCCCATGACCCCCCGTTACAGAGGGTGTAAATGGGCTTTGAAATCCTGCTGTTCCAAACCGTCAGGGAGTCAGGTGGGAGCTGTGCTAGGACATCAAGAACTATAATACCGATAGATGGATCCACAAGGAAAGGAGGCTCATCCCTCAGCGAAGTATTATCATCATAGAGGGAAAAACAAAGGGCTCCAATAGTGTAAAACCAAATGATATTTATTAAAATATAGTAAAAACTCACATGTAGTTAAGAAAAAAACCTCTGAAGAAAGACAGTCTGCGGCACCGGCCGGATGTTCGCAGACGGCCCGTCCAGCTGGAGTTGCAACGACAGAGGGAGGTGACGCGATGACACCGCTCAGCCCTACGCTGCGTTTCGCAAGAAAATTGCGTCTTCCAGGGGCACGGGCGGCACATCACATCACCTCCCTTAAATAATAAAAGCATAATGAATACAAGCCTCACTCTGGGTTCAAACCGGATCTCCACAGTAGCCTAGAACATAAAAAACGGCTGGAACCCGGTGCGCATGCACGCCCTGTGTCTCAGCCTCCGTCATATACCGCTACGTCGGACGGGATGGCTGAATACTCAGAGCGGAGGTAGGAAGCATATGCGCTTGCGCGCCCTAGATCCTGACCTGCGTCACATGACGTTAAGTCAGACAGCCGACTAGATTCCCCTATTGCGCATGGGCAACCCGGGGAAACAAAAAATGTGTATGAATAAGCAGGAAGTTACTGGCCACTCACAAGGCATCCTCCCCCCCTACACACCGCATATCATTAGTCAGAGGGTACGCGCTCCGAAGGGACTGACAATCCACACCAGCAATATGCGTGCTACCGGGGCTGACAATCTAGATCCGCACCAATCTGAGTGGTGTCACCCATGAATGGAACTTAAAAATGGAGCCTGCGGGGACGTAAAAAAAGAGAAAAAAAAAAAAAGGAAAAAAGGGGGGGGGGGGGGGGGAGACCCCTAGTGGCTTGTTATCAAAATTGCATGCAAGAAAGTATTCATGTTCAGATTATGCATGACCAATGCATAAATAAATACATAGATATGCATGCTAGTGTATATATATAATTAGGAAATTAAAAATGAAATAAAATAAATGAAATTATCAAAATGTGTGAAAGATACTTAAAAGTTGGGCCAGTACAATAAATATTATGAAATGAATATAGACACCCTAATATGTTACAGTGTCCAAAAAATGTAATCATGTTGGTGTAGATTAGTATATATTTGTCTGTACACTACACCAAACCAACCATAAAAAAAAGATGTTTCCGAAAAACAATAAAAATGGTAAAAAGCTCAACTGGTGCTCCGGTTGTGGGAACCCAAAGCGATGACCTTTACAAAAAATCCATAGATTATAATACATGTTAAACAGAGAACTAAAAAACAAGTTTACAACAAGTTATGCGTTATTAATAAAGGCGTTCACGTCTGTATCGACGTTCATGCCGAATGGCACATAACTTTTGACTTTATATATCCAGGATATCTCTAACTTGGATATTTCCCTAATAAGAGAACTACCTTGCCAGTGGGGTTTGTACTTGTCAATCCCTAAAAATAGTGTCTTAGAGGGGTCTCTCCTGTGGACCTGGTCGTAATGCCTGGACACAGGATGTTTATCGTAACCCCTTCTAATATTCCCTATGTGTTCGTTTAAACGGACACGTAGGGCCCTTTTAGTCCTCTCTATGTACTGGAGCCCACAGGAACATTGTAAGAGATAGACCACCCCTTCAGAACCACAAGTGATAAATGGTTCAATATCATGTGAACGCCCTGTGCCAGTAGATGTAAATGTCGTAATACGTCTAGATCTATCGGCATTGAGTGAACAGACCTGGCATTTCCCACACTTATAGAACCCTGTCAGATTCTGGAGAAAGGACCTGGTTTCCCGTGGAGGGTCTTGGACCGTGGGTGCTATTCTACTTCCCAGGGAGGCTGCTCCCCTAAATATCACTCTAGGTTTTGATGGTAAAATGGCCTTGAGAGCTGAATCACTGCCCAGGACATGCCAGTGTTTCTGTATTAATTGCTTAATGGCACAATGCTGTACTGAGAAAGTGGGGATGAAAGGTACAGAATCTGAAACCTCATTCCTGGGCCTAGGGACATCAGAAAGAAGAGCTGCTCTGTCCCTGTCCCTTGCCGATTTTACGGCCCGGGAGAGGGAGAGCTGATCATAGCCCTTCTCCAGGAATCTTTCAGTCAAAATGGATGCTTGGTGGTCGAAAGTAGCCAGATCTGAACAATTGCATCTAAGGCGCAAAAATTGTCCTTGAGGGATGGCTTTAAGCCAGGGTTCGTGATGGCAACTGTCTACAGAGATGTAGGCATTTCTGTCAGTTGCCTTAAAATATGTAGACGTTGCGAACTGTCCCTCTGATCTGGATCTTCAAATCCAGGAAATGGATGGTGTCCTGGCTAGCCTCAAAAGTTAACTTGATGCCTCTGTTGTTAGCATTAAGGGTGTTCATGAAGCCATGAAGCTCGGCCTCACATGAACGCCTTTATTAATAATGCATAACTTGTTGTAAACTTGTTTTTGGGTTCTCTGTTTAACATGTATTATAATCTATGGATTTTTTGTAAAGGTCATCGCTTTGGGTTCCCACAACCGGAGCACCAGTTGAGCTTTTTACTATTTTTATTGTTTTTCGGAAACATCTTTTTTTTTATGGTTGGTTTGGTGTAGTGTACAGACAAATATATACCAATCTACACCAACATGATTACATTTTTTGGACACTGTAACATATTAGGGTGTCTATATTCATTTCATAATATTTATTGTACTGGCCCAACTTTTAAGTATCTTTCACACATTTTGATAATTTCATTTATTTTATTTCATTTTTAATTTCCTAATTATATATATATACACCAGCATGCATATCTATGTATTTATTTATGCATTGGTCATGCATAATCTGAACATGAATACTTTCTTGCATGCAATTTTGATAACAAACCACTAGGGGTCTCTCTTCCCCCCCCTTTTTTCCTTTTTTTTTTCTCTCTTTTATTACGTCCCCGCAGGCTCCATTTTTAAGTTCCATTCATGGGTGACACCACTCAGATTGGTGCGGATCTAGATTGTCAGCCCCGGTAGCACGCATATTGCTGGTGTGGATTGTCAGTCCCTTCGGAGCACGTACCCTCTGACTAATGATATGCGGTGTGTAGGGGGGAGGATGCCTTGTGAGTGGCCGGTAACTTCCTGCTTATTCATACACATTTTTTGTTTCCCCGGGTTGCCCATGCGCAATAGGGGAATCTAGTCGGCTGTCTGACTTAACGTCATGTGACGCAGGTCAGGATCTAGGGCGCGCAAGCGCATATGCTTCCTACCTCCGCTCTGAGTATTCAGCCATCCTGTCTGACGTAGCAGTATATGACGGAGGCTGAGACACAGGGCGTGCATGCGCACCGGGTTCCAGCCGTTTTTTATGTTCTAGGCTACTGTGGAGATCCGGTTTGAACCCAGAGTGAGGCTTGTATTCATTATGCTTTTATTATTTAAGGGAGGTGACGTGATGTGCCGCCCGTGCCCCTGGAAGACGCAATTTTCTTGCGAAACGCAGCGTAGGGCTGAGCGGTGTCATCGCGTCACCTCCCTCTGTCGTTGCAACTCCAGCTGGACGGGCCGTCTGCGAACATCCGGCTGGTGCCGCAGACTGTCTTTCTTCAGAGGTTTTTTCTTAACTACATGTGAGTTTTTACTATATTTTAATAAATATCATTTGGCTTTACACTATTGGAGCCCTTTGTTTTTCCCTCTATGATGATAATACTTCGCTGAGGGATGAGCCTCCTTTCCTTGTGGATCCATCTATCGGTATTATAGTTCTTGATGTCCTAGCACAGCTCCCACCTGACTCCCTGACGGTTTGGAACAGCAGGATTTCAAAGCCCATTTAGACCCTCTGTAACGGGGGGTCATGGGGTTCTGGCAAGCGGCCAGGCTCTTTATTCATGGTGGTGGACCCATATACCTAGGATTTCACAACAATTGGATAAATTTTGGATTGCAACATCACCCTTTGGTGTTCATGTGTGTGGACTTTTCATTACACCTCCTATTTAATATATATTGCAGTTTTTTTCACGTTTATTTTCTGCACTAATGTTCCATATTCATATGGTCTATCATACTTGCTTAAGGGGAGGTTGGATCATTTTAAACCTCGTACCTACTTTGAGTTTATTGTATGCACATATGGTTTTCCTGCACTTGTGTTAAAAATATTTTTAGTCACATATATTGTATTTGGTTTAGATGCGCGAGTCAATATTTTTCTCATTTACGTTTGTGTGTTTGTGTCACATATAGGACTCTGCAGCACATATTATTGTCATTATTCTTTTTGATGCGCAGTTTTTTTCCCAATTTTTCGTTTTATTTACAAATTGACTACAGGCCTCTTTTTCAATGTTGTGCTTTTTTATTTGACAAACAATGAGCAAACTATATCAATACAAATTTAAAAGGTTTAAATATTAAAGTACCATTAAACCTTTATCACTACATTATTCAGTACAATATTCAATGTTGGTCCATCGTAGAAACTTTCTATACAATGCATCTTTTCTAAATACATCTTTAATAGCTTATATTTAAAAGTTGTAAACATGCCTCACTCTAGAGCCCACTGCCCTGCTTGTTCAAATTTAAAATTTTGGGAGCAAGCATTGTAGTCTTCACAGCATCACAGATCTTTTACTGTTCAAAACATTGTTACAGCAAAACCATTGGAGGAGAAACAGAGGAGTGCAGGGCTGTGGAGTACACACAGCAGCATGGCTCTGGGGAGTCTACAGCGCAGTGGAGCCACCCACTGATAATAATGAGGGACAGAGAATCTGCAAGGACTGAACCTGATTAAATCAATGACTACAAACAAAAATCATAACGAAAACATGAGGGTTTAATAATAATTAACCTGTTGGAAAAATAGAAATAAACAAACAAATTACCAGGAAATTAATAGTTAAGAGGAGAAGGGGAAACTTCACACATCCCAGGCAGATTGAAGATTATCCTTTTGATCTGCTATGAATGAAAAGAAGAAGATACAATAGTGACAATTTTACTTGGAATCTCTCTATCTCATGTCTGCGCAGTGTTTATAAACACTGTGTTAGACACTCTGTTTTTTTATATTTGTAACTTCTTTTGACAACCAGCCAACATCTTTTTTGACAACCAGAACGTACCAGGAAAGTGAAAGGGGGAGAGTGGGGCAGACGGACAGGGCGTAATGAGCACACCCTGGGTACTTTGATTATTTTTTGGGGGCATGTGTAGCATGTTAAGTGTCCACAACTGGTTAAACTTTTCTTTCTTAAAGTAGTTTGCAACCCATTTTCCCAGTACTTTATCGAATACTAATTTAGAAGTTATCATATTGTGGAGCCTGTTACCTGAATTTTCTTGGACTTGCATGTTAGATGTGGTATCTGGCCTATTAGAAGAAACAAAATATAGCAGAGCTTACCTGAGGCTACTAGTTGTTCAAGGTATATGTCTTGTAATTTTCATACATGTCCTTTAATAAAACATAAGCTTCAACATCCCATATAAAATCTGTATAGTTGAAATAAGCCAGAATAGGTATACCATATATTACTGCTTGCTGCCTGTTCAACTTGTGAAAACATTTAAATTTCAGAAACAACATTTGTGAGGTAGCTTTAGTACAGTATATGACAGCTATGATCTTCACCATTTACAGTATATTACAAAAGTTAGTACACCCCTCACATTTTTGTAACTATTTTATTATATCTCTTCATGTGACAACACTGAAGAAATGGCACTTTGCTACAATGTAAAATAGTGAGTGTACAGCTTGTGCAACAGTGTAAATTTACCATCCCCTCAAAATAACTCCACACAGCCATTAATGGCTAAACCGCTGGCAAGAAAAGTGAGTACACCCCTAAGTGAAAATGTCCAAATTGGGCCCAAAGTGTCTATATTTTGTGTGGCCACCATTATTTTCCAGCACTGCCTTAACCCTTTTGGGCATGGAGTTTACCAGAGCTTCACAGGTTGCCACTGGAGTCCTCTTCCACTCCTCCATGACAACATCACAGAGCTGGTGGATGTTACAGACCTTGCGCTCCTCCACCTTCCGTTTGAGGATGCCCAACTCAATAGGGTTTATGTCTGGAGACATGCTTGGGTAGTCCATCACCTTTATCCTCAGCTTCTTTAGCAAGGCAGTGGTCATTTTGGAGGTGTGTTTGGGGTTGTTATCATGTTATCATGTTGGAATACTGACCTGCAGCCCAGTCTCTGAAGAGAGTGGATCATGCTCTGCTTCAGTATGTCACAGTACATGTTGGCATTCATGGTTTCCTCAATTAACTGTAGCTCCCCAGTGCCAGCAGCACTCATGCAGCCCCAGACCATGACACTCCCACCGCCATGCTTGACTGTAGGCAAGACACACTTATCTTTGTACTCCTCATTTGGTTGCCTCCACACACGCTTGACACCATCTGAACCAAATAAGTTTATCTTGGTCTCATCAGACCACAGGACATGGTTCCAATAATCCATCTCCTTAATCTGCTTGTCTTCAACAAACTGTTTGCCTGCTTTCCTATGCATCATCTTCCTTCTGGGACCAAAGCCATGCAGGCCAATTTGATGCAGTGTGCGGTGTATGGTCTGAGCACTGACAGGCTGCCCCCCCACCCCTTCAACTTCTGCAGCAATACCAGAAGCACTCATACGTCTATTTCCCAAAGACAACCTTTGGATATGACGCTGAGCATGTGCACTCAACTCCTTTGGTCGACCATGGCGAGGCCTGTTCTGAGTGGAACCTGTCCTGTTAAACTGCTGTATGGTCTTGGTCACCATGCTGCAGCTCAGTTTCAGGGTCTTGGCAATCTTCCTATAGCCTAGGCCATCTTTATGTAGAGCAACAATTCTTTTTTTCAGATCCTCAGAGAGTTTTCCATGAGGTGCCATGTTGAACTTCCAGTGACCAGTAAGAATGAGTGAGGGCAATAACACCAAATGTATTACACCTGCTCCCCATTCACACCTGAGACCTTGAAATACTAAAGAGTCACATGACACCAGGGAGGGATAATGGCTAATGGGCCCAATTTGGACATTTTCACTTAGAGGTGTACTCACTGCCAATGGATTAGGCATTAATGGCTGTATGTTGAGTTATTTTGAGGGGACAGCAAATTTACTCTGTTATAAAAAAGCTGTACACTCACTACTTTACATTGTAGCAAAGGGTAATTTCTTCAGTGTTGTCACAAGAAAAGATATAATAAAATATTTACAAAAATGTGAGGGGTATACTCACTTTTGTGAGATACTGTATATTTGTTAAAACAGACACCCCACTGTCACAGCTCTAACAAATAGCTTTATTCACAGTTAGTCTTAAAAAAGATTGTATAAATAATGTTGAACAAAAAGGGTTGGCTGCATCTCTCCACTGTATTATCTGACATTACCATTTTGTGAATACATATAAAAAATATTTAATATCTCGGCAGGAACAACTGTTAAGCAGACCAAAGAAGTAGCAAAGGCTATATTTAAACTACCATTTGCATTTTAATATCTCTCCCAGGGGCAGACTGACCATTCGGGCACTCGGGCAATGGGACAGTAGGAGACCCTATAAGCAGGGCCGTTGTTTCAATAAAGATCATAGCTGTTGCAAAAGACTAGTCCTGTACTACCCTTTATCAATAATATGTGCAAATATATTTAAAGTGCTATAGTGTCTCCAATAACCCAGTAGAAAACAATAATGTAAACAATAATAATAAATATTCCAGCAAAACTGTAAAAACAATAATAAAGTGCAGTAGTGCTCTAAATAAATTTCAATCTCTAAGTGCATATACAACTTCCATAGGTGTATCAACTAAAAAGTCCATAAATCAAAAACAAGCATGCTCCCAGTGAAAGCTGCAATTAGATATGTTATCCAGAAGTGCTTCCAGTAAAGTGCTCTGTGTGCATGCAGCTCTCTGTTTCCACTAACCCATACTGTGGATGGTCCCCCACCAGGGTGCTTACTCACCAGCAGATATGGACCCCCTGAGCTTGTGCCGAGGTGGGTCTATCAGGCTTGAAAATACTGATGGTTTCTCTAATATTCCCCCTCAGGGTGTCAGTTTCATAAAAGAAATGAAATGACAGGAACCAACATAGCGTGATACCATTTATTAAAATCACATGAATAAAAGCTTCAAATATCCACTCACATGTTAAAGTGCCATATCCTGGCACTAGGAATGAACTGTCAACAATATTGACATGGCCGCCGCTGTTCCGTGATTCTCTGGAGCCAGCGTGCTTTCCACTATCATTTATTCCATGATCTACAGTATTTTCATGTAGGCTGTACCAAACTGGCTAATGTTCACAGTTCTCCTTCCCTCTCACTGTCCAAGTGTTAGGACCGAATTTGCCTGCCGGTGGCACTGTGGTGCTCTGAACAGAAAGCTGCAGTTTTTATGTCCACCAGCAGCCAGCAGGTTCCAGCGATCAGCTCCACCTGGCCACACCTGCTGGAAGGGTACTTATGTTTCACCTTTGCTACTGCTCCTTGCCTCAGTGTTTTGGCTGCTCCTACTTGTACCGTGTTTGTCATGCTACTGCCTGACCCTGTAGCCTTTTTCTCTTGATGTTGCCTTGCATCTAGTATCCTGCTGCCTTGTTCCCATTCCAGTTTTGTTTTCCTCCTTCTCATCTGCTTCCTGCTCTCCCATTCCTTGTGTGTTTCTCATATGTACATTTGTATGTACAGTATGTAGTTAGTTTGTTAGGTTGCTGGTTAGGCATTTTGTCATTTTGTTTTGATTTTCATGTGTTCCTATGTTTATTGCTGTTGGTGTGTGGTTATTGTTCACTGTAAATAAATCTCACTTTAAGGCCAGATTCAAATATGTGTAACCGCAGTTCACAGCATGGGTCCGGTGCGTCCCTGTTCACAGGTTCAGGTGCGGTTCAGGTCCGAATTTTTGACTGAATTCACACCTGAACTGGACCCAAAAATGCAGAAGACCCTTCTGCAATTCAGACTGCAGTCACCCTGGACCTGTGTGAACCAGCTCCATTGAATGTGTCATGCAAATTGGATGTGGGGTAACTGGCATCCAATTCACATATATGTGAACCCAGCCTAAAGATATACATACATGGTCTGGTCCCAGTTCCTTGGTGTAGCTACATATATCTGATCTCTCAACTGCTGATTGCTGACACCAAGGTAATTTGGGCAATAGATGAGCATGCTTTTTACTGGTGAAGCAGTGTTTTCAGATACCTTTACTGGGAATTAGTAAAGATCAAATAATGGTTTCTATGTTAAGATGATGTTATGTAACTTAGTTTGTGGAGACTGAGAACCCATGCTTAAAGAAAAAGAAAACAAAATACCTTGCTTTTTGAATAATTATGTTACAAAAGAAAATGTCTGCCCTAGGCAATAATAACGATTGAAAAAAAAAGACCTTAAGCCTAGGTTCACATTGGAGCAATTTGTTATGCGATTTGAGAGATCAAATTGCATGACAAGTCGCAGCCTATTGGCAGCAATGGCACTGTTCCAAATGGTGCGACACCGATTTTGAGGTGCCACATTGATTTGTGCTACTTTTGGCAATTTCAGGGGCGACTTTAATAGACATCTGTGTATGAAGCCACACAGATGTCTATCAAGTAGCACCTGAAATCGCACTGACCTTGCTACTTTGAAATTGCGGTACTTCAAGTGAAGTAGCGCGATTTCAAAGTAGCATCAATGTGAACCAGGGCTAAAAAATGTTCACAAGCAGCACTTAGTGATTGTCTGGATGCAAGACATCAAAACATATTCAAACATTAAATCTGTTGTCCTTCCCCTTTAAGTATATTGGTATCAACAAAAATGTAGTAAAGAATCAAATTGTGTCAAAACTAAATACATAATTTGCAAATAAATTGATAACAATAAAGTAAACCAATAAAATACATTTGTGTATAATATCTCACAACATCCAAACCACAAAAGGGTAAAATATTGTAAGTGAATAACCCACAATGAAGAAATATGTCCATCCACAGTGAAAATCACACGTGCTCACCCCTGTGCTCCAACACCAAAAACAGCTTCTTACCAAAGATATCAGACCTCTGAATGAAGGTCATAAATACATGAAGACTATCCAAGGCAATTGTACAATGAACCTTTACAAACTGGCATCACATCTCCTCAAAGAATTATGTACGAGCCATAGAAAGAAAAAGAGGACAGAATCATAGTGCAATACTGTTATACAAGTTTTAATGTGAAAAGCTCCAGCGGGTACTCACATGGGGAAAACAAAATACAATGTGTATCAGCCAAACATGATAACCATAGAGCAGGATAACCATGAGCTCAAGGAAGGACACCCAAATGATTTTATCATTAATCCCCTCTTCATTGTGGCTACCATTTCAATCGCATCTTCAAAAGTTGCCAAAATTCTGCATGCATCCTAAATGCTGTAAGAGAAAAAAAACAGTTCCCAGAGCCTGCAGTTGTACCATCATTGCACAGATGTTCCTTGATGGCATGCTGCTGCTCATGCAGCCTCTGCAGCATGAATAGATTTAGCATCAACACATGGGGGTGTCAGTGATGAGGAAGTTGACAGGCAAGTCATGATAGTAATGCATTTCTACCAAACAAACCATGGCTGGGTATGGCTGCCTAAAGTTGTCCCAAACCTTACTGGCCTGACAAAGGACCTTCTTGATGTCAGGGTACTCCATGATGAACCATTGTTTCACCGGGTTGAGGACCTGTGTCAGATAATGTACATTCTCTCTAGGCAAAAGTTGGAAGGCAGGTTAGTGCCATTGTCTCACAAAACCTCATATGGCTGAAGATAGTGTGGGATCAGCCATCTCTCAGCCTGGAACTGAAAAGAAGCCAGCAGCTTTGGTCTAATGTGCATCTTGTCCCCAGACATATGAGCTGCAACACACAATGGCAGCATTTAGCCTGGGACATTGCATTTGCTCTGAAGTGCTTTTGGGGTAATGCAAGTTCTGAGGATTCAGATGATGAGGCCAGTGAGAAGGGGTATAGGTTAACATTGGAAAAAGACACATGATGGCACCAGTTCCAGTATGGTCCAGCAACACATACACATCACCTGCTAATGTAGAGCAGGAATGGCCTACTGGGCAAAATAATGGTGGCTGGGTACTTGAATCTGTGGTGTAGCACAAGGTCATAGACAGGGGCTTATTCCACATTCTAGAAAGTGAGCAACCAGCAGATTGTTTTTTGTACTCACCAAAAGACATCGGGCATGGGGGTGATTTATGAGCATTTCAGCAGCTGCAGAAGCAACACCTGCATTAAGAAGGATGCTGCTGGAAATGACTGGTGAGCATAGGAGAATTGTGCAGGGTTTCAATTCTTAACCCCCACTACACCCTTGAGGTTCCCCTTAATATCCATTCCAGACCTGAAGGGCCTGGTATTGAATTTCGGGGGAACCCCACGCATTTTTTTTTTCTGAATTTTATTTGTTTTCTTAATGCTGTTTTTATCAATGAACTTTTATGTGTATTGCCGGATCGACATTTCATTAGAGCTGCATGAAGTGAACCAGTGTTAAAAAAAAAAAAAAGTCTAGAGGTGCGCCCGTTCAACCTATGCAAATGCTTTTACGTTGCCTGACATTTACTAATATTTTGCCAGCGCAGTGAACCAGAGTATTTGAACAAGCGCAAATGCTGTTTGAGCATGCGCAGTGTATAAATTCACCTCCCGCAGTTTAAATGCATTTGCCGGCGCAGCCGGCTTATTCAGAGAAAGTCACTTTCTCATTCTATTTTGGCCATATTTGTGACTTGGACAGTTAGTACTACACTTCCCCACATCACCCCACATCACCCCCATATTATTGGCACTTCCAGCTTGTTTAAATTTGAAGTTAAAGATGCCGTGCGCCATGTCTATAGTGGCGTACAGATCACCTCTGCCCGTGCGGCGGGAAGAGAATAGTAAATGGTGGATCGTGCTGTGTTTCCGGCGCAAATGCTTTATAAATACGAAAATGTCATTTGCGCATCGGCGCGCACCGCAAGTCATGGCCCATATGCTTCGTAAATCAGCCCCAATGACTTTTATTAGGATTTACTAGTTCCACCCTATTCATTGAACAGGCTAATTTATTTTTGAATGTGGTATTATGTGAAAATCTTCCAGGTTCCTAAAAAAAAAAAAAAAAAGGAGTTAAGCCCAAGTTCACACTGAGCTGCGGGAATGAAGCCATGTGAGTTCAGATGAACTCGCACGATTTCACTCCCGCATGTCAGTCCCAATTTCAGCCGCAATGTCAGAGACATCTGTGTAGGTTTCTGCACAGATGTGAATGTAAATCACAGCCTGAAATCGCAAAAAGTAGTACAGAAATTACTTTTTGAAATCGGTGCAGTGCCACAGATGTGGTGTCGCACCGATTAGGACCGTGCAATTGACGGCAATTGCCGCCGATTTGATATGTCCAATCGCATGTCAAAACACTCCAGTGTGAACCAGGGCTAAGAGATCTTTAGACTCCATTCACACAGGGGCAACTTTGGATCCGACTCCAAGTCGGCCCAAGTCGCCCCTAGTCGCCTCAGGTCGCGCTTGCTGAAAAAATCAATGATAGAGAATGGATCCGTCTTAATGTACACTACTGCAGTTGCTCCGACTGCAGAAAAGGTTCCTGTACTACTTCAATCCGACTTCTAGGCGACTTGTACCCATTCAGTTCAATGGAAGTTGCCTCCAAGTCGGATCACAGTTCATACTGAGGCAACTTCACAGGAAACAGAAAGGAATTTACCCAGCAACCCTCCACAAACAGCCAGCCCCCTCCTTCTGAAACACAGAGTACTTTCGTTTTTGACCAGAGCTCTGTATACTTGTGTAGGTAAAAACCTGTATACAGAATGTCTACCAGAGCCAGGGAGGTGGTAGACAATGAGTCCCTGATCAGGTTCATCAGGGAGAGAAAATGTCTATATGACAAGCAAGACCCGAATTATAAGGATCATGTCAAGAGGGACAATGCCTGGCTGGATATCTGTAGGCTGACCTACCCGGATTGGGATGTATTGTCGGAGACTGACCGCAGTGACAAGTGTAAGTGAAACATTTTTATATTTATTTCTGTTATCTTTGACTAGGCATGATGGTTGTAGTTCCATACAGTCCCAAAAAAACATTATTTTTTTAACTATTTCAGTCATCTTGTGAGAGCAGAGTGAGTAGCAGCAGCTGTGTACTTGTATTTAGCATGTCACCTGCCACATCATTTGCCACAAGCTGTGGATTGTCCACTTGCCACATCACCTGCCACTAGTTGTGGATTGTCCACTTGCCACGTCACCTGCCACTAGTTGTGGATTGCCCACTTGCCACGTCACCTGCCACTAGTTGTGGATTGTCCACTTGCCACATCACTAGTTGTGGATTGTCCACTTGCCACGTCACCTGCCACTAGTTGTGGATTGCCCACTTGCCATGTCACCTGCCACTAGTTGTGGATTGCCCACTTGCCACGTCACCTGCCACTAGTTGTGGATTGCCCACTTGCCACGTCACCTGCCACTAGTTGTGGATTGCCCACTTGCCACGCCACCTGCCACTAGTTGTGGATTGCCCACTTGCCACGTCACCTGCCACTAGTTGTGGATTGCCCACTTGCCACGTCACCTGCCACTAGTTGTGAATTGCCCACTTGCCACGTCACCTGCCACTAGTTGTGGATTGCCCACTTGCCACGTCACCTGCCACTAGTTGTGGATTGCTCACTTGCCACGTCACCTGCCACTAGTTGTGGATTGCCCACTTGCCACATCACCTGCCACTAATTGTGGATTGCCCACTTGCCACGTCACCTGCCACTAGTTGTGGATTGCCCACTTGCCACATCACCTGCCACTAGTTGTGGATTGCCCACTTGCCACGTCACCTGCCACTAGTTGTGGATTGCCCACTTGCCACGTCACCTGCCACTAGTTGTGGATTGCCCACTTGCCATGTCATTTTCTGCAAAAAAGCAGGGTTTCTAGAACAACTAGAGGGCCGGAGTATGGAGAACCCTGGTGAAGTCTGTCAGTGATGTCCAGCTGTAATGTCATTTTATGTAGTTAATGATTGAACAATATAACCATAGACAAATTAATTATCACAAAATTTTAAGGCCAAAAATTTATTGAAGACATTAACAACAGTATAACATAACAAATTATGAAAACAATTGAAAATCAATACCTGCAGGCTCTATTCAACTCTACAGAAAAAACAACTGAAAAAATCAAATATGTTTTGAAAGCACTTAATATCAATAAAGTTATGAAATGGCATCCATTTGCCATTGTATTTCACCAGCCGGTGAAACAAAGTATGACGTAAATTGATCGCGCACTGTGGCACCGTCACTGGATCCCCTCATAGCACTGAGGTGTGCACTTTCCATATCGTGCATGAGGGAATCCTCAAAACAGTATCCATCACGTACCCTGACATAATTGTGCAGCACGCATGCTGCTTTGACAGCAATAATTGCATTTTCTATATTCAAGGCTATTGGTGTATGTAAAAAACACCATTTATTGGCAAGTATTCTGAAACTGCACTCAACCACCCTTCTTGCCCTTGTTAAACGATAGTTGAAAACCTTCTTCGGAGTGGTCAGGTTCCTGTTTGAGTATGGCCTCATAATGTGTTTTCCCAAGGCAAAAGCCTCATCTGCGACAAACACATAGGGTAGCGGGGGTTCAGTTGTGCCAGGAAGAGTGCGGTTTTCAGGAAGATCAAGTCGATTGTCTCTTAGCCTTTCACCGAAGGAGGAATTAGCAAAAGTACGAGCATCGCAGGTACTTCCGTAGGATCCGATATCGATGTACGTAAAACAGTAGTTCGAATCGGCCATGGCAAGCAGTACAAACGAACAGTATTTTTTGTAGTTAAAGAACATACTACCGCTACCGATAGGCTTCATAACACGCACGTGCTTCCCATCGATAGCTCCAATACAGTTGGGGAAATTGCACCGATTCCAATATAGCTCAGCAATATCACACCAATTTTCTTGTGTAGGCCTCTTCATAACAATGGTGTTCAAAACGTCCCATAAAATTTGGCAGGTTTCACGGATGATATAGCTTATTGTTGACTTGTCCGCCATGAACTCAAAATGAAGGCTTACTATAGAATGACCAGTTGCCAGGTATCTGAAAGAAAAAATACATAAGTGATTATGGTTATGTTTATATTTTGCAGTGGCAAGTTTACAGACTCGATGGAAAGGGTTGAGGGACTGCTACAAGCGGCACCTATGAAGATTGCACAAAAGCAGAAGTGGCTCTGGATCCAAAAAATATGTACCCTATGTACATGCTGAAGAGCTGCAGTTCCTGAGGCCTTACATGGAACTAAGAGAGTAAGATAACATCTTTCATATTCCTAAAGTGAAATACTATAACGTTCTATACAGAAGGGTGTGCTAAAATTGTACTATATGTTTCTTGCAGAACACAATCAAGTTGGGAGGACAGAGACAACGGACAGCGGGCAGGTGGAGAGGCAGCATGCGCTGTAGAAGGAGGGTCTCAGTGTCAGTCACTTGAGGTTACTGTAGACACACAGGAGACCAACATTCCAGAGCCTTCTACCCAGCTTGAGCTGCCAGAGGTCCAGCTAACACATATTTTGCTGCCAGGTGTCGAGCAGCCCCAAGTCGAGGAACCACCTACGCGAAGGCCTCTCCCTCCAAGATCCAGCAGACCGATAGGGGGAAGAATGAACCAAACGATGGATCGTTTTTCAACCCTGATGGCAAAACTGGATCAGAAACTGGATACCCTGGAGACTGAAGAGAGTGGCTTTGGATGTATGGTTGCAGGAATGCTCAAAAAAGTGCCACAGGACAGAAAGAACGTTGTTAAAAAAGCTATTATGGACATCCTGGAGGCAAACATCCAAAGTGCTCCAGCCACTGACCAATCCTCAATTTTTGCCCACCCACCACCCCCATCAGGTCCTTATTACAATTTTCCTAACCCTACCCCACCCAGAACCTACCACTACTACCCCCCTCGCTTCCGTCCATACACGGACGACTATGGAAATACCCAAAATCTCAGAAATCCCCCAATCCCATATCCATCACCGTCCCCTATTCCAAGTACCCTTAGTCAAAGATTCGGTGAAGAATCAATTCTGATGCCACCCACACCATCCCCAAGGCCTTCCACCAGCTCTACTCAGCCGACCTACCACCAATTGTAATTGTTTTTTTGTTTTTTTTTCAATGTTGTCTACTTGTTCAGGTTTAAAAAAATTAACAAGTTACTTGTTTTATAAATATAATATTTGGTGATATATAGTTTTCTAAATAATAAAAATTTTTGATTGTTCAAATTTTTTGGTATGTTTGTGTGCTAAATTTTAAAATGTGTATTACATGATATTTAAAAAAAGGTGGCTCTCATCTCTACCCTCCATGAGCTGAGAGCTGCTGACTGTCAGCAGCTCTCCTGCTCTGCTCCTCCACGCCCATTAGAGCGCTGAGTTGTGAAGGGGCGGAGAGTGGCTTGCTGAGAGGCTGGAACTGCCATCAGTCAAGGCAGCTGCACTCATTTGAAGACCGGACAAATGAGCGCAGTTTGGACTTTATTAATGTGGAAAATATGCTACTAATGTGCATAAATAAAGATAGTTTACCTTAGGGTAATAATAAGTCTTTCAGTGGATGAGATACTCCTCCTGTATGATGTATTCTGTCGCCTAAGATGGATGTCAACCAGACCAAGCAATTCGTCAAAACTGCAATACAAAACAAAAAAAAGAATGTAATTTACTATATTGAAAATAAGAAATATCAATCAATAGTAGCTACACACACATTACCGCTTAGACAACCATATGCAAATATGGGGGGCTTATGACATGGCAGGTGACGTGACAGGTGATGTGGCAGCTGACGTGGCAGGTGGACGCGGCAGATGGACGTGGCAGTTGACGCGGCAGGTGGATGTGGCAGGTGGACATGGCAGGTGGACGTGGCAGGTGACGTGGCAGGTGGACGTGGCAGGTGGACGTGGCAGGTGGACGTGGCAGGTGACGTGGCAGGTGACGTGGCAGGTGGACGTGACAGGTGGACGTGGCAGGTGGACGTGGCAGGTGACGTGGCAGGTGACGTGGCAGGTGGACGTGGCAGGTGGACATGGCAGGTGGATGTGGCAGGTGACGTGGCAGGTAGACGTGGCAGGTGGATGTGGCAGGTGACGTGGCAGGTGATGTAGCAGGTGACGTGGCAGGTGGACGTGGCAGGTGATGTGGCAGGTGGACGTGGCAGGTGACATGGCAGGTGGACGTGGCAGGTGGACATGGCAGGTGGACGTGGCAGGTGACGTGGCAGGTGACGTGGCAGGTGGACGTGGCAGGTGGACGTGGCAAGTGATGTGGCAAGTGGACAATGACATATAGCATATGTACTTGCCTTGCGATCGACATCCGGGTATAGTTGAAAAACTTGTCCTCAAAACCACGCAAGTTCTCATACATAGCCCAGAACTGGCCTCTGGTAGGTCTATTGGCAATGATTGGATGGATCCAGTAGCGACGTTGTCTTCTCATCCTTATCCTTCGCTTCTTTTCTTCCTCTTCCTCTTCCATCAATACTGCCAAACCAGCTGTTATGACAGCTGACATTAAGTAACGCACAGAGAGCATTTTGGACACAGAACAACGGGGAACAGGGAACAAGGAAGAAAACAGGAAGAAGAATGAGGTCACAAGAGCTGATAAGCTCTAATTGGCCACTTGTACAGTTCCCTGTCCTGAAGGCGACTTCAAGTCGTGTTGTAAGTCGCCCCAAGTCGCCCCCAAGTCGCCCCCAAGTCGTGCTGTGATTCATACTCAAGTCGTGTCCAAGTTGCCTCCCAAAGTCGCGCTGGAAGTCGTGTTGCCCCTGTGTGAATAGAGTCTTAGAGTCTGTTTTCTATACAATGTAACTTGTATTGTCTAAACATTTATTGTAAACAACATTCCATCATAAATTATTCTCTGCTACAGCTCATGTGTAACTTCTGCAAACAAATGGTCAGCATAATTATTTCAGCAAGTTTAGTTTAGTCCTTCACAAAGAGATCTTCATATTCAAATTTATGACACCTGTTATTTATTCTGTGCCTGCTGGAGTACTAAATTATTTGAAAATGTACTGTACTATCCACAGGGAATCCCAGACAATCCTCTTTTCCTTATGGTTAGAAATTTGTGTACAGTAGGTGTTTGCACTGCAGCAGGAATGGCTGCAGTGCAGATACATTTTCCACAGGATACCAGAAACCGACAAAATAAAACTGGTTACGTTTACACAGAACTGTCATTACTAAAATGTGTGTATATTGAAAACAATATATACTGTAAATTGATGTAAAACAGATGCAAATGGGCTTTTGTATCATTTATTTTATTATAAAGAGAAAATCTGAAGAGGGGGACTCAAATAAAAATCTTAAGGAAGGACACTGACGTGTGGGTATAAAAAAAATATAATAAAAAAATTGAGCTGCAGATATTTGACATGATTTTCGACATGTTGTCATTCTTTACTTTGCTGCATTTGTTATGCAGAAATACAATAAACACAAAGGATTTATTGTTAGAAACAGTGATTAGTCAGTAACTAATAAACTGTATTTTACATAATAATAATAATAATAACAATATAATAACAATAGGGTGCATTAAAATATACTTTTAACTAGGAAACCAAATAAAAACTATAGCACTATAGAATATTTATATTTAAGTGAAACTATGTCAAACCTGGGTGATTCGCACCAAGCATATGATGAAAATCAAAAGATACAGGGATAAAGGTAGCTGAAGTTATGTGCAAATCTCATCTTTTACTGTATTAATCCAGCCTTTTGCAACTTTCTGAGCTTCCTTATTGATCCTTTATTTTGGTGGTAAGCGTCACTGACTGACAAGGAGGTTCAGAAGGTGGGGAATAGGAGATCAATGGTATGTTTTCACCATTTTGATGTAGGTCTTCACCAAAGGTAACCCCTGCTTTTAACCCCATGTTTTTATTATTCATAGTATTAATTTCTTTTTAGGTTTTCTGTCTTCTATTTTCATTTTGTAATCCAGACAGCAAGTCTCTAGTTTTTGCACATACTCTGCAGCAGAATGTATCAGTTTACATGGATGAGACAAACCATTTACCACTGGCAGGGGTGATTAAAATTATCAACTTGTCGGGTGTGGCCTGGACGTGGCTGAAGATGGCAGCTTAATCCCTCTACTCCGCTACTCCTCGGTCATCTGTCCGGCACAGAAGGAGACTCTCCTAAGCTAACATGGGCAAAACTGACAGGGATCCATCGGCCACCTGTTCCGGATCACCGTGGGATCAAGACACGCAGCTCACTGGCAATATACCGGAGATATTCAGATCCCGAGCGCAAGAGCTGGCCCCGGCATCACAGGCCTCCAGTGAGGTAAGCTGCAGCCCCACGAGGCGGTCGGGAGCACATGCCAGTGAACCACATCCCCCAGCCATGAGTAAGCCTCAGCCTAGAGGACCTCAGAGCAGTAGCTGCAGATATTAAAAACACTCTGTCTGCAGCGATATCAGAACTCAGATTGGATATGCAGGCTGTGGCAGGTCGCCTAGAGGAAGTAGAAGATATCATTGATCGCCATGAGATCGCCATAAACACAGTACAGCGTTCCCTGAGCACACACTCCATGCAGCTACAGGACCTACAGAGGCATGTAGAAGATTTAGATAACAGGGGCTGCCGTCATAACATTAGAATCAGAGGACTCCCTGAATCAATCGACTCAGATCATCTCCTTCAAGCTGTGACAAACGTTTTTAATGACCTCTTAGGTCGCCCACCCGATACACCAGTGGATATAAAACGTTTGCACCGAGCACTTCGTCCCAGGGGCAGGAATACAGACCCCCCAAGAGACGTTATAGGCTGTCTCACCAACTTCAGGATAAAAGAAGAAATCATGAGACAAGCTAGACTCAGAGGACACATCCTATTCCGAGGTACAGAAATTAAACTTTACCACGACTTGTCTCAAATCACTTTGCACAAACGCAGAGCTCTGCGCCCGCTTTTAGAGGCCCTGAGAGACAGGAATATCCTATACAGGTGGAAATTTCCCCTCTGCCTACAAGCTGGCTCTGGCGGAAGATTCTCTCTCCTATGAAACCCTGAGGAAGCAATTCCATTCTGCGAAAACCTTGGAAGTCCACCAATCGCAATCCCGGACTGGCATCGAGAACCACGCAGTGTCACCCCACAGCATGAGGAACTGATGGAGGTCCACCAATGGGAAAACTCATCCACGACCAGAAGACGTCGTCTCTCCACCCGTATCTTGCCTCCACCAGCCAACCGCTGTTCCCCAAGAGAAGGCAATGTTCCAGCTTCACCGGTTCACAGAAGGGTAAGAAAAGACTAAACATGACAACCTGATCTACCAGCTTCTTCCTTACCCCACAGAATTGTATAATCACAATCTACACGAGAGAAATCTCCAGTGGGTAAGCTTGTCTAGGTTTAAGACCCACCCACTGTCAAAATGATTGATGTCGTTCAAGGCACAGCTTGAAACAAGTCCTGTGACTTCCGTAGAAGAGGTACGTTTGAACAACCGTACAAACGAATAACAAATATACGCTTTGTCTTGAGAATATGGGATCTCTGTGGACATCCTGAATATGACCTTATAGGCAGATCCCATAATCCTTCTATACAATCTCTATGATGCCATGCAGGTTAACCACTCCACAGGTGTAGAGAACCCCCAAGCGCTGACTCGCTCTAACAACTCAACAAGGTGCGTAAACAAGTCGCACAGCACCTGTAGGCAGGGGCGGACTGATAACTCATGGGGCCCCCGGACAATAGGAGATTATGGGGCCACACAGTATACACACACACTTTATACAATCACACAGTATACACATACATGTACACACAGTATACACAGACAGGTGTAAAAAAAACACAGATTTATACATACTGTCCCTGGTTTTACTGAGGTTAGCAACCCTGATGGGGCCCCCTAGTGGCCCAGGGCCCTCAGGCAGTGCTCGAGTGGCTCAATGGTCAGTCCACCCCTGCCTGTAGGGAATGACTATACCAATCCAGGCAACCTTACTACGTAAGGCACACAGGGGAAATGTACTGAGATATATGCTTGTTACTAGATATACATCCTATCCTCTCGCCAATTTCCAAATTTAATTCTCTCCCCCCTAAGTATTGATATACATAGCCTAGACTCCCTTTAACAACCCTAGAACATGTATTGACCCGATACCTCCAAAGTAAATATAAAGGTGGATAGGATGTATCTCTCTTCTTGTCCTAACAGACAAGTTTAAAGTGGTGTTCCGGCCAAAATTATACTTTTTAAATAAAAATACTCATATAATACACAAGCTTAATGTATTCTAGTAAAGTTAGTCTGTAAACTAAGGTCTGTTTTGTTCGTTTATAGCAGTAGTTTGATATTTTATAAACTTACAGCAGGCCGTGGCCATCTTAAGTGTGGGCATCTGAAGCCAGACTGTATTTCTTCCTGGATCTCATCCTTGCAGATCTCGCACATGCTCAGTGCAGCACAAGCAGTGTAATAGGTTTCAGGTCAGGGTTTCCATAGCAACGGCAGTGTCAGAGGAAGTTGCCGCCCCTTCCCAGAAGGCATTGCAAACAGGAAATGATGCGATGAGCCACGGCTAGGGAGGAGGAAGTGAAAAATGAATACAGCGGATATACAGTAGGTGCTGAGAAAAAAAATTTAAAATATCCAATTCGTTTGCAGTGCACAGTTTAGTGAGGGATGCTGAAGAGTTGTAAAAGTGGGTGGAACTCCACTTTAAGCCATGTTCAAGCACAGGCTAATATATGTCAAAAGTTTATATGTTCAGTAAAAATCGCCAAAGTGGTACAATGCTTATAATGCTCTCAATGATAAATGTTTAGTTTATTAGTTTAAAAGTTTGACACATACCATCACACCCCCACTGGGGGCATGTACTTGAGTAAACAAACATGAACGGCTCAAATGTTTACTGTTTTCAAACAGTAGCGTAGCGACACGAACATTGGTAAGACACCCAGGAATTGTCATCAAAGATTTCAAAACCATCATATACGTATGTTCTGGTCTCCAACAGGAGCAGCAACCCTTCTTCGGACATGGAATCCCCTAACAATGTCTGAATCCAATAGTCTTACAAGAGGGAGTCAATACAAAGGGTGATAGATAGGCCCGGGCGCCCTGAGTACAAATGCCCTACATATATACAGTATCTGTATCTCGTCGTGTCATAAGATATATATCCTATCCTTTTACCAACTAATATGGCAAATCCTCCAACCCCCCATGTGATTAATTACATGGTTTTTATACTTATAAGTAGCTCCTATGCACGTAAAGAAACAACACCTTTTATGCAAACAATGAAGGGGATAGGATATACCTGGCATAATGATGTTTTCCTTTACTAAGTTGTTAAGTGTTAACCAAGATTGAACAATGGTTATCTGTTTGTTTTACAAATGTTTATAAGTTCAACATGTCCAAGCAATTTCCTTGATTTATTAATAATACTGATTGAATCCATCACACAGATTCATGTAATACCCCTGCACTACTGCTCCCTAGTAGCATAATCCACGTGCTCACATATCTCACTCCAGACCTACACATAGTCGGATACTTCAGTATATACCAACAAAACCACAATGCATAAAAACATGCTCAATCAAAACACTCTGAGACATCCTCGGCAACTAAACACCACTGAAGATGCCATCTCCATACCATTTGCTGCTCTCCCATATATCCTCTTGACTATAATGACCGTACAAGTAGCCATGAGGTACAGTACCTACACCTATCGTATATTTTCTGAAACTATCCTCACCAGTCCTACCACACCCTGCAACAGCACAGTCCCTAGACTTGTGCTGACCTTCTCCGACAAAACCTACATAAGAAGGCAAGTTAGCGGGTCTATCCTTGCTGTTGGAATACCCCTCATCTATCCACACATAAGTATCTTCCTTTCAGCAAAACTCCCCACAACCCCTGACTTACCCCCTACCTTCCTTCCCCCCTCCCTTTCAACCTCCTTAACAGCCAGAAGAGAATTATACACTGCTTGTAACCCATAACCAGAGGCACACAACACACAACATAATGCCCATTGCAAACCCACCTCTCATGAGAATTAAACTCCAAATAATCTCCCTCAACGCGAAAGGACTTAATGTACCCGAAAAAAGAGCACAACTCTTACTATACATGAGAAAACTCAAAGCTGATATAGTCCTACTCCAGGAAACGCACTTCAGAACTGACCAAGTACCTAAACTTTCAAACAAAGATTTTCCAAAGACCTTTCACGCAACCAATCCGTTAGCTAAAACAAAAGTAGTATCGATTTTAATATCCATACATGTACCCTTAGAAGTGATGGACTCACAAATAGATGACTCCGGCCGATACACATTTATCAAAGGCACAATCTGAAATAGGCCCATCACGATAGCTAATATATACAGCCCTAACTCGAGTCAAGTGAGCTTCTTCCGCGAGATAGCACTGGCCCTAACCTCCTTCCAATCAGGCATCCTCCTACTCGGAGGGGACATTAACATCGCTCTTACATCCTCTGGACATCTTCCCTCCCATTCAAAGCTCTTAAACAAATTAAAGCCCAATTACAGGATTTACTCCTACATGATTCCTGGTGCATCCTACATCCCAGTGACAGAGACTTTACCTTCTACTCCAGACCTCATGACCATCACTCTAGAATAGACTACCTTTTTATCACACAAAGAGACCTACCATTCTTGTCGGAAGCGACCATCAAACCTACGTTTCTATCCAACCACAACCCCATCACAGCCACTTTAACATTTCCAGAACGCACACAATGCACCAAAATCTGGACGCATCACTACTCACAAACCCTTCATACATGGGCAAAATTACGGAAACCATTAAGGACTTCTTTGAAACACTCCCGACATGTCCCACATGATCCAATGGGAGGCCCACAAGTGTGTGGTTAGGGGAGCACTTATTAAACTTGCATCAACTCGTAAACATTCCCAACAGGAAGCAACTAATGCCTTACTAAACCAAATACAGAAATTGGAACAGGCCCACAAACTCACTAAGGCCCGTTCCACCCTACAGGAACTGGAACAAGCCCAAAATCACCTTAAAGAAGAACTAGGGAAAAAGACCAGGAAAAACTTTATCCTTTCCCAAAAGCTCTTCTATGAGCACAGTAATAAAAATGGAAAGCTTCTAGCCAGAGCCCTTCAAGCCAAAAAAACAAACATCACAATGCACAAAATCAGATCGTCCCCTATAACAACATTATCCAACAGTGATGAAATCGCAAACCACTTTGCCCAATACTATACAGATTTGCATATCCTCCACCCTGAACAAAAACCGCATATGGATACTAGGTCACGCAAAGATATCATCACAGAACTCCTCACACAAAACAGCCCCAGACCTATTTCCCCAGAGCAAGCGAAATTAGTAGATGGTCCCATAACAGGGGAAGAATTCCTCTTAGCTATAAAACAAATGAAACCAGGCAGAAGCCCCAGCCCAGACGGATTCTGTATGACGTATTATAAAACTTTTTCAAATTTAGTAACGGCCCTCTTCTTAAGGGCTTTTAACCTACTATCCCAACCCAATACAACATCCAATACCCTGCTCGAAGCACATATATGTGTAATCCCCAAACCTGGTAAAGACAGTGAATTGGCCTCAAATTACCATCCCATCTCGCTACTAAACACTGAACTTACAATCTTTGCAAAAATTATAGCCAACCGCATACTCCCTCTAATCCCAAATCTCATATCAATAGACCAGGTAGGGTTTATCCCAGGAAGAGAAGCCAGGGACAATACCCTCAAAGCTATCAACATCCACCACTGGCTCTACACCACTAAAGTCCCTGGCTTCTTCCTATCATTAGACACTGAGAAGCCCTTTGACAGGCTACCCTGGTGCTACCTCGTAGCGGTATTACGAAATCTCGGCTTTGGTGAACGCCTGTTAAGCTTTATAACATCCCTCTACACCAATCCCAGAGCGAAAGTCCGAGTAAATGGACTCCTGTCAAACGCCTTCCAAATCAAAAATGGCACACGTCAGGGCTGCCCTCTTTCCCCCATCCTGTTTGTCCTTACAGTCGAACCCTTCCTACGTAGACTGCAGGATAACTCATGGACTTACCATAGTGGAGAAAAAATACAAGTTAGCTGCGTTTGCGGACGATATTCTCCTATTTCTATCCAACCCCCTTGTAACTATCCCTAACCTCCTTAAAGACTTCAAATTATTCCAATATATAGCCCACTTCAAAATAAGTTTTACAAAATCACACGCTCTCAACATAACTTTAACAGAACAACAGATGTCACACTGCAAGCAAAACTTCCCATTCATCTGGAAATCAGATGCACTGACATACTTGGGAATTCAACTACCTGCAAACCTACCAGATCTCTTCCTTAAAAATTACCTCCCTCTGCTCAAAACCATCACAGACGACCTAAAGGAACAAGTCGCACTTTTCATGGTTCGGGAAAACGGCCATAGTCAAGATGAATATTTTACCACGCGTACTTTACCTTCTCCAACGATCCCTATTAAACTTCCTAACGCGTTCCTATGATCTATCTCCAAAATCAATAGAAATTTTATTTGGAACCAAAAACACCCCAGAATTAGGTACAGCTAGCTAATAAACCCCAAAGCCAAAGGGGAATAGGCTTACCCGACATACAGCACTACTACTGAGCCTGTCACTTACAACGGATTGTAGACTGGCACACACATCAACAGACAAAAGACTGGGTGGCCTTAGAAAACTCATTCTCTCTACACCCCATTACCGGGACCCCCTGGATCAAACGCAACCCCCTACCAGAAACCATTACGAATCACCCAACGATAGGCCCCACATTGGAGTGCTTTACGCAGTCCAGCTGCAAATTCAATCTTTCCATATCTTCAGGCCCCCTCTCGCCAATCTTGTTCAATCCACAATTTCCACCAGGGATGGAACACCATCCACTATCCCACATGCAACCAGACATAGGCCTACGTATACATCACATCGTACATGAAGGCAAATTACTAACTCGAGAACAAATGGGCGTTACCTGGACCACGCATAAACTAAGCATACTAAAATACTGGCAACTCATGCATTATGTAGACAGTATAAAAAGTAAGACGGACCTATCTGAAGCCCTAACTGAATTTGAAAACTTATGCCTAAGTGGCACACCACAACGTCATGTCATCTCCAAGATACATAATATGTTCTGTAATAACACCCAGACTGATGAGGGAACAGCCTGCAAAGCCTGCGACAAGGACCTAAACATAGAAATGACAAATAGCTCTTGGGACACAATATACTGAAATGCCCACAAAGCTTCTACAAATGTCTCTACCCAAGAGGCAAATTATAAAGTGATCTCATGTTGGTATCGCACCCCTACTATCTTACACAGATTCGATACATTCCAATCAGATAAGTGCTGGAGATGCCAGAATGAATTAGGCGACCTCCTACACATCTGGTGGACTTGCCCCAGCATCCAGGTTTTATGGAAACAAGTCCATAAACTAATCAAAAAAATTACCACATATAAGCTAGATTATTCACCCGCACAGTTCCTACTACACCTGCAGAAGCCAGATGACATACCACACTTTAGATCACTAGCCATGATGCTAGTCAACACAGCCAAAATGTGCATACCCCCTTTATGGGGCACTCCTAGAGCACCCTCCATTTTGGACTGGTTTAAAAGAATAAATAAAATCACAGAAATGGAAGAACTTATCACAATATCCCAAAACTTACCACACAAATTCTCTATGCTTTGGGCCTGCTGGACCTACTTTAAATCAACTGCAGAATACCTCCAAAGGATGAATACTTGACCCTTTACATATGATTGACATTAAGCTGTTTATTTATACCCAAAACAATCAGCTACGTTTAAACCGGACATGCTACTGAAGATGCTTACCATACAGCTATTCCTCACGTGGAGAAACTCACTTGGCTCTCCCTATAAAATTACACACATATAGATACGATCTAACAGTTAAAAATAACACCTCTAACAACACACCTCTAGTGACTTCTGGCAAAATACGAACCCTATACCTCTTTACCTCCCGCTACCCTATTTCACCCCCAACTAGTCCCTGGACCAGGCCAAATGTATATGGTGTTTTGGACACACACATGTGTATACGAACAAACAATTACACTAGGGAACATAACTCCTCAAAATACCCCATATCAAAATTGATAGGCAATAACCACAAATTAGATACCATAAAAAGTAATGTTAATAATGTTAACATGCCACATGCCCCTGAGCTGTAAAACACAGTTCCCCTCCTCCCAGCATAAATACTAGACTAATATTCCCCACATACAACTCAATTACACTGTATCATCATTAGTGTTATACTAATCTCGGACTAGATTAATATTTTGCTGTTGGTTTGTTCAAGTCCTGGTTATATATTTCTGTAATTGTATTGCACCCACCTATCATTGATGTACCTGTATTTTTTTCCTTACATTCAATAAAAAGAAATTTGGGGAACAAAAAGATCAACTTTTTGTGAAAACAGAGGGAAAAAAACAAAGAAAAGAAAACTGATGCATCCACCACATCTAATGATTGGTTAGCTGCAATATATTACATTTTTGGTTTTGGGTTAAATGCCGCTTTAATATATGCTCATTTGTATTGTCCAAGTTTGCAGCAGGTTTACCTACATGGACAATTGCTCCAAAACATGTTAAAAAACATGTTAAAATTATTATGCTTCCTACACAATCGACTGCATTGATTATATTCTAGAGAAGTGGTTCTGAGGCTTACAGGCTAAAATTTCCCCATGAGGGTCATTCCTGAGCTCTGGCAATCCCTAGAATTTAAAAAGCTATCTGTCTTAAAATTTTGATTAACTTTAATTACCATTTTTGTCATTCTGCTAGTTTCACAGATGTACTGCTTTTATGAAAAAAAAAAAAAAAAGAAAATAGATTTTCCAAGTTCTCTAAGTTAATGAACAACCGGTTGTTGCATGTTTCCTAAAATGTTTAATGCATAAAAAAGTCAAAGATTACAGTACAATAAGGATGTTAAAATTTTATATTCCAGCGTAAAAAAATCCAGTGCAGGTTTAACTGACAGACATCTACATATAACAGTGTAACATGGGGGACCATTAGCTCTAGAGGTAGATGCGTTTTTCTAGTGAGTCCTCGGCAGTCAGTTATCAGGTTTGAGGGCGTGGCAGCCCATTATTATTAAAAGGAGCAAAATTAAAGTTTAAACACAGGATTTCAATCACAGGGGTTCTTCTCCAACAAATGAGAAAATGCCAAGCCACCTGGCTCCTAGGCTTACTTTGCCTTGACTTGCAGTTCCTTACTGAACTGGCCTACTCCTGGCTTCAACAGGATTCTCCAGCCCCCAGGGTTTACTCACTGTCCCCAAGACTTCAGGACTTCCTTCAGCCCCCCTTGGACTCACTAGCTGCCTTGGCTCTCCCAGACCCTCCTCTGCTCTTCCAAGCACCTGCAGCCATCACAACCTTTCCAGTCCTTCAGACACGAAGTCCCCCCTCACCAGGGAAGTAGTCTCACACAGGGCAGACAGTTTTCCTGACAGGGGGTTGTCTTTACACAGTAGCAACAAGCTGCTCACACTCCACATTCCAACTCCTACTGCTCTCACAAGCCCCCTGTTATAATGGCTGTGCGCAACTGGGCACCCACCCTGCTGGCTGCCACAAGACCTGGACACAGGGTTGGAAATCCTGTCCCACCCGAGACTCTTACGGCTCTCCAAACTACCAAGCCCCATGGAGTGATAGCAAAATCCAGAGAAAACTGCCAGAGTTTTTTCCGGACACAGGGTTGGAGATCCCGTCCCACCCAAGACTCTTAGGGATCTCCAAACTACAGAGCCCCATCCGGTGATAGCAAAATTCGAAGAAAACTGCCAGAGCAGTTTTCTCCTCTCAAAACCTACGCTCTGTAGCTCTGCAGTCAGCAGACATGCAAACTCTGTGTCCACTCTAAATCTAATTCAATAAGGACAGGGCCTTGCTCTGCCACATATCCCCTCCCTTTCTTTTCATCTGGAGGGAGGAACGCCTGCATCCACCCTTGCAGTTGGGACACTTCTGCGCTGGCCTTCAGCCATGTAGGCCCAACTCTTTTTCCGGGTGTGCTTGCAGCTATGTCCCACCCTGGATCTTAACAAGGTCCTATATTTTCCTAAATGTCATTTTTGTATACAATTATGTACTTATGTTTTTTCTAAATTTGTATTCTACTATAGAGTAGGATTTTGTCCCACGAGTTTCCCCAGATGAAGGGACGGTCTGTTCAGTCCCAAAATACGTAAGACCTTCGTGGAAGACAATACAAGTATCTTCATCTCTTGCATATCAGCACAGCTTTTTTAGCTTTTTATTGTTATATGTGACTTTCTTGTTATGTATATATGATAACGTTCATGTTTTGTATATTTTTTCTACTTAATAAAATTATTTTTATGCTACGTTGTTGCCGTTAAAGTCCCACAAATCCTCCTTGGAGATAATTTTTATCTATATTTTCCTATACTCAGCTTTTTCCCTGTGACTAGACCTCACAGGACCATAGCACAGCTCCACTTCACTTGTCCAACACTCCATGGATAACTGTTCTAATAAATTACACTGATCCAAGCACAAACCATTTCTTTCTGGTGTAAACCTTACATTGTTGCAGCAACTAATACCTATAACACTTTTCCCCACAGTGTCTCCTGGTACCTTAAAGCAGAACTTCAGTCATTTTTTCATCTTTCCATCTAATAAATCTACTGCCTTTGTGTTTTAACTTTAGATGGTAAAATATTTTTTTTTTCTGCCAGTAAATACCTTATACAGCCCACTTCCTGTTTCTTGTCTGGAAAAATGCCTAAGTGTTTGACATCATGCACAGCTCTCTCTCACTCTAGCGAGAGTTTGCCAGGAAGGAAGGGGGGATGAATCATAAAAGGGCCAACCAGAGCTGCAGAGATGGAGGTATGCCTCTGTGTGTCTGTGTAAATCCAGGAAGTTAAAAGGCAGCAGCTTCAGCTGCCCACAGTTAAAATGGTTGCAGCCAGAATCAGTGGAGGGAGATTTGTGCAGCATATTTGGCAAGTACTGAATAACAGTATATATTAAATACAATGCAAAGTGGTTGGAGGGAAGCTTCAGAATGGCATAGATGTTTATATTATAAATTTTGTGAGCAGACTGCAGTTCCTCTTTAAGTTGTATCTCTTTGCCAGTGACTGAAAGCATCTCTGCTACTGCTGCGTCTATTCTGGGCTCTTACTCTTTGTGAGGTTTAGCAGGTGAGACAGTATCTGCGCCCTCTACTGACCACTGCTCAGCCGCACCAGCAGAAACGTTCTCAGTCACCGCATCAGGCGGAGAGACCTCTGATGTCTCCAACAGTTCTGAGTGCCTTCTATCCCAATTAGTAACTGGAAGCACCCTCTCAGAGAACCTCAAGACCATTTGCCACACTGCTGCTTAACATGGTACCAACCAGTTCCTCATATGATGAATATCACCAAGCACAGTTTGTACTACTTGGCTCCACCCATTGATATTATGAAGTACCCCCTTGTCTGACTGTGGTGGAGACACCCAAGTGCACAACAAATGCGCTGTTATGACTTCAAGCATTTCCAACAGTATATTAGTCATCCTAATGTGCTCCACGTCTAAATACTGTACAAGGCCTTTTTGGGGACTGTTCACTTATCGATGACATGGAGGAGCTCATCCACTGAAGCTAGAGAGGTTGAGACATTAAAAGTGAACTCAACCTCAGTGGAGGTTACTGTCATCGCAGCCTGGTGCTCAATTGGAGCGCTGTCAGATGTCTCACACTTGTCCCTTCTGCAATAGCATCAGTGAGCCGCTGCAGGCCATTATTAGTCACACTGTCACTTTGAAACTCAACATTATTTAGCTGCTGGGCTGTGGACAACACATCTGCGATGCCAGCACCCTGAACTGTTCCTTCAGACTGGAGGGCAGCAACCTTCTCAGGGACCAAGGCGCCCTCAACCACCGGCCACTCTGCGATCCCCCCTTTCTGGCATAGCAGTTGTTGGGCCCACACCCTTGTTACTTAACCTAGCCTTGTCCAGCATGGCTAGCAATTGTTTGTTTGTCCCAGTCCATTGTGGTTCCCTCATGGACTTTCCACAGTGTTGCATCACCTGCTGTAGAAGGCCGCACAGGAACCCGGGATTCATTAGCCAAAACAGCACATTTGTCACTTCTATGCATATCAGATTGGAATAACACATTATCCACAAAGGCAGGCTGAATTAACCCCTAGCCAACTGGGTTACACTTAGGGTTGTGGAGCTGCACCCACACACTCTCACTGTGTGACTCAGTTCCCCCATGTTACACCAGAGTAGCACCAGAGCCATCCTGGATAGCCTCTGGCTCCAACAAATGGAGCCCCATGAGACTTACATGGACAATCCTGCACTTCTACTTGTCACGGGAGATATCCTACTCCCATCATTGGTAGTAAACACATTACCAACATTCTCAGACATGACATTACAAGAAACACATTTTTCAATGTCATTATCACCAATAGGGATGAGCCGAACACCCCCCTGTTCGGTTCGCACCAGAACATGCGAACAGGAAAAATGTTCGTTCGAACACGCGAACACCGTTAAAGTCTATGGGACACGAACATGAATAATCAAAAGTGCTAATTTTAAAGGCTAATATGCAAGTTATTGTCATAAAAAGTGTTTGGGGACCTGGGTCCTGCCCCAGGGGACATGGATCAATGCAAAAAAAAGTTTTAAAAACGGCCGTTTTTTCAGGAGCAGTGATTTTAATAATGCTTAAAGTCAAACAATAAAAGTGTAATATCCCTTTAAATTTCGTACCTAGGGGGTGTCTATAGTATGCCTGTAAAGGGGCGCATGTTTCCTGTGTTTAGAACAGTCTGACAGCAAAATGACATTTTGAAGGAAAAAACTCATTTAAAACTACCCGCGGCTATTGCATTGCCGACAATACACATAGAAGTTCATTGATAAAAACGGCATGGGAATTCCCCAAAGGGGAACCCCGAAAGAAAATAAAAAAAAAATGACGTGGGAGTCCCCCTAAATTCCATACCAGGCCCTTCAGGTCTGGTATGGATATTAAGGGGAACCCCGGCCAAAATTTAAAAAAAAAAATGACGTGGGGTTCCCCCTAAATTCCTGAAGGGTCTGGTATGGATTTTAAGGGGAATGGATTTTAAGGGGAACCCCGCACCAAAAAAAAAAAAAAAAATGGCGTGGGGTCCCCCTAAAAATCCATACCAGACCCTTATCTGAGCACGCAACCTGGCAGGCCGCAGGAAAAGAGGGGGGACGAGAGTGCGCCCCCCCCTCCTGAACCGTACCAGGCCACATGCCCTCAACATTGGGAGGGTGCTTTGGGGTAGCCCCCAAAACACCTTGTCCCCATGTTGATGAGGACAAGGGCCTCATCCCCACAACCCTGGCCGGTGGTTGTGGGGGTCTGCGGGCAGGGGGCTTATCGGAATCTGGAAGCCCCCTTTAACAAGGGGACCCCCAGATCCCGCCCCCCCCTGTGTGAAATGGTAAGGGGGTACAAAAGTACCCCTACCATTTCACTAAAAAACTGTCAAAAATGTTAAAAATGACAAGAGACAGTTTTTGACAATTCCTTTATTTAAATACTTCTTCTTTCTTCTATCTTCCTTCATCTTCTGGTTCTTCTGGTTCTTCTGGCTCTTCTGGTTCTTCCTCCGGCGTTCTCATCCAGCATCTCCTCCGCGGCGTCTTCTATCTTCTTCTCCTCGGGCCGCTCCGCACCCATGGCATGGGGGGAGGCTCCCGCTCTTCTCTTCATCTTCTTCATCTTCTTCTCTTCTTCTTTTCTTCTCTTCTTCTCTTCTTCATTTTCTTCTCCGGGCCGCTCCGCATCCATGCTGGCATGGAGGGAGGCTCCCGCTGTGTGACGGCGCTCCTCGTCTGACAGTTCTTAAATAACGGGGGGCGGGGCCACCTGGTGACCCCGCCCCCCTCTGACGCACGGGACATGACGGGACTTCCCTGTGGCATTCCCCGTGACGTCACAGGGAAGTCCTGTCAAGTCACCGTGCGTCAGAGGGGGCGGGGTCACCGGGTGGCCCCGCCCCCCATTATTTAAGAACTGTCAGACGAGGAGACGCCATCACACAGCGGGAGCCTCCCTCCATGCCAGCATGGGTGCGGAGCGGCCCGGAGAAGAAAATGAAGAAGAGAAGAAAAGAAGAAGAGAAGAAAAGAAGAAGAGAAGAAGATGAAGAAGATGAAGAGAAGAGCGGGAGCCTCCCCCCATGCCATGGGTGCGGAGCGGCCCGGGGAGAAGAAGATAGAAGACGCCGCGGAGGAGATGCTGGACGAGAACGCCGGAGGAAGAACCAGAAGAGCCAGAAGAACCAGAAGAACCAGAAGATGAAGGAAGAAAGAAGAAGTATTTAAATAAAGGAATTGTCAAAAACTGTCTCTTGTCATTTTTAACATTTTTGACAGTTTTTTAGTGAAATGGTAGGGGTACTTTTGTACCCCCTTACCATTTCACACAGGGGGGGGCCGGGATCTGGGGGTCCCCTTGTTAAAGGGGGCTTCCAGATTCTGATAAGCCCCCCGCCCGCAGACCCCCACAACCACCGGCTAGGGTTGTGGGGATGAGGCCCTTGTCCTCATCAACATGGGGACAAGGTGTTTTGGGGGGCTACCCCAAAGCACCCTCCCAATGTTGAGGGCATGTGGCCTGGTACGGTTCAGGCGGGGGGGAGGCCGCACTCTCGTCCCCCCCTCTTTTCCTGCGGCCTGCCAGGTTGCGTGCTCGGATAAGGGTCTGGTATGGATTTTTAGGGGGACCCCACGCCGTTTTTTTTTTTTTTTTTTTTGGCGCGGGGGAATTTAGGGGGAACCCCACGTCATTTTTTTTTTTTAACTTTGGCCGGGGTTCCCCTTAATATCCATATCAGACCTGAAGGGCCTGGTATGGAATTTAGGGGGACTCCCACGTCATTTTTTTTTTTTTTAATTTTGGTTCGGGGTTCCCCTTTGGGGAATTCCCATGCCGTTTTTATCAATGAACTTCTATGTGTATTGTCGGCAATGCAATAGCCGCGGGTAGTTTTAAATGAGTTTTTTCCTTCAAAATGTCATTTTGCTGTCAGACTGTTCTAAACACGGGAAACATGCGCCCCTTTACAGGCATACTATAGACACCCCCCAGGTACGAAATTTAAAGGGATATTACACTTTTATTGTTTGACTTTAAGCATTATTAAAATCACTGCTCCTGAAAAAAACGGCCGTTTTTAAAACTTTTTTTTGCATTGATCCATGTCCCCTGGGGCAGGACCTGGGTCCCCAAACACTTTTTATGACAATAACTTGCATATTAGCCTTTAAAATTAGCACTTTTGATTTCTCCCATAGACTTTTAAAGGGTGTTCCGCGGCATTCGAATTTGCCGCGAACACCCCAAATTGTTCGCTGTTCGGCGAACTTGCGAACAGCCAATGTTCGAGTAGAACATGAGTTCGACTCGAACTCAAAGCTCATCCCTAATCACCAATAACATCACATTTGCCAACAGTAACACTTTTGTCGGCATAACCATAATGCCGCGTACACACGAGCGGAATTTCCATCAGAAAAAGTCCGATGGGAGCTTTTCATCATATATTCCGACCGTGTGTATGCCCCATCTGACTTTTTCCGTCGAAAATTCAGATGGACTTAGAGAACATGTTCTATATTTTTCCAACAGAACTAATTACTATCGGAAAAAACGCCTGTCTGTATGCTGCTCTGACGAGATTAGCAGAAGGAGCCCAAAGGGTGGCGCACTGGCTATCGCACTTCCTTTTTCTAGTCCCGTCATACGTGTTGTACGTCACCGCGTTCTTGATGGTCGGACTTTGGTGTGACCGTGTGCATGCAAGACAGCTTGAGCGGAATTCCGTCGGAGAAACCTTCAGAGTTTATTCCGATGGCCAAACCGCTCGCGGCATAAGAATTCTCATTATGTGTAGACAAAACTGCTACTTTTGGGGGTTGTCTATTACCCACCACAGCCTGTGAGCCGCTCCTCACAGTGCCTTCTCTCTTTAAAGGGAAACTCTTTCCTTCTTGGGCAGCTCCATAGCTGACCTGGGAAACTCTCTGCTCCGTCACTGCGAGCTCCCTTGAAGTTTTCCTGGGTAACTCTGCAGCACCTGTCACTAGGGAATGTGGCACAAGCTCAGTTTTGGTCACCCCTAGTTTAGGTTTTCCAGCACTCTGTTGGATTATAGCAGGAACATGCATAGTCCCCATGTCCATTTGAGGTTTTAACTTTGCTGTCAGCTGGGCTTCACCCTGTGCCTCCCCACTGCTCAGGGTAGTGCACTGCAGATCTCCCCACTGGACACACCCCCATTTCACTAGGTTCAGTCCCACAAACTGAAACAGACTTACCATTTTCAGTAGCTGGCGTCATAGCCTTCCCCTGAGTGCGCTCTCTCTCAGTTGCATCCATACCAGCTACTGCTTCTGCGTGGCCACAGGGCGACACTGCAGCCTTGCCAGACTGTCCAGCAGTATTCCAGAATCTTGGGCAAGTAAAGATTCCATGCCCCATTTGACCACACTCCAAGCACAGTACTGAACGCTGAACTTTAACTCCTTGGCATCTCCTCAATGACTGGCTCTCACTCGTTGCCACGGGATACCACTCTTGAAGACACCTCTGGTCACGATCATCAGCAGGCAGACTCCGGATTACTTGATCTCTCTCTCTCTGAGACACCGCTGGTAACATTCTCTGGCAGGTGAGTTTGAGGATTCATCAACCTCCCGTCTAGCTTTCTTACTCCACGAACATTCCTATGACAAGGGGCACTGGGCAACAGCATGTCCCTATTCGCTACAATGCATGCAGCGCACAGGCCTGCTTGCCGCATGCTGTGGCACCTTTGGGTTCAGGCTGCCAGGCACAACATCTTCTTTCACTTCCCCTTTAACTGGGGGTGATATGACTAATTTAGACCAGTCCACTGCTAATTCACATACCGCTGAATTTTCTTGCCTGGCTGGGACATGTGGTGAAGCAACAGATTTTCGGCATCCCAGCCCTCTTTGTGGGAACAGTGGGCTACCTCTTCATAGTAGCCTCACCATCCAAACGACTCTTCTCGGGCATCCCAGCCCTCTTTGTGGGAACAGTGAGCTACCTCTTTATAGCAGCCCCACAATCCAGACGGCACCTTGTCCCTTGTCTTGGGAGACCGCACTCTCCCTTTAGAACTTTTCCCCTTTGGACCAGCCCATCTCTGCAGTCCAAGGCACAGCAACTTGTTACACAGTTCACAGCAAAAAAAAAATTTGGACTCTCCACTCACAGGTACACCGCCTGCAACATGCAATGCCTTTTGTCTGGCTGCCCTTCCACACACAGCCAACAGTTCCTGGCATGAACTCACTGTGGAGCAAGGACCCGGATTTCACTGTCTTGTGCCTGCATCTGAAACCAATTGTAACATGGAGGACCATTAGCTCTAGAGGTAGATGTTTTTCCAGTGAGTCCACGGCAGTCAGTTATCAGGTTTGAGGGTGTGACAGCCCATTTTCATTAAAAGGAACAAAATAAAGTTTAATCACAGGATTTCCCACACAGGGGTTCTTCAACAAAGGCAACAAATGAGAAAATGCCATGCCACCTGGCTCCTATGCTTACTTTGCCTTGACTTGCAGTTCCTTGCTGAACCGGGCTACTCCTGGCCTCAACAGGATTTTCCAGCCCCCTGGGTTTACTCACTGTCTCCAAGACTTCAGGACTTCCTTCAGCCTCCCTTGGACTCACTAGCCGCCTCAGCTCTCTCAGCCTCCCAGCCCCTCTTCTGGTCTCCCAGGCTCTTGTAGCCATTCCGACCTTCCCAGTCCTTCAGACACGAAGTCCTCCCTCACCAGGGAGTTTTTCTGATAGGGGGTCTGTGTTTACACCTTTAGTAACAAGCTGCTTACACTCCACCATCCATCTCCTACTCTCACCAGCCCCTCGTTATATGGGCTGTGTGCACCTGGGCACCCACGCTGCTGGCTGTTCACAAGACCCAGACACAGGGTTGGAGATCCCGTCCCACCCAAGACTCCTAGGGTTCTCTAAACTACAGAGCCCCATCCAGTGATAGCAAAATCCAAAGAAAACTGCCAGAGCAGTTTTCTCCTCTCAAAACCTACACTCTGTAGCTCTGCAGTCAGCAGACATGCAAACTCTGTGTCCACTTTCAATCTAATTCTATAGGGACAGAGCCTCGCTCTGCCAGAAAAGGTATGACGTTGAGAAATCAAGGCAACAAACATTGGACATAGTGGTAAAGATAACATTGAGTTTGTTCATTTTAGCTGTGAGAACTTCACTGAGTTTAACTTTTTGAATAAGAAAGCACAGAGTAAGTATGTTTGGTCCATGTGTCCATTTTCAGTGACAGGCGATTAACCATCTCTTGGTAGTTAGTACATGTAAGCGTAATTTTCTGGCATCTTTAGACACATTAGGGGGTGGAAGACCTAGCAGGTAGGAGGATGGATTAAGCGGGAGTTGTGTTTGCAAAAAAGCAAGAATAAGGATCTCTCCATTATGTCTAGAGTGGCTGTAGCATGGGGCAAGTCCAAAATACACAGAACTAAGTCCCTAAATGTTTAGGACATCTCCAGCAGCAGTCAGAAATATTAGCATTTAGGGTTTTTAAAAAGGCAGAGGGAAAAAATTATTTTGAACTGGTTTTCTTAATAGGTAGAACAGAGAAAGGTTTGTTGTTTAAAGACAATTTTTTGCCCCATTCCCATGTAAATTCTTTATTTAACCACTTGACCACCAGAAGGTTTTACCCCTTCGTAACCAGACAATTTTTTGCTATTCAGCAATTTGCTACTTAAATTGGCAAATGCATGTTTATGCAACAGTGTAAGCAAATTAAATTTATATCATTTTTTTCACACAAATAGAGCTTTCTTTTGGTGGTATTTGATCACTACTGGGTTTTTCATTTTTTATTATAAAAATGAAAAAAGACCACAAATTAAAAAAAAAACAAAAACAATATATTATACATTCTGATATAAAACATATCCAGTTAAAATAAGTGAAAAACGTGATTTTCTTTATAAATTTACAGTTTCTTGAAAAAGTATTCATACCTCTTGAAATTTTCCACATTTTGTTATAATACAACCAAAAATGTAAATGTATTTTATTGGGATTTTATGTGATAGACTAACACAAAGTGGCATATAATTGTGGAAAAAAAGTGGAAGGAAAATGAAAAATGGTATTCAAAACTTTTTACAAATAAATATCTTAAAAGTGTGGCGTGCACCCCTAACTAAAATCTAGTGAAATTAATTGCCTTCAGAGGTCATCATGAAGGCCAGGGAACACACCAAACAGGTCAGGGATAAAGTTGTGGAGAAGTTTAAAGCAGGGTTAGGCTATAAAAAAAATCCCAAGCTTTGAACATCTCAGGGAGCACCGTTCAATCCGTCATCAAAAATGGAAAGAGTATGGCACAACTGCAAACCTACCAAGACATGGCCGTCCACCTAAAATGACAGAACAGGCAAGGAGAGCATTAATCAGAGAAGCAGCCAAGTGGCCCATGGTAACGCTGGAGGAGCTGCAGAGATCCACAGTTCAGGTCAGAGAATCTGTCCATAGGACAACAAGAGTTGTGCACTCCACAAATCTGGCCTTTATGTAAGAGTGGCAAGAAGAAAGCCATTGTTGAAAGAAAGCCATAAGAATTCACGTTTGCAGTTTGCGAGAAGCCATGTGGGGGACATGGCAAACATGTGGAAGAAGGTGCTCTGGTCAGATGAGACCAAAATGTAACTTTGTGGCCTAAGAGCAAGACACTACGGGTGTCATTTACTATAGCGCCGCATGCTAATTACCAAGAATTAGAGCTAATTAGCACTAATCACACTAATTAACTCTAAAACGGTATTCACTCTGGCACTAATGCAAAAAATACTCTCAAACTATTTACTATAGCTCCCTGAAAACAAATAGCGCCCAAACCATGACTCTTGGTAAGATTACGACTATTGCACATGGAAATAATGTTAAGAGCATGATATCATTTCTACACTGAAATATCTTTAAAAGTCTGAGAAGAGAAAAATTCCCATCTCTTACTAGGTGCCTACACAACTGAGCATGCTCAGATCTGCAAACAACTCTCATTTTAACTCCCATGGCTTTTTTACCAAGAGTTATAGTAAATACTCAAATGAGCGCCAGGTTAAAGAGCGTTTTTTGGGAGTGAAAATGAGAGTTATATAGCCCAATACAAGTTTCAGTCATTGATTCTAATGGCACAATTGTAACTTCCCCAAATAAATGCTTTACATGTTGAGATGAAATGTATCTTTCTCTCAAAGAAATTGTCTTTGCAACAATGTTGCTTCTACTTAATCTATTTTGTTTTTAGGAATGCTAGAATGTGGAATGTTTTCATGTTTTCATGTTTTGGTAAAATATATTTTTCTCTGTCACTTTCACTCACAAAGAACCACCAAATATCACAGAATAAATCAAGAGGAATAACTCATGATTAATGTAATTCCACCACCTATATGTCCAAAGAAATGCAGTATATGTGTATTTATGTGTTGGAGGGTTCCTACTGTGGCTTAGAGGTTAGAACTTCTGCTTAGCATATTTGAGGGTTTGGGTTCAAATCCCAAACAGGCCACTTCATGTAGAGAAGTTGTCTCATCTCCCTATATTGTTAAACCTGACTCAGGTCCTAAAATTATGTCTAAATGTAGTATTTATGTGTGGGAGAGTTCCACCGCCATTGTAAATCTTGCCAGATACATTATCTAGCCAAAAGTAAAGCCTGCCTTTACATATACACATGAACTTTAATGGCAGCCCAGTCTTAGTCCATAGGGTTAAAATTTGATTTGGCCCACACTTTGCAGCTATAACAGCTTCTGGGAAGGCTGTCCACAAGGTTTAGTGTGTCTATGGAAATGTTTGACCATTCTTCCAGAAGCACATTTGTGAGGTCAGGCACTGATGTTGGATGAGAAGGCCTGGCACGCAGTCTCTGCTCTAATTCAGCCAAAGGGTGTTCTATCAGTTTGAGGCCAGTCAAGTTTTTTAAACCCAAACTCCCTCATCCATGTCTTTTGAACCTTGCTTTGTGCACTGGTGCACAGTCATTTTGGAACAGGAAGGGGCCAACCTTTTGTCTCCTGTCGAAATAGTCTCTAATGTAAGAAAGTTAGTTTTGGACTTTAGATTGGAAGTTCATTGCAGCCAGGGACTGATGTTAATGTTTGTTAGCACTAATCATGCCCAGGGACTTGGACATTTAAATTGTAGGGTTTACACTGCACAGGTACATATGCTTAGAAAACTGTTGCTTTATTTATGTGCATGCAAATGGACTTTAATCTTTGGCCTGTAGTTGGAGATTTGATGCCCATAGCCAAAGGCTAACACAGTTGCAAATAGTATTATATGTTCCTGCTCATCAGGTGCAATCACTTTACACATACATGAAGAGATGGATTGAAAGATACTAGTGAGCATTTACTTTTGTTGGGTGTGTGTCAGTGTGATAACAATACAACCTAGCTTATATAAAGGGCTGCAGTAGGGTGGGTTTGTTTGGCCTGAGAAGAGGCCAGGTTTGTTGCTGTGATTTATGGGGGAGAAGGAATAATATTGTGCATAATGACAAACGCCCCACTAGGGCTGTTTGTTTGCTGAAATTCTTGTGCATTTTGTCCATCAAAAGTGGGTTTATGTAGCCATGCTGTCAATGTTGTGTGAGTATTGTTCCTCTAACTGTTGGTCAGCAAGTCTAGCATGCCCACGCTTGAAGTCCCACCACTGCACTCATGTAAATAATAATCTTGAGCTGCCACTTAGAGTGATAATGAATTATAGAGGTATTTTAATTGAAAAAATAGTGGCGCTGATATCACAATGTAATAGTGAATTAAATACTAAACAGTGTACTAACATACAATAACACCATCTGAATAGTGAGAACCATAATTAAAAATAAAGATAGCAAAAAATAATAAATGAAAGAAATTTCAATAAAATTAAAGTCAATAAAAGTGATAAACTTCAAGTGATTAACTCGGTAATAATTCTTCTATGATAAATATCTTACATTTTCTTCCACCACACCGTTAGTGACAGTGATTCCGCTCCCCTTAAGAAAATGCACTCACCAAATTTAAATGCCTTGCACTCTCATGCTCGGCATTAGCACTTTAAACCCATCAGGGTTAATAGCACTTTAGATATCCAACCTTGCACAACAGAAGAGGATTGCTCCACATGTAAATGAGAATAAGTGCTTCCAATAGTGTAATAATGTAAAACCAATTTATTGTAAAAACTAAATCTTCAACCATTAAACTCACATCAATCCAATCACAATCAGCATAAAAAGGCAAACTCCTGTTGGTAAACTGTAGAGGCTTATTGTGGTCACGGCGGACCAACGGTGTAACCTCTAAGTCTCACCCTCACTTGTTCGTCAGTATCGATACATCACATCCGGTAAATGTCATGCATCACAGATGGTTGATGTACAGCCACCTGTACTTATGCGTATTGTACCTGTCTGACCATGCATTCATGGTTTGGGAGCATCTGTTGACCTTCTACTCTTTGATCTCATTGTTTAATCATGTACACAGAAATGCAGCTTCCAGCAGAACATACTCACCAATGTATGTCTATGGATTGTGGGGTGGTGGTGGGTGTTAAAGTTTAAATATGTGCCTTTTGTAATATTATGTTGGAATGCTTTGTAAGAATAATGACTGTTAAGTATGTTTCTATAATCTTGCAGATAAAAATGTGATGTGGGTTGGTGGGTGAGTAGTTGTACTAGGAAATGTATTGCCCGTTATACACTGAAAGTAAAGCCACTCTAAGGTTTAGACAAATTTTAGATTGTAAGCAGCTACGAGCAGGGCCCTTAAGATCCAATTGCTAACTGTTTTGCTAAAGGTAGCACCATATATCCTGTAGAATTTTTTTTATGCCAGTAAATGTACATAATTTTGTTTCTGCTGGCAAAATAAAAGTACATTATTGAGCTTGTTTGTTGTTTTTTTTCTCTTTTCTTTCTTCTTTTTAATTAGTTTTGGGGGTGGTGGTTTGGGGGAAGTGTAATATCTTACGTATACCCATAGAAATGATAAGACATAATTGTGCACCAAAAAACCTAATCTCTTCAGCACACCTGAAAGTAAATGATAAAGGTGTTTAGGTGGAGTCTTTGTATATAACAGCTATGGAGAATTGCAGGTAATGAATTCAGCTGGTGGATAGGCAGTGTTGTATGTGTCAGCCCTGGTTCACATTGGTGCGATTTAGCATGCAATTTGACATGTCAAATCGCAGGCCAAATCAGCAGCAATTGCAACATCCTAATCAGCGCGACAATTTCCAAAAGTAGTTTCTGTACTACTTTTGGCGACTTCGGGGTGAGATTTCCATTGACATCTGTGCAGAAACCCGCACAGCTCAGCTGAACTCGCACAATTTCCTTGGTATGAACCAAAGCTCAAACTGGGCCTTTGTCATTCACATGCTGCAATCCCAGGGACACCATTTCTTATCAAACTCCCTTAAGTTTGCCTTCAAATATTGTTATATGTAGAAATACAGATTTGCATATCTGAAAATAAATAAAAATAAAAAATTCAAATCATGGTTGCGATCAAATATTCACAGCTGCGATAAAAAAAGCGTGGTTTCACCTTAAGACAATTAAGAAATTAGTTATTGTAATCACCTGGAAGTTTCTCTGCTGGTCAGGATCTCCATCTAGGTGGACATGGCGAGGTCCCTCTTTAGCAAAGAGAAGGGGCTGCTCATTTGCCGGGTAAGTGTAATATATGTACTTGTGCTTACTCAATGTGGGGGTGGATGTGGTAGCTAGATTTGGTGTGGGTGGGGTTCATTGATTTCTTTATTTGGCATCACCACACATTTGCTTCTGGCCCATGTGCACACATCACTTCCTGCATTTGTTCTGCTGATGTAAATCAGTAAGGACTATGCAAATACAAATGAGAGCTCCTTTTTTTTTTAAATATATACATGACTTGTTTCACACTTGGGTGACTTTTCCAGCAAATTTGGACCTCCAAGTTGCATGACAAGTTGTACCCCATGATTCTCAATGATAACCATTCTTATCTGTGCTACTTCAAGTTGCAACAACTTCAAAGTAGTCCCTGGTGTGACTTTCATGTGACTTGAGGTACATAGGGCACAATATTACACAAATACCTTTGAATTAGGCCCTATTCTCACTTGTGCATCCTGAAAGTGTGTCAAATTCATCCCTGCACTACTTTGGTTTGACTTTGATGAGACTTGAGGTCCATACACCACAAGATCTGATTCCTGTCTGAATCTGCAGTTCGCTCTGCGATATGCAAACTGATTTGGGGGTGTCATTAGCTTTCTACTGACACTCCCAGCAGTTTGAATATGGCAGTGTGAACTGCCTACAAGTTGTATGCGATGCACTGGATTTGCAGGGTTCGTGCATCGCTCCAGTGTGAACCGGCCCTGATCCTAGGTTCACACCTATGCATTTTTTAGTGAATTTTGCAGTTTGCAGAAATGCACTTCAGTCCATTTAACATGGTTTCCTATGGTACTAGTTTACATCTAGGTAAATCAGGGGTCTTCAAACTGCAGCCCTCCAGCTGTTCAGGAACTACAATTCCCATCATGCCTAGTCATGTCTGTGAATGTCAGAGTTTTACAATGCCTCATGGGATGTGTAGTTCTGCAACAGCTGGAGGGCCATAGTTTGAGGATCCCTGAGGTAAATAATAAATGAACGTGAACTACGCTACAAACAGGTGAAATAATATATAGATAGATCCCTGAAGGACCCACATATGTGTCGGAAATAAACACTGAAACAACCTAAGTGATTATAAAGGAAGAAATAAAACAATAAAAAGTCCCAGCAGTGAAATGAAGTCCAAATGTAAAATCCCAATGATATCCAATAAGGGTGCAATAAGGCTTAACAATTCATGACACCGTGTGATGACACCGTGTGAAAAATCCACCACCAGGTAAATTGCACGCTTACCAAAGGCAAGCTGTAAATCAGCTTGTAAATAAACCAGGTGCCCGGTCAGTGATACCATCCTAGTATGACTTCACCATGTGGAGAAAGGCAAAACAGGATGGCTCCGTCCGGTAGGTAAATGGGCAGTCAGCAGGGAGGACCCAAAAAAATGAAAAGATGGCTCTCCATGGTGTAAATCAGTCGGTAATAAAATTTATTAGAATAAAGGTTACACTTACGTAAATAACGGAATTAAAAGCAAGGATGCAAGGATAAAACACAGCAGCCAGCCGGCCTCCAAACGCCTGCTCTGGACGAGGTACTCAGTGTTGACGTCAGCGCGTCAACCATTCAATGTACGTTTCGTCTTAGAAAGACATCGTCTAGGGAATGGGTGACGCACTGACTCATCGCTATAAATAGACATAAAGAGCCACGCCTCGTTGTGAAACATGAGTGGCAGCACCAAGTCTCCTAATCAGAAATAGGAAGTACTCAGAACGTAATATATGGACTAATATACTAAGAAAAATAGAAATATATCCATAAAAATAAAAATAAATAATTATGAGAGCCCATATAGAGCAATACTATCATGGGACTAAATTAGATAATATATCAAAAAGATTCCCAATTTATATATGGCGACCATGAAAAGATAACCAGATGGATATAGGTCACACTGCTCCATCTAGTGGAAAAATAAAAATAAACATAAAAATAAGTATATACATAGATAGAAATCTCAATCCATGTATGGCAACCATAATGAGGTAAACAGATGGAAATTAATTAAACTGCGCCATTTAATGAAAAAAGGAGAAAACAGGAAAAAAAAAAATATATGTAATAAAAAATATATATATAAAATAATAATATATATAATATATATAAGGCCAACACTAATGGGATATACAAAAATGCTAATCCCAGTGGTTGCCACAGTGACTGACATTCAAAAGAAATATATTAATATAACCTCAATTTCCAATAAACTTCAAAGAGTAGCCAGCATTGGTCAAAAATGATCCAAGGGTATCAATGCTGGCCAGAAAATACAATAAAATTAATGTAATGTGAGGGGGGAAAAAAGCCTATATAAAGGAAAAAAATACTAAATAAAGGTATAGCCACAAAGGGTTCATACCAAGTACACAAAATGAGCAGAAAATAATTACGAATTATCTATAAAAGCATTAAGGTCTACCTCCACATTAAGCCCAAAAGGGGTGTAGCATTTTAATTTATATATCCATGCCATCTCTAATCTTGAGATCCCGCGTATTAGAGATCCACCCCTCCAATGGAGGGTGTACTTATCAATCCCTAAAAAAATCGTCTTGGCAGGATTTCGATTATGAACCTCGAGGTAATGCCTAGAGACTGGATGTTTGGGAAAACTGGTCAAAATGTTAGTCACATGCTCGTTCAACCTGACAGAGTGGGGGCGCTTGGTCCTACCAACATACTGTAGCCCACATGGGCATTGGAGAAGGTAGACAACCCATTCAGTTGAGCATGTGATGAACGGTTTGATCTTAAATTCCACCAAAGTACTGGTAGAAACAAATCTGTGAGTTCTTCTGTGTGTACATCCACTAAGAGAGCACACCCTACACCTTCTACATTTATAGAAGCCAGTCAGATTCTCAAAGAATCCTTTCTTAATTGGGGGAGGGTTAAGAACATTAGGGGCCACTCTACCTCTAAGGGAGGGAGCCCCCTTATAAATCACTTGTGGTTTAGCTGGAAGGACACTACCCAATATGTGATCATTTGTAAGGATATGCCAATGTCTCTTAATGAGTTTTGACACATTTCTGTGCTGAATAGAATCGGTGGTTATAAAAGGGATAGAAGGTATTCTATCTTAGTTAGATGTTTTAACCTTCAATAAATCATTCCTATCAGGCAATGATACTTCTTCAAGAGTATTTTTAAGGGAAACCTCAGGATAGCCCTTCTCAAGGAAGCATTTAATTAGACTGTTCGCCTGGAGTAGAAACTCTCCGTGATCAGAGCAGTTACACCTCAGATGTATAAGTTGAATTTTTGGCACCGATCCCAACCAGGCCTCATGATGGCAGCTATCAGTGGGTATATAAGAATTACAGTCCGTACTCTTAAAAAAGGTAGCCGTGGTGAACTGGCCATCCTTAACCCCAATTTTCAAGTCTAAGAAGTTGATCTCAGTTGACATAGTTGAGAAAAATGCCTCGAACATTGGCATTTAACTCACTCATAAAGGAGTCTAAATCATCTCAGCTACCATCCCACAGGAGGAGGATGTCATCTATATATCTAGCCCACAACACCACCTGGGGCTTCCAGTGAGCATAGATGACATCCTCCTCCCATGGGGCCATAAAGAGGTTCACCAAACTGGGGGCATACTTAGCCCCCATGGCAACCCCTCTATCCTGCCTATAAAACTGGCCCCCAAACCAGATATAATTCCGAGTGGCCACAAAGTGGAGCAGTTGCATAATAAAACAAATTTGCTCATAGCCCCAAATTGTGCAGTATTGCCGTATAGAGTGATGTAACGTCAGCTGTTACTAACCACCACCCTGAGCTAGGGGTATAGTCAGTAAGTAGGTTAATCATGTGACATGAGTCTTTGATGTGTGAAGCCATTTTAACAACCAATGGTTGTAAGTAAAAATCTATATACCTGCCCACCCGGGAAGTGATGGAATCAATGCCACTTACAATAGGGCGTCCCGGGGGCAGGTAGAATGTTTGTGAATCTTCGGTAAATAATAAATAACCGGAGTGCGTGGGACTTTGGGTACTAAATGTAGTTTCTCCTTATTATTTAAAATGTCCTGTTCAAAACCACTCTGGATCAATACCTCTAATTTCTTCTTATACTGAGCCTTAGGATCCGACCTAAGGGGAGTATAAGTATCTCGGTCATCCAGGATCCTATACATCTCAGCCAGGTAATCCTTTCTGTTTAAAATAATAATGCCCCCCCTTTGTCAGCCGGTCTAATCACCAAGTCCTTGTTTTCACACAAGGTGTTCACATCTATGCATTTTTTGGCCGGTGCATTTTTGGAAAGAGTCAGGGATTTTCGGGTAATAGATTTCAATGGAACCGCACCAGAAGCGCAACTGTTGCATTTTTGATGCATTTTCTAATGTGTTTTGAGGTTCTTATTTAACACTGTATATAGCTGGTTGCTAAGCAGGGGGCCGGGAAGCCACGTCCTTAGCAACCAATGAGTCATCAGCTGTCAGCGTGCTTCCCCACTGAAAGTTAAAAAAAATGCTGGCAAACAAAATCGTAAAAAAAAATGGCGTGGGGTTCCCCCCAGGTCTATACGAGGCCCTTCGAGTGTAGTATGGATTCAGAGGGGACCCCCAACATCAAATTTTTTCTTTTAAATGGCGTGGGGTTCCCCCCAGGTCTATACTAGGCCCTAAAGGCCAACATTTTAAAAAAATGGCGTGGGTCCCCCCAAAATCCATACCAGACACTTATCCATCCCTTATCCAGATCAGGAAAGGGAGGGGACGAGAGAGCGCCCCCCTCCTCCTGAATCATACCAGGCCTCATCCCCACAATGGTTGTGGGGGTCTGTGGGAGGGGGGCTTATCATAAGCTCCCTTTAACAAGGGGGCCCCCAGATCCTGCCCCCCCATGTGAATGGGTATCAGGTAAATTGTACCCTTACCCATTCACCAAAAAAAGCAGTGAAATGTAACAAAAGACATAAGCCAGTTTTTGACAATTCCCTTATTGTAAAATAGCTCTGAGCCGTCATTTCCTCCCAGTCTCCCACCACCATATTCTCCTGGTGCTCTCTGGCCACCATCTTCTGTAGCCATTGTCTCCTGCGTCTCTACTGTCACTCCCGCCGCCATCATCTCCTGCCGCTGTCTCTCCTGCCACCGCCTACTTCTCCCGCTGCTGTGTTCTTCCTCGCCGCCATGTTCTTCCTTGCCACCGCCTTCCTCTGTTGTGTTGTCACCCGCTGTCTGGCATCTCTTACACAGCCATGAGGTGTGACCATCCGATGATGTTACATCCACCCCCATCGTCTCACGGAGAGCCCGCTCTTTTTTTGTTTTGTTTTTTAATAAAGGGGCACGGCTCTCCATGTGACATCATTATTCATGTGTTAGAATGGCCCAGTCAAAGTCCAGCCCTAAATCCATTCGAGAATCTGTGGCAAGACTTGAAAATTGCTGTTTGCAGATGCTCTCCATCCAATCTGACAGTGCTTGAGCTATTCTGCAAAGAAGAATGGGCAAAAATGTCACTCTCTAGATGTGCAAAGCTGGTAGAGACATACACAAAAAGACTTGCAGCTGTAATTGCAGCGAAAGGTGGTTCTACAAAGTATTAACTCAGGGGGGCTGAATACAAATGCACACCACACTTTTTATATATTTATTTGTAAAAAAAATTAAAAACATTTATCATTTTCCTTCCACTTCACAATTATGTGCCACTTTGTGTTGGTCTATCACATAAAATCCCGATAAAATACATTTACGTTTTTGGTTGTAACATGACAAAATGTGGAAAATGTCAAGGGGTAACAATACTTTTTCAAGGCACTGTATGGCCTGGCAAAGACAAGTCTTATGAGCTCCTCATTGTCAATGTCAGTGTTCCAATGCCTGGGGGCCATGATCTTGGATATTTGCAGATGGGCACATGGACATCACACAGTAAACAGGAAGTGAGAAGGGGTGAAGCAGAGGGGGAAAAATCTACATAAAAAAAAGAATTTGCACATATCTGAATCGATAATGCACTTCTAGACAGATTTTACATTGATGTCTATGGAGACTAAATTCGCAATGCAATGCTGTAAACTCACACAGGACTCTTTTGCATTGTCGCATCTCATTCACATAGGAATCACAAGGCATAGATGTGAACGACCGTCATTGAACACAATGTATTTTGGGATGACATGCAAATCTAGGCTTTTTGTAACGCATCGTTTTCGCAATCAACTCGCATAAGTGTGAACTGAAACCAAAGTAAAAAACTTCTGGTATGACAGAATAAAATTACGAAAATTTGTACGAAAATTGTATGATCTGGCTTCATATGAGAAAAATGTTCATGTTTGTCCCTTTGGAAATTTTCGTACGACAGCTGTCTACTAAAGATCAGATTATCATACAATCACTTCGAAAGCGGTATTTTTTGTATGATATTCTGATAGTGTGTACGGGGCTTAACCACTTCCCATCCCGTGTATAGTAATATGACGGCCACAAGGTGGCTCTCTCATCCTGGGCAGCCATCATATGACTTCCCCAGCTTCCTGGCTGTCTAGGGGGTACACGCACTGCTGGCAGCACACTCACGCCTGCCGATACGTGTGCCCGGCGGTTGCAATGTCCACCGGGCACCCACCATTGCTTGTCACAGAGCAGGGATGTGGATCTGTGTGTGTAAACACACAGATCCACATCCTCTCAGGGGAGAGGAGGCAGAAATGGATCAATCCTAGTCGGAGAAGATCCTCTCCATGCACCACAAGTTAAAGATATTTGAGGTCATTGACATTCAGCTTCAGATGATAGATTGTGATCCATGGCACCTATATGCATAAAAACATCTTATAATCATCTGCTAGATTATTCATAAAATATTCATTAATCTACAGTATATGATTTCTACCCTTTTTTCTGATCTCCATGAAAGGAAGCTGTTTTTTTCCAATTTCTGCAGTTCGTCTAGTTTGCTATGAAAGAGAGACTGTCCGGGAATTTTAGGGGAATCCCTATGGATAAGGATTTCATTAGGCTGAAAACTTTAGGCCAGAAGGTTGTGATAAATGGACATGTTCACTAGATATGTAACATATCACCATTGGAGGAACAACTGCAAAGGCATTTGTCTTTGTCGCTAGGGTTCATGTTCAATATACCGTATGTGAAAGGGGACCATATACCATCTCACCATACTCGTATATATATGCTACCTTAGTGTTGGTAACATTTAATGAACAGATAACTAAAATAATCAAGGTATCATCCCAATCTTCTCATAACTTGACTTGCTGCAAGACTGTTTAACATTTGCCCAATTATGTGTGTCATAATAGGGGAGTTTATTCAACTGCGGATCTTATCAGTTTTGGACCAAACTGGCTATGCAGACAGACATGTTTGAAACAGGTAAGATGATAAACAATATACCTACCCCTGGAAAGGGTATAGAGTCAATGGAAATACCTTACAAAAGAAGTGAACTGCTGTGTGAGGTATTTGTTTATGCTGTCTGTATGTCTAAGGTTATGGAAATATAGTACTGCTTTCCACAAGGTATGTGGCAATTTTCAAAGGTTTCGAATGTACCTGCTTTATCTCACTCAAGTATTTTTCTTTTAAAGTGTATATTATCTGGGAATAGTTTACCTAACTTATGGCGTTCACTTTTGTAAATACAGCAGAAATATTATGACCTATACTTTGCGGTCACAAGACACGCAATCAATTACTCTCTGCAGTTTGTTTTGTGTTGTTGGACTAGTTGCTTTTGTTCTGGCTTCAGTAGGAAAACATATTGATTTCCTAGCATAATATGAATACCTGTACCAGCAGGACTCAACCAATGAATCTCTGTATAAAACAGCAAGCCATCACAGACATTGCCCATAACATTGTAAGGTTGCCTGAAAACATGTGTATTCAAGACTCTAGATTTTATTGACTTGGGCTAAATAAGTAATGTTTTTTGTCTTAACGCTATCAATTGATACGTTTTATCATTTAAATTTATGAATTTGTATACATTTCACTTTCTTTGACATGTTTAATAGTGGGGCTCTTTTAGATTACATATATCAGGATTTAAAGGCAAAGGAACACATTTACTGTTTATTTATAATACCACCTGGGAGGTAACACTCATCCTTGCAGCGCCTAATCCACGTATATTGTAGTTGGGTTTTGAGTGAAGGAGGTAGCATTTTTTATTCAAATAGTTTTTTCCATAACGCAAATTCATTTTTAATTTCACATTTAAACATATTGGTTCATTTCCTCCCTCACACAAGTATATGTGAGTCACACTTGTGTGAGGGAGAGGAGGAGCTACATATCCCTGCGGGGACAATTCCTATGTTTGTAATCTACCTCCTCTGGACCACAGGTGTCCCAATCATTGGTTTCAGCCTATAATTTGATTTCCCGCTTTGTTTAAGCAGACTGAACAACATGATTGCACTATGTATATCCCTGTGATTACGATTGATCAACTTTCCTTTCAAACCTACTGTGACCACTTAGAGATAAGGAGCCTATACAAAGTCATACAAGAAAATTATAAGTGTCATGTACTCACCAAGGCCGAGTTGCTGAGAGAGGCTCCCCTTGCAGCTGGGCGCACGATACCCTCTGGAAGAAGCACGGGTCCCCAGCAGGTAGCAGAAAAGCAGGAAGGTACTTCAGGTAGAGCGGTGATCCGTGCAGGGTGGCTCACACTGGGCTGGAACTGGCTGGGTAGAAGCTTCAAGCAGAGTCTGGAGATGAAGACTGGAGCCAGTTCAGAGAGGAGGCTGAGGGTCAAACACAGAGGCAAAGTCCAGAAACAAGCCGGGGGTCAAACACGGGAAGTCAGGCAGAAGTAAACAGGCTGAAGATCAAACACTGGAATCAAAGGCAGGGGCAAAGTCCAGGAACAGGCCGGGGGTCAAACATGGGAAGTCAGGCAGGTAGAGGAGTCCAAGAGATAAGCCAAGGGTCAAGTACTGGAGAGGTTCAGGTGAGGTCAAGGTCGATCCGGGTCACAACAGGCAGGCACAGGTACACAGGTTTCAGGAACAGGTTACAGGAGCTGAAAAGACAAACCAGCAATGATACCATACACAAGGCTGACTTTTATAGGCCTGCCCAGAAGACTTCCGCTGTGCGCACAACGGTGCACACGTACCCGTGCGCTTACGGTGCATCACGCACCCGTGTTCGCCAGCCCGCAGAACTGTCTGCTTGGAAGCATGAACCCGCCGGATCGAGCACCTGTGTGCGCCGTAACGCAACTCTTCTGCGCAGGCCCACAGGAAAGCGCCGATGCTGGCAGGTCAAGCTTCTACCATTTCTCTGACAATAAGGCAAAATGTTTTTCTCAAGTTGTTTTAAAAGGAAATGCACTTGTGGAATAGGGACCATATTCATATTATGAATGAATTCATGAAGAAAATTTGCTTCTCCCTATACTATGCGATTGATTACAACCCTACAGCTGTCTGATTGATGGACTTCCATATAACCTATATAGGCCAGATGGGTGACCACCCACTACAATTTGAAGGACACATGATAAATATATATGAAACATTAATGTTGGATTGACAGGCCTATATAGTTTCTGAGTCACATTGTGACATCAAAGAGTCAGATAATAGAAGCAGGCTGGCTGGAACATGTTTTAATGTGTCTTGTGATATATGTGAATTTATACATTTGCAATAAAGGTCTATTTTTGTATGTGAATGGGAGTACTCTCACATCCATATTTATCTCCAATTCTCTTTATTCCACCCCTCCTCTGTGGAGATACTATGATTCTAGGATTTAAATGGAAGTATTAGAATCCTTTAGTATATCTGGTTTATACACAGGTAGGGGCTGAGCATCATCCATTTTGATTTTGAGTAGTTTTCGTATATCGTATTGTAGTTTAAGGCCTGGTTCACACCTATGCACTTTTTAGTGCGTTTTCAGTTTTGCAGAAACGCACTACAGTCCATTTAACATGGTTTCTTATGGTTGACATTCACATCTGTGCATTTTATGGAAAGGCTCGGGGACCAGCAGGTTGTGTTTTTGAATTAAAAATATATAAATATTCGTGTCTGCGCTGAAAAAATATATATCTATAGCCCAATAACTTTGAGGTGCATTTGTAATATAAAACTATGCTACAAAAATTTCAATATATTCAAACCAAAACAGTGCTAGTATATAAATTGAATACAATCCTTATATATAGGTATCCCATAAAGTACAACATGCAAAAAAAAACAATATCTGTATGTGGTTATCAATATAAAATCAAAGTGCAAAATCATGCATCCATATTCAAAAAGGTATAATTCATTGATAACAAAATAAAATGTAAAGTGCAGAAAAGAAGTGTCCACAAAAAACAGTGTTCCTCATGCTCCTCCTTATTGGTGTTCACAATTCAACATGCTCGGTGGAGCCACCCCTTGGGCTCATACAGGGTATGCTGGTATAAACTCCACCTCTCTCAGATGTCATCAAATAGTTTCACATATAAGGAAGAGAAAGCTCCATAGTGTGATACAGTAGGGATTTATTAAAATATTTAAAAAAATTCCCCTCCAGAAGGGTACTCACAATATGCAGGTGCCTGAGTGCACCAATCTTTCCAGAGTGTATTATTGTAAACAAGCGTTTGTATGGCATGCGGTGTGTCGTTCCTCATCTACTGTTGCTGACAGCTCCGTCCTACCCCTCCCCGACGCGTATTCGGCACAGGGATCACGTGCCTTCCTCTGCGGGATCTAATTGGACGGATGCTCTGTGTGTACTTTTATATGCTGTTGGCGGCCATTTTGCCTGGGACCGCCGACCGCTCTGGTAATAGGCTGCATAGATACACGTATATCCTGCCGTTGGCCATTTTGCCTAGGACTGCCGACAGCCCTAGTGTTAGGCTACATCCACACACGGCGGCCATTTTGCCTAGGACCGTCATCTCATATAATCATAGGCTGCATCTACATGCTCCTTTACTAAACAGCAGTGATAACTATAGGGAAAATATAGCGAAAACTAGCGGTGATGATTATCATTGTTAACTGTCATTACTGTATATGTGTTACCTAATTAATAATCCCGGTTGTGTTTTTGGTTCTATAGACTTCAATGGATGAAAAAAGTGTTTAAAAGGGCAAAATGCATCCAGAATATGCATCAACTGCAACCTGCATAGGTGTGAACCAGGCCTTAAAGAGGTTGTAAACCTCAGAAAAAAAGAAAAAAAAACATGCAAGACAAGGGCATAATGAGCTAGTATGCACCAGATACTAGCTCATTTGAAATACTTACCCTAGAAGGAAGCTGTTTCAGCGGTCCACACACATCGCTGACATGGCCAACATCTTTCTCGTAGTTACTTTCGGGTTTGCAGGCTCCAGTGCTGTGAGTGGCTGGAGCTGCGATGATGTCACTCCTGTGCATGCGCACGGGAGCTGCTGTTCACAGCATGGGTTTGGAAGGAACGGCACCCGTGGGCCGTTCCTTCAGAGTGCATGCGCCAGTGATGTCACTGGCTGCATGCAATGGAAATATCTCCTCAACTGTACAGGTTTATTATTACTTATTTATTTTTACTACCTATAGGTAAGCCTCATTATAGGCTTACCTATAGGTAAATGTCTGCAGTTTACTTCTTCTTTAAGATTGGAATTTAGTTAAAGTCTGACATTGTTCAAGTACTTCTTAAGAGCCTGCTATGCTCTATAATATTTTGTAGGACATTTTTGCTGTGTGTGTATATGCTGTATTATTGACTTAAAATTGGTACACACTGGACTGGTTAACAACCTGTACTAAACAACTGGTAGTGAATATCGGACAAGTATTTCCATGTGCTTTATTATATTCTCTCTAGGAGCACCTAGGATAAATCTTTATAATTAAATCTGTGCTATTTATTAGCAATGTTTTTTAAAGATGAGCAAGTAACAGAAAATCTTCTGTATCTGTGATTTGGTAGAGTTGACTCCAATACCTGCTCCACCAGGTGAATATTTGATTTTCCTGACATGTAAAGAACATTAAAGAGATATAAGATGTATTATACTTCCTTGTAATGTGTTATGTTAATAAGGTTATGTATAGTACTTCCTTATCACAGACGCAGTGATAACAGTAATCTGTAATGAAATTACAATCTCACAAAGAATCAGTAGTTTTACAGAAAACTGTATAGCATTCTTTTTTAAAAGAAATTATGGTTTTCCTAGTTTTCTCTCACTGCGCTGTGTATATCTCAAAGATTCTTTGTATGAACTTACTGTGGACGTCTACACTGTCCATTGGTGGCTGAATGTCTCAGTTTTACAGCAATTAATATTCTACAGCAGAAAATGTGCCAACACATTATGCATTGGCACAGCTGCTTGTAATCCGATCATTGAATGCAAGAATGTGAAATCCATTGAACGTAGGAATGACTGCCAATGTTGCAGTTAAACTGAATGAAGTTGTCACGCTAAAGAAAGTTTTTTTGGATACACCTTGTTGTTATGATTTAATTGAAATCAGGATGTAGTAAAGATTACTTACCTCACCTGCCTAACACTATTCTGTCTCTACTCACAACATATACTATAATATAACTTATTTTGCCTGTGTGTTGACTAGGACGGGAGTTCCCATACACTTCCTTCCTGCCGATTGACTGCTTCGGGATGTGAGAAAACTGTGTCCTGGGTCAGGGAGAATGCTCAGGTTTATGAAGGGGAGACACAGCAATCACATATGTGCTTGCAAAATGGCGTGAATTATGGCACAATTATATCCACGTTGAAGTGAATTAGCCAGATTTATGGCAAACTGACTTTTTTGCATATTCAATTCCATATGTATAACTTGTTTTCCAGGTCAGACTATGCCTTTTATTACACTGATAATTTGGCTTGAACACAGATTATGTATAGTCTTAAAATATTACATTCAGACCATGCCTCATTTTTTATACTAGTCACCAAAACAAGAGTAATTTCACAGCTGTAATGAGCTAAAAGGTAAGTTGAAGGGGAAGCACTGTGAATGTAGCAACTAACTCATCAAGAAAAGTGCACACTTTAAAGGGTCTGTGTATAAAATGTTTGTTGTGCAGATATGACAGACACCCACATGATCAGGACAAAAATTGCTGTATTTTTTCTAATCTGTGTAACTCCTACATATATTGTCTTGAGTTACACAGATTAGAAAAAATACAGCAATTGAGTATTGAGTATTGTATTGAGTATATTGTCAGTGCCACCTATTGGTCGTAATACATTTTTTTTCCTGAAATGCCTCAATCAGGAAGAAGAAAATATTATTGCTACAAAATGGCACTGATGATATAGGAACTACACATATTAGAGGAAGTGTGGCATTTTTTTTTCCTGAGTGTGCAGATGTGACAATCAGGAGAGAGAGTGGGTACAGAGCTCATTTCTCTCTATTCATTAACAGTGGGTCACCTCAACACCCACCACACTGTACTCCAAGTGCTGTGCTTACTCTCATCATTTGTCTGTGACAGGGGAAGCATGTGATCATGTGAATACTCTGCTAATATTGTTGGGAACATCTTATCTTGAGGCGATTCCAGAGAAGAAGGAGCAAGTTTGATATGATGCAATATTTACCCTTTGATGTGGGAGCAATTGTTTTGATAAGGTGCACTATGCATGTGGAGTTGGATGCATGAGATTGTGACTATAAAGGTTTGCACTTTAAAGTCACACATACATGTGAGCACACTTTGTTAATTTGGTGTATGTTTGAGATTTTTTGCACTATGGAATATCTTGGTTTTGGATTATAAACATCACAAGGATTGGAATGCAGGTATAATTTCTATGAACAAAGGAGGATTGAAACAAAATGATATATGACTGGTGGACACTTTATGCTTGGTAAGGGTATATAGGCAAATGGGAGTGGAGAGAAAAATGACACTAGGTGTTGCATGGCATATATTCACTAAGGATGAGCTGAACACCCCCCCGGTTCGGTTCATGGCAGAACATGCGAACAGACCAAAAATTTGTGCGAACATGCAAACCCTATTAAAGTCTTTGGCACCCCAATAGTGAAAAATCAAAAGTGCTAATTTTAAAGGCTAATATGCAAGTTATTGTCATAAAAAGTGTTTGGGGACCCTGGTCCTTCCCCAGGGGACATGTATCAATGCAAAAAAAGTTTTAAAATGGCCGTTTTTTCGGGAGCAGTGATTTTAATAATCCTTAACATGAAACAATAAAAGTGTAATATTCCTTTAAATATCATGTCTGGAGGTGTCTATAGTATGCCTGTAAGGTGGCATATTTTTCCCGTGTTTAGAACAGTCCCTGCACAAAATGACATTCCTAAAGGAAAAAAGTAATTTAAAACTGCTTGCGGCTATAATGTAATGTTGCACCCCCCCAGCCCATTACTGGGCCCTTTGGGTCTGGTATGGATATACTCTGAACAGCAGTATACAGGCGGTCCCCGGGTTACAAACAAGATAGGGACTGTAGGTTTGTTGTTAAGTTGAATCTGTTTGTATTTTGGAACAGGTACATTTTTTAAGTGTAGCTCCAGCCCAAAAATCTAGTTTTAAGCTTTTTGGATAATATAGGCAGTGGAGGATTAAGGTGGTCATTGGCCCCTAGGCTACTTTTTGTGTGGCCCCCTCCTAAGCATGCTTTACCAGAAAATAAATTATTTAGTGCCATGTGTAAAAGGGTAGACCTATATTACACGCCTCAAGTGCAACTCTCAGGTCTACAGCCCAAACACATTCAGACATGAGCCTACTATAAACAGCAATGCCGCAGAAAAAAGCATTCAAAATACACCTGCAAACCGGTAACAGATTTTACCTTTCTAAACCAACAGTTAGGCCAGAAACGTCTGCAGCAGCTCCTGTTTAACTGAGGCAAAATCACAACATCCTGACAGAGACCAATCGAAACGCTGTGTAATATTCCAATAAAATAAAAGCCATACAAATGCCATAAACAGCAGCAGCAGCACATAAAAGCAAGCAATAATCAACAGCAGAACAATCATACATATTACTACCTTTAGAAGTTTTTCTTCTTGTTTTTCTAACAGAGAAGTCCTTAATGAGGCCGGTAAAATCCAATTTGCGCAGAATGTCACTTTCAATTGACATCAAAGACAGGTGATTCAGTCTATTTTGGCCTATAGTAGATCTCAGTCTATTTTTTAACTAGTCCCAGTTTTGAAAAAGAGCCCTCTCCGCTGGCATTGGTTACAGGCACAGTACACAGGGCCCTTTCCCTGCACAGTACACAACCCTCTGCACAGTACACAAACCCCCTGCACATAACACAGCCCCCTCTCCCTGCACAGTACACAGACCCCCTGCACATAACACAGCCCCCTTTCCCTGCACAGTACCCAGACCCCTTTCCCTGCACAGTACACAGACATCTCACATCTGCATAGTACACAGACCCCTTTGCCTGCATATCACACAGGCCTCTTTCATTATGAAGCCCCCCTGCACTCCCAGGAGACCCCCAGTATCCTGGGAAAGAATACTCTAAAGTTGAGAAAACATCACTGCCAGCCCTTTCTCATACACCGCTCCTCCTGTGTCACTCATTGTAAATCAAAGCTTCTAAATACCTCAATTAACGCCCTTCTTCGTGACCCGGTCATGTGACTGCTCTTCTCTGCTGTTTCATTGATGGTCACATGACCGCTCTCCTCCTGCAATCAAAGGCTACACTCGGGAAGGAGGTGGAGCGGGAGGAGGAGAGCGGCCAGACAGAGCGGCTTTAATTGAGGTATTAAGAGACTTCCATTTACATTGAGAGTGACACACGAGGAGCTGTGCATGAGAAAGGGCTGGCAGTAATGTTTTATCAACTGTAAAGTATGCTGGCAGCGCTGTCCCAGGGCCAGGAGAAGAGATACAGCTGGCCTGACACCCCCCCAATAGGTGGCACCCAGGGCGGACCGCCCGATCCCTGCCCCCTGTTGGTAAAAAGACATTTATCAGCGTATTCGTATAACAAGCAGGCATGGTTTTTATTCTACATATACATAAATATATATAAATTAATAAAAATATCATGGCCAATCGGGGGCCCTTGCACATGTGGGGCCCTAGGCTGCAGCCTAGACCAGCCTGTGCATTAATCCGCCCCTGAATATAGGGCAGGGTTATCACCCCTGTAACATTTTTTTTTGCTGTCTGTGCCCCTGTTCATAAGATTTCACCTCACTGTCTGTCCCAATGACAATTGGATTTAGAAAATTTGGGGTTATTAGGGAAACAAGGATTAGTGATAAAGCATCAGTGGAGACACCTTTTTCCCATACTAACTCTTACAGGAGAGAATTTCCCTTCCAAGGGGTAGATTTCCCTCTCACTTCCTGTTGTCTCCCTCCGTTTGTAAGTAGGAGTCGTTTGTAAGTCTGATGTTTGAAAATAGGGGACCACCTGTATTTACTATACAGCCTGCCCTATACACTCTGCCGAAAACTGGGCCTTAGGTGTTGATGATACCAGAACACTGTAAGCCCTCACAGTTACTCTTGGTGGGAGCTGGAATGGGCCCTGCTATGAAATATTATATCAAGAATTGTAATTACATGCCCCTGTTAAACAGGGGCAGAAAATTGGGCCTTAGGCAGTGGTGGTGGTGGTGGTGGCACAACACTGCAAAGCCTCACAGATACTTTTGTTGAGCGCAGGAACAGGCCCTGCTGTGAAATATTAGATCAGAAATTGTAATTATGCGCCCCTGTTAAACAGGGGCAGAAAAATTGGGCCTTAGGCGGTGGTGGTGGCACAACACTGTAAAGCCACAGATACTCCTGTTGAGCGCAGGAATGGGCCCTGCTGTGAAATATTAGATCAAAATTTGTAATTAAATACTGTACAGCCGTAGCGCAGTTGCTACTACTTTTCTGGTGGTGTACACATTACACAATACAGTGTAGTGCGGTGTTGCAAAACAAAATATACATCATGTCCAGAAGGCCACCAAGGAGAGGCAGACGCTCACAGGCCACTAAAAGAGGGCAAGCAGGCTCTGTGTCTACAGTCAACAGTGCTGGTCATGGACATGGTGCATCCTCTGCCAGTGGCCGTGGGGCACACTTGTCCTTTTTTTCTGCTGCTGGCCGTGTTATTGAGCCAGAACATGCAGAAGAGTTGGTGGAGTGAATAACAAAGCCGTCCTCATCCTCCTCATCCTCTGTTACCCAAGCTCAGAGTAGTTTTCCTTCCTATGCAGCTGCCAAAGTGGCCTATTCCACCTGCTCCTTGTCCACAGTCATTCCTTCCATAGCCCCACCATCATGCACGGAGGAGTCCCCCGAACTATTCGACCACAGTGTTGGGTACATGCTGCAGGAGGATGTGCAGCAATTTGAAGGCTCCGATGTTGGTTCCCAGGTTGAGGAAGGGAGTAACGTGAGCCTAGAGAGAGGGGGTGCCCAAGAAGGACAAGAAACTGTCAGTCATGTTCCCCTAGCTGCAGCATAGTGCCAAGTTTGCTCCAGTGATGAGGAGGGAGGGTATGATGAGGTCACTGACTCTACTTGGGTGCCTTATAGAATAGAGGAGGAGGAGGAGGTACAACTCCAATGAGGCAGGATGTCCTCTAGGGGGCAGCTTAAGGGCAGCCACCCTACTGCATCACACCACAGAGCTCCGCAGGTGCAGGGCGCTGCTGACTCCTCGTTGATTTTGAAAAGTTCCTTGGTGAGGGCCTTTTTGGACACGTGCAGCAGATCACACCATTGCTGTTTGCAACCTATGTCTGAAGCAGATCAAGCGTGGCCACAACAGCAGCCGCTTGGGCACCACATGCTTGACCAGACATATGAGGACCTCCCATGCAGTCTTTTTCATATATATACATATATACATATATATATATATATATATATATATATATAAATATATATATATATATATATATATATATATATACATATATATATATAAATAAATATATATATATATATATATATATATATATATATATATATATATATTTGAGATTTAATAATTCTCAAATATGATTTGGGTTAAATGAGAGTTCTTTGACCAAGAGTGAAAGCTTTAACACAATAACAACATTTATTGGTGAGTAGTTGAAAGTCTATTTAATACACAACCATCTATCTTTAGTCTACGCCAAGGAAGAAAATATTAGGTTAAAATAAGAGAATTACATGAAGGAATACAGAGTATATTCCTGAAAACATTAATCTGCAAACATTTTTAGTTACAAGTAAAATGCAGACCTTTCCCATAATTACCCTTTGCACCAAGATTTCATTCTGATGGTTGCTCTCCCATAAAAGTGTATGTTTCCCTCCCATCTAGTCTGTGTATATCATTACATGCTGATGCCTCATTGGTTGGCATAGCGTGGCTCTAATTGGTGAGCTTCCCTATTCCTGGTTAAGGACTGGCTACATCTCCAATCCCTATATTTTGCATAAATCAGCCCCCTTTATTGCAAATCCTATTCTGAGCAGGAGCTTAGCTTGAATTTTCCCAGGAAGTTAAGTATTGATTACGGGTTGGCCTCCCTTCATTGCATATCCCAGCATGGGATCCCTTGAAGTGAGTATGTGTAAAACAATGAGGTTTGGATCCCATTGTTTGTATACACAAGCCTAGGCACCGACTTGTCTGGTCTACCAGAGATTTCTGTGAAGATAATATGTTCTGCCCTACATAGATAAAAGCTAAATTAAATATATTCATTAAATATAAATAAATGACATATAAATTAAATATAAAATATATAAATCTAAATAATTAAATATATATTAAATATAAATTAAATATATTCATATTTCCAATATTTTACAGCTATTAATGTAGATTTCACATAAACTCATAAGGCAACAAGTCCATAGACCCACATCAAAGAAAAAGGTGAACTTCTCCTTGATCCTCATCTGGGATCTCCAACCCTACTCTAGTCCTCTCAAAAACCTGCACTGAGAGGAATGAAGGTACAGCAATAGGTGTCCCAATTACTTACAGACAATTTGCTAGCAGTACACCACCATATGATTTTAGCAGGCATATTTCCCTACCCCAGTTGCTAAACCGTACAAATAAATTCAGTTCCAGCCATCCACATGCTCACAGTCTGAATGCTAGCCTGAATGCCAGCTTGGCCAAATTCCTAGCACTGCAACTACTGCCTTTTCAGCTGGTAGACTCTGCCCCCTTTCATGAATTTGTGGAATGTGCTGTACCTCAGTTGCAGTTTCCAAAATGCCATTTCTTTTCATGGAAGGCCATTCCAGCTCTCTACCGGTATGTAGAAGGCAATGTTTTTGCCTTGTTGGACAGGGCAGACAGCAGTAAGATGTATATTACCGCAGACTTATGGTCTAGCAGGCATGGGCAGGGATGTTACCTTTCCTTCACGGCACACTGGGTAACTCTGCTGGCAGCTGGGAAGGAAGCAGGACAGAGTTCAGTATTGTTGGAGCTTGTTCCACCACCACGCCTCCAAAATGCTAGCGGTGATTCTGCCACAGCTCTCTTCTCCACGCCATCCTCTTCTTCTTCCTCTATGGCCTCTTCTGCAGATTTGTTCTCTGAATTAGCGGTGCTCCGTAAGCGTTCAAGGGGCTACGCAAGCACTCAGGCAAAAAGATGCCATGCGGTGCATGAGTTACATAGTTATATAGTAGGTGAGGTTGAAAAAAGACACAAGTCCATCAAGTCCAACCTATGTGTGTGATTATACGTCAGTATTACATTATATATATGTTGCGGTCGTTCAGGTGCTTATCTAATAGTTTCTTGAAACTGTTGATGCCCCCCTCTGAGACCACTGCCTGTGGAAGGGAATTCCACATCCTTGCTGCTCTTACAGTAAAGAACCCTCTACTTAGTTTAAGGTTAAACCACTAGACCTGAGTAAGGGCGGTCACAGGCTTTCCGGTAAGCCTTCAATTTTACCATTAGGTTAGGGGCAGCACTACGCGGTGGATAACTGATCCCAGACTCCTTAATGGATCTCAACACATCACTAATTTTTGGACTTTATGTTTATTTGTTTTTTAACACGATTTAATTTTGAGCACCTAATTGTTGTGGATTTTTCGATCATACATTGGACATTATTTATTGTTATTCACTATTTTGATTTATTGATTGAATAACTGATTTATCGTCCTTACTCACATGTGTTTTTGTCACTAGTCCAGCACTACACTTCCTATTTCTAATTTGTTCTATGTGCCCTTATATCGGGGTTATAGTGTATAGCAGCAGGACCTTTTTCACAATTTATGTTTTTTTCTTTATAATTTTATTCACGCACCAAGCGCAATTCTTTTTCTTTTTATTAAGGTTAAACCACTGCTTAAGGGACAGGAGCCACACTGGGGCAGAGATTCTGTCAGCTCTGTGGGGCAGGCTCAGAGGTGTTTGATGCCATGTCAGCTTCAGCCAGGAATAGTTGTATGCGACAATGGCACCAACCTTCTCTCCGCCCTCCGACAGGGACACTTGACCCATGTTCCATGTTTGGCACACATCCTGAATTTGGTGGTACAGCGGTTCTTGAGCAGGTACCCAGAGTTACAAGATCTCCTGAGGCAGGCCAGAAAAGTCTGTGGTCATTTCCAATGGTCATACAATGCCAGTGCTCAGCTGGCTGACATTCAAAGGGAATGCAACCTGCCCACCAACCGCCTCATTTGTGACATATCCACCAAGTGGAAGTCAACGTTGGCAATGCTGCATTGGCTGTACATGCAGCAGAGGGCCATCAATGAGTACCTGTGTGAGTATGGCACCAGGACAGGGGAGCTTGGATTCTTTTTGCCACGCTAGTGGCTACTGATCAAGGATGCATGCACTGTACTGTCAGCATTTGATGAGGCCACAAGGATGGTGAGAAGCGACAATGCATGCATCAGTGATACTGTCCCTCTTGTCTTCCTGTTGGAGCACACGCTCCATGGAATAATGGACAGAACACTTGAGGCAGAACAGTGTGAGGAAGAGGAGGACTTCCTTACCTCTCAAGGCCCCCTTTATCCAGATATTATTCCTGCAGACCTGCCAAACATACAGGAAGAAGAGGAGGAGGAGGATTATGTCAGCATGGACATGGAGGATAACACTCAGCAGCAGTCTTTAAGGGATGGTTTTCAGCCCCTAGAAACCAAAGGAGTTGTACGTGGCTGGAAGGAGGTTGTCATGGATCATGTGATCCTTAGTGACCCAGAAGACTCAGAATTGAATGCCTCTGCAAACTTTCGCAGGCTTTGCAGAACCAGGGAGGCCATGCAGCGTAAGGACCCTAGGATTTGTGGTATCAAAGAGAAAGAATCATTACTGGCTGGCAATCCTTCTTGATCCACGTTACAAGGGTAAGGTCGCAGAACTCATCCTGCCTTCGCAGAGGGAGCAGAGGATGAAGCATCTTCAGGAGGCCTTGAAGAAAGGTTTTCCAGACCCTGTGAGGTTACAATTTCCTGGTGCTGGACAACGTGTTGCTGAGACTTCTGTCAGGTTAACTGAGGCCAGGTGACAGATGCACACCGTTGGGGTCAGGAGTGCACCGCAAAGGTAGTGGACCCTATGGCTGACTGCTGCGGATGGGAGTCTACGTGGTTAAGGAAGGCAGGTCTGCTGAAACACCAACACGGATCCCACAGGGGCTAGAGCGTAAGATTCCCCAGGGTGCGGAGTCTAAGAGCCAGCAGGTGTTCACCAGAGCCTCTAGTGGTGAGGATGGACTGGGCTCCAGGTCAAGACCCCCAGGGTCTTCCAGCTCACGCCCACAGTAGGCTACAGGTGGACAGAGATAGTAAGGGAGTAAGCCAAAGGTTGGGGCTACTAGCAGACAAGGATAAACATAAAAAACACCAAAGGTCAGGGTCACAAGCAGGCAGGGATAGTGGAGAACAAGCCAAGATTGGTAACTGCAATCAGACGAAGAAGACACAGCAAGATGCACACGGAAGCTAAACATACAAAGGTTGATCATCAAGGCAGGCTTGCAGTGCACATGTTAATATAGAGTTCCCTGATAGGGGCTGGGGTGGAGCCATGCTTTGAGGAGAGATTATTTAAGTAGCCAGGTGAGAGTGGCTGGCCTCAAAAGGTGAACACATGGAGGAGAGGTAAGCTGACAGACAAAGATTACTGCATAACCAGCTTTGTTCAGTCAGAGGAAGAGCAGTGGAGAAGGTGGCCGGCTGACCAATGACTTTAGACAATTTTTCAGTCCTCAGCGCCAAGGTCTGATTGGTTCAAGCAACCATCGCCAGCGTCTGCATTACATGATGCAGGAATATCTAGGGGCAAGAGCAGACTTGGAGACCTTTCCAACAGAGCATCCACTGGGTTACTGTGTCTTGAGGATGGACCACTGGCCAGAACTTGCTCAATATGCAGTTGATCTACTGGCCTGTCCTGCATCCAGCGTTCTTTCTCAACACACATTCAGTGCTGCTGGAGGGTTTGTAATGGATCATAGAGTGCGCCTATCCACAGATTCCCTTGATAGGCTCACATTCATAAAAATGAATCAGTCTTGGAACAGCAGCAGCTATCAAGCACCTGATGTTATGTAACTGATTGATATTTTCTATGGATGTGGGATCCCTTGAAGACTGCCTATGCTGAGTAGGGATGAGCTTTATGTTCGGGTTGAACATGAGTTTGACTCAAACATTGGCTATTCTCCCGTTCGCGAATAGCGAACAATTTGGGGTGTTTGCGGCAAATTCAAAAGCCTCGGAACACCCTTTAAAAGCCTATGGGAGAAATCAAAAGTTATCATTTTAAAGGCTTATATGCATGGTATTGTCATAAAAAGTGTTTGGGGACCTGGGTCCTGCCCCAGGGGACATGGATCAATGCAAAAGTTTTAAAAATGCCCATTTTTTCAGGAGCAGTGATTTTAATAATGCTTAAAGTGAAAGAATAAAAGTGAAATATTCCTTTAAATTTTGTACCTGGGGAGTGTATATAGTATGCCTGTAAGTGGCGCATGTTTCCCATGTTTAGAACAGTCCGAGAGCAAAATGACATTTCTAAAGGAAAAAAGTCATTTAAAAGTGCTCGTGGCTATAATGAATTGTCGGTCCCAGCAATACACATAAAAGTCATTGAAAAAAATGGCATGGGATTCCCCCACAGTCCATTACCCTTCTGGTCTGGTATGAATATTAGGGGAACCCCAAACCAAAATAAAAAAAATGCATGGGGGTCCCCCCAAATTACATACCAGGGCCTTCAGGTCTGGTATGGATATAAAAGGGAACCCTGCGCCAAAATTAAAAAATAAAATGGCGTGGGGTCCCGCCAAAAATCCATACCAGACCCTTATCTGAGCATGCAACCTGGCAGGCTGCAGGAAAAGAGGGGGGGACGAGAGAGTGCCCACCCTCCTGAACCGTACCAGGCCACATGCCCTCAACATGGGGAGGGTGCTTTGAGGTAGCGGCCCCCCAAAGCACCTTGCCCGGTGGTTGTGGGGGGACCCCCAGATCCCGGACTCCCCCTGTGTGAAATGGTAATGGGGTACAAATGTACCCCTTACGTAACCGAGTGACCCCGCCCCCTCTGACGCTATGGGAAAGCCATAGGGATATCCCCGTGCGTCAGAGTGGGGCGGGGTTACCTGGCGATGTCATCGTGTGGCCCCGCCCTCAGTTATAAAAGAGCTATCATCTGAGAGGCCGGTCATTACGGCGGGTGCCTCCCATGGAGGCAGATTGTAGATGGCAGCTGTTTTTTTTTTTCTTTTTCGGTCCGTCGGAGCGAGAGAAGAAGAAGATGAATGGACTTCGTGGGACGGTTTTATTTATTTTTTAATTTTTTAATAAAGGACTTGTTCCAAGCCGTGTCTTGTGTTTTTTTACGATTTTCACACATATTTTGTGAAATGGTAGGGGTACAAGAAATTACACTTTGCTACAATGTAAAGTAGTAAGTGTACAGCTTGTATAACAGTGTAAATTTGCTGTCCCCTCAAAATAACTCAACACACAGCCATTAATGTCTAAACCGCTGGCAAAAGTGAGTAGAAATTGGGCCCAAAGTGTCAATATTTTGTGTGGCCACTATTATTTTCCAGCACTGCCTTAACCCTCTTGGGCATGGAGTTCACCAGAGCTTCACAGGTTGCCACTGAAGTCCTCTTCCACTCCTCCATGACAACATCACGGAGCTTGTGGATGTTGCGCTGCTCCACCTTCCATTGGAGGATGCCCCACTGATGCTCAATAGCGTTTAGGTCTGGAGACATGCTTGGCCGGTCCATCACCTTTACCCTCAGCTTCTTTAGCAAGGCAGTGGTCCTCTTGGAGGTGTGTTTGGGGTCGTTATCATGTTGGAATACTGCCCTGTGGCCCAGTCTCCAAAGGGAAGGGATCATACTTTGCTTCTGTATGTCACAGTACATATTGGCATTCATGGTTCCCCCAATGAACTGTAGCTCTCCAGTGCCGGCCGCATTAATTCAGCCCCAGACCATGACACTCCCACCACCGTGCTTGACAAGACACATTTGTCTTTGACTATTTTGTACTCCTCACCTGGTTGCCGCCACGCACGCTTGATACAATCTGAACCAAATAAGTTTATCTTGGTCTCATCAGACCACAGGACATGGTTCCAGTAATCCATGTCCTTAGTCTGCTTGTCTTCAGCAAACTGTTTGCGGGCTTTCTTGTGCATTATCTTTAGAAGAGGCTTCCTTTGGGGATGACATCCATGCAGACCAATTTGATGCAGTGTGTGGCGTGTGGTCTGAGCACTGACAGACTGACCCCCCACCCCTTCCACCTCTGCAGCAATGCTGGCAGCACTCATACGTCTATTTCCCAAAGACAACCTCTGGATATGATGCTGAGCATGTGTACTAAACTTCTTTGGTCGTCCATGACGAGGCCTGTTCTGAGTGGAACCTGCCCTGTTAAACCGCTATATGGTCTTGGCCACCGTGCTGCAGCTACATTTCAGGGTCTTGGCAATCTTCTTATAGCCTAGGCCATCTTTATGTAGAGCAACAATTCTTTTTTTAAGATCCCCAGAGAGTTCTTTGCCATGAGGTGCCATGTTTAACTTCCAGTGACCAGTATAAGAGAGTGAGAGCGATAACACCAAATGTAAAACACCTGCTCCCCATTCACACCTGAGACCTTGTAACACTAATGAGTCACATGACACCGGGGAGGGAAAATGGCTAATGGGCCCAATTTGGACATTTTCACTTAGGGGTGTACTATTTTTTGTTGCCAGCGGTTTAGACGTTAATGGCTGTGTGTTGAGTTATTTTGAGGGGACAGCAAATTTACACTGTTATACAAGCTGTACACTCACTACTTTACATTGTAGCAAAGTATAATTTCTTCAGTGTTGTCACATGAAAAGATATAATAATATATTTACAAAAATGTGAGGGGTGTACTCACTTTTGTGAGATACTGTATATACGAAACTATCTGTATATATATTTTAAATACACTGCAGCTAACTGAATCACCTGCCTGCTAGAAGTATATTAGAAAGAGTACACCAGGAACGGCCTGCAGTGAGATATAGCTAAACTGTATGCAGTGGATATATATATATATATATACAGGCAGCCTTATATAGTGTGGGGCGTGGACTTAGTCCCCCTGAGCCATGATTGACAAAAGGCACCCTGCCTTTGGCCAATTATTGCCCTCTTAGCTGAGGGCGCTGTGATTGGCCAAAGCATGTAGGTCATGGTGCATGCTCTGGCCAATCATCATACAGCAATGCACTGTGCTCCCACAGTGCATTATGGGCCATTACGCGCTGCTCCAATTTGGCGCGAACGGCCCATAATGTTTGGTTTTTGGCAAAAGGTCGAACAGCCAATGTTGGAGACGAACTCATGTTGGGCCCGAACAGAAAGCTCATCCCTAATATTCACCTATATATGTGAGCTCAATAATTGATTAATTTTTGGAATAATGTGCATTTGAACTTTGAACATAATACACGATATGGTTTTCTTATTTTTTGCCTTTTGGGTTTTATATTTTGGAGAGGATATTAAATAAAGAGAAGACACAATAGTGGTTTTTGGAATCAAGCTTTATTTGACCCACAATCACTAGGGGTCATAGAATCTGGTGAGAGTATTAAAAAATAAACATAGGAAGAGAAGCTTGCAAAGATTTGTTTTTTTTTTTATTAAGGACTTTTCATCAAGCTCTGGTCAAAATTATATTGTACACTTCCCTGGGCAGGGAATATATTGTACACTTCCCTGGTGTTGTTTTTTTCAGCTGTTACAGGGATTGATTTTGCCACTATCTGTGCACTGATAAATATTGAGATATTTATTTAGTGTTGACTCCATGATGAGTCCTCCACCTCTCATTATTGCCTTTTTGGGGGATAAACACATCCGTAGCTGTTTTGCTCTACTTGCAGTAGCTGGCAGCTTCAGGTCCCCAGCCTCATCCTCCCATTCATTCTGCCTTTTTATATTTATATATAGTGTTGTTCAGGGTACGATGTCTTTCCAATGAGGCATTAAGTTCTATTCGTTTGTGTGCCAATTAGGTCATTTGCATGGGAGAATCCCCCTGGCCATATTGTTGCTCTGTCACTCACTAGACAGATGTGACTAAAGCAAAAATCGAAGGCACTTCTAAGTGCAGTATTAAAGAGAATTTATTCATAAAAAATGGTTAAAAACACAATGTAGTAGATAAAATTAGCATATCAATCAGCATAAAAATCATGTAGAGTCCTTTGCCTCTAGGGGAGGGAGAGCTGGCCCACAGCTATAACAGGAGAGGGAGACGCGAGGAAGCAAGATAGCCGATGGACTTCCGGAACCATGCTGGAATGCATAGACCAGAGCTGATGTCAAGGGGCTGTAATGATTTTCAGAGCATGAGCAATTTGCTCCTTCGCAGACCTACATCCATGTGTATGGAATCAGCTTTTATGCAGCCAGAGGGAGGAAAGGAGAGGAGGGGTATGAACTAAATGGGAGGTCTAATTAGTAAGCTCTACAGGTCTATGTGTCACAAAGCCAGCAATGGATCTAAATGCATATATTACAAAGCCAGCGGTCTGAATAAATTGTTAGATCTAATTGTATGTAGTACCAAAATAGGAAAGGAATTTGTTTGCTGTTAGCTCAGGTAGCAGTGGTAATGAAAATAAAAGTGGGTATTGATATAAAATAATAATAATAATTGAAATAACCATATGTAAAACCTGAGTAGGAAGTGTGTCCACAGGTATAGTTACACATACATCTAAGGACATGTTTAAACATTATGCATAATTAAAGGAACCAGACAAATTCAACAATAAAATACACCTGGATAGATAAAGTGATGGTATTAGGTTTCAAATATATAGGGATATGCGATTATGCATTAGTCACATATATGAGACTTTGGATGAGTTGAGGACAATTCAATCAAAAAAAGGGCTGATTTTATAGGTACAACATGAGACAGTATATTCTTAAAAAAAATACAAATCTTTATTACAAGTATGCTAATTAAAATGACATATGTTAAGGATTTATATGTCGGATCCACATACATATATGAAGTTGGCAGATGACGCACCAACTTCACCACCATAGCCACCACATTGGTCAACCAGGGAAAATATTATTATTAATTAAGAAGCATCCTTCTTATTAAAGATTACCATCATACACCTTACTTTTACCACCTTCCTAATAATACCAACCCTCCTGGCAGACCTATAGTTGCCTCTATCAGCAACACTAGTGGCTTTTCACAATATGTACTGCATATTACATATTACTACAATATGACTACTTTTTACAACCCTTAGTACAAAACCTACCATTGTATATCAGGGACAGCATACATTTACTTGAACTACTCAACACATATATATATATACATATATATATATATATATATATATATATACTGGCATGCCACATTTTTTTTTTCGCTTAACCACTTAAAGACCGGAAGGATTTGCCCCTTTAATGACAAGGCCTTTTTTTGCGATATGGCACTGCGTTGCTTTAACTGACAATTGGGCAATTGTGCGACGTTGTAGCCAAACAAAATGTATGTCTTTTTGTCTTCATCAGTTTAGGCCAATATGCATTCTTCTACATATTTTCGGAAAAAAAATTGCAATGAGCATGTATTGATTTGCGCAAAAGTTATAGCATCTACAAAATAGGGGGTAGATTTATGACATGTTTATTATTTATTTAGTTTTTACTAGTAATGGCGACGATCTGCGATTTTTAGTGGGGCTGCGACATTGTGGCGGACAGATTGGACACTTTTGACACTTTTTTTGGGACCAATTACATTTATACAGCGATCAGAGCTAAAAATAGCAACTGATTACTGTATAAATGTCACTGGCAGGGAAGGGGTTAACGCTAGATAGAACTTTTTGGCCTTAATTCTAAGCGGTATATGTGGAGAAAACCAGGCAATGCTCATTGTTCTGTCTCAAGGAGCAGATAGCTAAACCTCCTTATCCCAATAACTGTAGATACCATATTTCTTTGATCTCAGTTTTATTAGAACAAGCCAGGTGAAACTAAAAAATAACAGAAATAGACCTCCATAAGTATAATATTGTATACAATACAGCATACATTGCATAAACAACTATACACAGTACAAGATGGGATAGTAAAAACTTACTTTTTAAGTTCTCTAAGGGGTGATGGCGATAGATAGAGAAATACATGTGTTGTTTCCTGAATGTCTTCTCACAGAAAGGTGGCTGTTTCACTTCCTGTGAAGATTCTACCCAGAATTCCCTGCTTGCTGACAACTTCCTTAATTACACATACATTAAAAGAAATAAACAGAACTACAGCAATACCAAAAAGGAACGCTAGATGGAGCCTGCACACCACATATGATTGTCTTAAGTAAATTACACATTTTGCATGTAAATTTAACAACACGGGTACAAATAACCAGTATAAAACATAAGCAAGACATCTGGTGGACAGAACACTCCCCGCCTGACATCAAGTGATGTTACTAACAGAGTCCTCCTTAGAAAGCAACAGAATACGTTCGGTCACTGGTCTCAAGAACACTTTAACCTCATTCTGTTGAAAGATCTTGACCTCGACCTTACGGACACAATTATCCTTGCTTGGCAATACTTTGGTGATCAAACCTAAAGGCCACATATTCCTTAGTGTCTAGCAATCTTTCATGAGCACAACATCACCAGGTTTAAGATTAGGCTTTTCAGTGTGCCACTTTCTCCTTACTTGTAGAGTAGATATATATTGTTCTCTCCACCGGTTCCAGAAGGTATTGGCAAGGGTTTGTACTTGTCTCCATTGACGTTTGTAAAGGTCCTTCTCACAAAACTCTCCAGCTGGAGCACCAGCAAGACTAGTCTTTTGCGTGAGTAACATGTCTGGTGTGAGGACCACTGGATCTTCAGAGTCACTTGAAATGGATGTCAAAGGTCTGGCGTTAATGATAGCTGTAACCTCTGCCATAAATGTCACTAAACATTCGTGAGTAAGCCTTGCAGTTCCTACTTGTAGCAAGATAGAGTCGGGAATTCTGAGGGCTATGCCTATCATCCTCTCCCAAACACCTCCCATGTGAGAAGAGTGAGGGGGGTTGAAGATCCATGTGAAGTTTTGCTTTTCCAACCTGGGTATTGTGTGTTTGAGAAGTGGTGCAAGTTCTGCTTTCCCCATTACGAACCCTATGTGGCATTGTCCTTTAATGTCTATGGTTTTCAGGTATGCTACAGCAGCAATTGCTTTAACAGAAGCATCCGAAAACACACAAAGTCTTTGCATCTGAATGTCAGCAGATGACAGAGGAGCGTATGGTCGTGGAATTTTAAGGTTGGATAGAGCTGTTAGTGACTCCTTCCACTCTAGCCATAGGTTCTTCTTATAGGTAGGGAGAGGGTGGTCCCAATCTAGTGACTCACAGGTTAAGTCTCTCAGTAGTGCTTTACCCTGGATGGTGACAGGTGCTGCAAAGCCTAAGGGATCATACAGGCTGTTTATGGTAGACAGGACACCTCTATGGGTAAAAGGTTTTTCTTCTGTTTACTTGGAAAGTAAACGTGTTAGATCTTAAGTTCCAAAGCAAACCAAGACTGCGTTGCATGGGAAGTGAGTCTGTGTCTAGATCTAAGTCCTTTAACTCATTAGAACGACCTTGGACAGGAAAGGCTTCTAAAACTTCTCCACTGTTGGAAGCAATCTTGTGGAGTCTTAAGTTGGAACAAGCAAGCATTGCCTGAGTTCCTTTGAGGAGACTGATTGCGGCTTCATTTGTGGGTAGTGATTTCAAGCAATCGTCTACATAGAAATCCTTGTCCACAAACTGTTTAACATCTGACCCATACTCTAACTCTCCCACTCTAGCAGAATGTCTGAGGCCATATATAGCAACTGCAGGGGAAGGACTGTTGCCAAATATGTGCACCCTCATGCGGTATTCTGTGATGTCTCCAGAAGGGTTGTTGTCCCTGAACCAGAGAAACCTCAGAAAGTTTTGGTTAACAAGAAAGCAATAGAACATTTGTTGTATGTCTGACATGAATGCGACTGAATCTTTGTGAAAGCGAAGAAGTACTCCTAATAGTCTGTTGTTAAGGTCAGCGCCAGAGAGAAGGACATCATTTAGAGAGACACCCTCATGTTTGGAGCTGGAATCGAACACCACTCTAATCTGTCCTGGATTCTTAGGGTGATAGACCCCAAATATAGGTAAGTACCAGCATTCCTCTGAGTCTTTGAGGTTTGGGGCTATCTCAGCATGACCATTCTGGAATATTTTCACCATGAAGGAAAAGAAATGTTCTTTCATCTCTGGTTTCCTTTGAAGATTGTGTCTTAGGGAAGTGAGACGTTTATAAGCTAGTTCTCTGTTGTTAGGCAAACGTCATCTTTGTTGTCTAAAGGGAAGAGGTGCAACCCAGCTATTAGTCCTGTCTTTCTCCATACTCCTTTCCATAACTTCTAAGAAGAGCCTATCCTCCATGGACATTGCTACCTGGTTGTCTTCCTTTGTTCTCCTGAACACTGTGCTTCCTAAGTCGCTTTGGTCATTGTCATAGGTATTACTGTCACAGAGGGGACTTAGGAAAGGAAGAGGTACAGGGTTGTTGTGTGGTAGTTCATTTATGAGGATGTGATTTTGACAGGGTTGGAAAAGAGAAGGATGACCATTCTTGAGGATAATAGTAAGTAGGTTATTAACAGATGCAGGTTTGTGTGTACCTCCCAGGCAAACATCACCTATAATGACCCACCTGAGATCCAGTTTTTGGGCATATGGGGCATTTTTAGGACCGTTGATCAGTTTTCTTACTTTGTGGACTTGCAAGATATCCCTCCCTAGGAGTAAGATTATCTGAGCCTGATCATCTAGTTCTGGTATGAGATGTGCTATGTGGTTCAAGTGAGTCTGGTGAGCTGCTGAGTCTGGTGTGGGAATCTCTGATCTGTTGTCTGATATCTGGTTGCACTCTATTATGGTCGGTAAGGGTAGGCATGTCTCACCATCCATAGATTCAATTTGTAGGCCGTCAGCTCTTCTCCCCGCCCTTTCCACTGTACCTGCACAGGTCCTAAGGGAGTAAGGGCTGCTGGGGCCTTTAAGGTTTAGAATGTCAAAAAACATAGATCTAGCTAGTGATTTGTTACTCTGATCATCCAAGATGACGTAGAGCTTGACTGCTTTGACCCTGCGTCCTTTTGTATAAACTCTCACAAGACAGATTTTAGAGCAGGATCTGCCACCTGTACTTCCTTTGCAGACTTCAGTACACTGTGAAGTGATTACTATGACATCTGTACTAGAGTCTTTGATCTCCCCGCCTTGCTCCTTGTCCCTATGAACAGGTGGAAAAGTTCCTGGAGTAGGCCTTGGGTGTAGAGCTGTGTTGTGCTCTGTGCTGTCACATTCTGTACATTTGACACTGACCTTACAGTCCTTGGCGAAATGTGTGGACGAAGATCAGCACTTGTAACAGATGTTGTTCTCTTTGAGGAAAGCTTTGCGATCTTGGATGGTCTTTGTCCTAAAGGCTCTGCATTCCAGAAGAGGATGTGGCATCTTATGTAGAGGGCAGAACTTAGTAGGGTCGCTGTCTTGATCCTCTGGCTGAGACTCTGCAAATCTGTGGGAAGAAATGTTAGTTTTCTGCACTGTTACTGGAGCTCTGAGTTGTTTAGGGCCAGAAGAAATGGTCTAAGACACTGGGAAAATTGAATCTGGGGTCATCTTTCATTCCTGCTTGTCTGTCTACAAAGTCCACAAACTCACTAAAGGTTGGAAAAGGCACATTGTGTTTTCGTTTGTAGTTACAGCCATGAGTAATCCATCTTTCATTTAACTCATAAGGAAGTTTCTGTGCTAAGGAGTTAATACCTCTAGCAGAGTCAAGATAAGAAAGGCCAGGTATGTCTCCTGCTTTAGCCACTTGTAACTCCATACACAGGTCACTGAATTCTCTGAGTCTTTGGTAACCTCTGCTGGGTATTTTTGGGAAGTCTTCTATCCTTTTAAACAGTGTACTCTCTATTGCCTCTGGTGAGCCATAACATCTATCCAGTCTGTTCCAGATGTTTGTAAGGCCTATCTCAGGGTGGTTTATATTAATGTCTCTGATCCTTTTGACATGTTCAGTAGAATCATTGCCAAGCCACTTTACGAGGAGTTCTATCTGTTCCCTGCAGAATAGATCTAGACCTTGAATGACACTCTGGAAAGCGGATCGCCACGCCCTGTAGTGTTGAGGGCGATCACTAAATTTGACAAGTCCTTGGGTAACTAACTCTCTTTTGGCCAGGAACTTGGCAAAGTCTACAGTAGCCTCATTGGCACTGGGGTAGGATGCTGGTGTATTGTGGTGCGATGTAAAGGCATACCTGGTAAAAGTCTCTTCTTTAGGTGTGCTGGGTTCAAACTTACATAAGGTTTGTAGTTCGTACCTGTTTGTTGCATACACCTTTGGAGTGAAGACGTGTTTGATGCTTGTATGAAGGTTGGGTATCTTGTGGAGTAGAAGGTTTGGTTGGAACTGGAGAGTCTGGAACTCTGTCAGATTTTCCTTGCTTGTAGAACTGGGGTCCAAGGTTGTCTTGTTGCTGCTTTATTTGATGTGACTCACTGACATTATGTTTGATTTCTTGTTGTGGTATGCTGCTTGGGTCCCAGTGCTGGTAGACATAATCTGACGTGCGTTGTGAAGAATCTTGTTGGTCCTCTTCTAGACCCAGTATGCTGCTGCCTAGTCTTCTGCAATGGCGGCGGCAGCGTCTCTTTCTACTGCCAGCTTCTCCATGTTAGCTTCTAAGATAGCTTGCTGCAGTTTCAGAGATGCTTCCTGCTGGGCTAGCTCTTCTTCTAAGCGTATTCTTTTCTTCTCTCTCTTGTTCCATGTGTACTCTTTCTTGCTCTCTCTCTTGTTCCATGCGTACTCTTTCTTGCTCCAAGCGTACTCTTTCCTTCTCTCTCTCTTGCTCCTGTCTCACCTATTTTAATCTGCAACTCTTGGTCTGCAAAAGCCCTGGCTTTTGCTGCTTCGGCTTTTGAACGGGCGATAGCTGCTGCATTTGGAACAGATGACTTAGATGAGCTTGCTCGTGAACGTGTTTTGTAAGAAGATGTCCCACTGTGAGACATGGCTGCGGGGAAGAAGCTGTCTTGCTGTATAGAGACCGTTCTAGTGTCGTTGCTGCTTGACAAAGCGTATCTCTGTGTAGCGTGGCTGCTTGCTTTGCCTGCTGCAGGCCTGTATCTTTAAGGCTTCCATCTGTATGGATACTGCGTAGCCCCGGGCTGTACAGACTTCCGAAGTTGGCTTATCTTCCCTTCAGAGGTCAGCTTAAAAATTTCACTGTTCTGTCTCAAGGAGCAGATAGCTAAACCTTCTTATCCCAATAACTGTAGATACCATATTTTTTTGATCTCAGTTTTATTAGAACAAGCCAGGTAACACTACAAAATAACAGAAATAGACCTCAATAAGTATAATATTGTATACAATACAGCATACATTGCATAAACAATGATATACAGTACAAGATGGGATAGTAAAAACTTACTTTTTAAGTTCTCTAAGGGCTGATGGCGATAGATAGAGAAATACATGTGTTGTTTCCTGAATGTCTTCTCACAGAATGGTGGCTGTTTCACTTCCTGTGAAGATTCTACCCAGAATTCCCTACTTGCTGACAACTTCCTTAATTACACATACATTAAAAGAAATAAACAGAACTGCAGCAATACCAAAAAGGAACGCTAGATGGAGCCTGCACACCACATATGATTGTCTTAAGTAAATTACACATTTTGCATGTAAATTTAACAACACAGGTACAAATAACCAGTATAAAACATCAGCAAGACATCTGGTGGACAGAACACTCATCACCCGTCCAATACAGGCCCAACAGTGAAGCATGGTGGTGGCAGCATCATGCTGTGGGAGTGTTTTGCAGCTGCAGGGACAGGACGGCTGGTTGCAATTGAGGAAAAGATGAATGCGGCCAAGTACAGGAATATCCTGGAAGAAAACCTTCTCCTGAGTGCTCAGGACCTCAGACTGGGCCGAAGGTTTACCTTACAATAAGACAATGACCCCAAGCACATAGCTAAAATAATGAAGGAGTGGCTTCACAACAACCCTGTGACTGTTCTTGAATGGCACAGCCAGAGCCCTGACTTAAACCCAATTGAGCACCTTTGGAGATACCTAAAAATGGCTATCCACCAATGTTTACCATCCAACCTGACAGAACTGGAGAGGATCTGCAACTAGGAATGGCAGAGAATCCCCAAATCCAGGTGTGAAAAACAATTCTGTGTTTTTCTGTCAATATGGGGTGCTGTGTGTACATTAATGAGGAAAAAAAATGAACTTAAATGATTTTAGAAAATGGCTTCAATATAACAAAGAGTGAAAAATGTAAGGGGGTCGGAATACTTTCCGCCCCCACTGTACAAAGTTTTTGTCATATAAAGCAGTAATATTATCCATCGGTTCTGCCAAATTGATGATAAAACTGAAGGATTTCTTAATGCAACACCGGTTTACCCATGGTATAAAGAACAGAGGTTTAATTACTCTATCATGTGATGCAATATCACTTCTCTCATCATCATTAGTCTTGGAATTCTCTGGTATGTTAGCGGGTAACTGAACAACCTCCACCTCATCATCATCTGCCACTTAATCTTCCTCATTGGTCTCCTCTATGATGCCAGTGTCGGACTGAATAGGCAGATCTCTCCTATGATGGACGTGTATAGGTATCTTATGTACCTGTGTTTCCCTGAACTCATTATCCTCCATATACCAAGTAGCGGGTATAACTCTACCAAAGTAACAAACACCCATTAAATTTAATAGAACCCAAGTATAAGCCTTTTTACCACAGATGAAATAATATCCTGGTGGAGCAGAACAGGCTTTCTTGAAATTATACCCTTGTGAACACATCCGCAGTTTTAAATTGTTTTGTTTAGAGTGTTGGCATTGGGTTAAATCCTGTAGTCGCTTGTACATGTCTGTGCTCCAAGCAGTATCCTTTCCATCAAACCAATATCGTATTGCAGCTCCTTTCATGCAGTTAGAGTTACCAGTGTTCGTGGTGGTACTCTGAAAACCCTTCCCTAACAGTTCAGGCGAGTATATTTGTGTAAAGTTAAAGAAGGAGTCCCACGAAAAAAAAAATTAAATGTCAGCAGCTACAAATACTGCAGCTGCTGACTTTTAAAATAAGGACACTTACCTGTCTCAGGGTCCAGCGATGTTGGCACCCGAGGCCGTACCGTCGCTCGGCTCTCGGGTGCTGCTGCCGCCGCCATCCGGTAAGGGAATCAGGAAATGAAGCCTTGCGGCTTCACTTCCCGGTTCCCTACTGCGCATGCACGAGTCGCGCTGTGCATTCAGAACGGTCGCTGCTGTCTCTGGGACCCGTGTGTGTCCCAGCAGACAGCGCAGGGGGACGGGAAGTGGCGTAGACTCCTGTGGACACTGGAGGGGGGGGAGGGTTCCAAAAAGCGGAGGTTCAATTTTTGTGTGAACCTCCACTTTAATGCATACTGCAGGTGGCTTTGTAGGAACATTTGTATATAACAAAAGAGAAATGGATCTGTCAGTTAGTGAGATACTAACATCACTGAAATGTGCACTACTATGTCCTGCAAACCACTAGGAACACCCAGTAATGGCATAGTCTGGTATTAGATAGGTGCATGTGTACATATTCAGCAATCGCTAATGTTCAACTTCTTCACAGCTTTTAGATGCATAGATACAAAGGAGTTATGAAAAGGTTCAGCAAACTGGTCATGGTACTCATATGCTTCTCTTCTTAAATGGTGCTCAGGGCTAGATTCAAAGTATGCCATTTCTTCCAATATGGTTGTGTTTATTGAGAAGGTACCAGATATCTTACCCTGTTCTTCCTGTTGGATCCATTCATATGCCATAACTGTAATCCATACCACTGGCCCACAACAGAGAATGATGCTCCAGAGGCCTACATCAGGTTTAGGTCCTAGAAGATTCATATTGTCTTCTTGCACGGCATGGGTCAGTGGAGGTGACCTGTAAGGTAAAGGAACAGAACAATACTTGCCCACTGAGTTCTGGACTCTATTGTCCACAGGAGCTACAGTTTGTTTTACAATGCGAACCATGCACCCAGTACTTGTAGTCCTTCAGCTTTACTGCAGTAGGGGACACAAGAATGATTTGAAATGGTCCTTTCCACCTAGGAGATAAAGTGGTCCGTGGTGTATGATTCTTGATATACACCCAATCTCCCGAACCTAGTCCATGAGTCTGTTCACTTGTGTCCACAGGTTGTCCTGCTTTGGCTCTGGAAAAAGTATCAGAAAACACATTTGCCAATTTTTGCACATAGTCAGTCATGGCATCTTGACCACTTAATAATATCACAGTCTCCGGCAGTACAGTCTGCATAGGTACTCTTTTGGGTGGTCGCCCAAACAGTATATCAAAAGGTGACAGTCCATGTTTTCTTTAGGAGTGGTTCTAATGGCAGTCAATGCTATTGGGAGGGCTTCTACCCATGTACTTGTTCCATTAGCTGTCAAATTTGCCAAGTATCTCTTTAAAGATTAATTACTGTATTCCACCAAACCACTAGCCTGCGGCATATATGGGGTGGTAACTGCTGTTTCATTCCTAGAATGCTTACCACCTCTACCATGAGTTTATTATCAAAGTGTGTTCCTCTATCTGAGGAGAATATTTCCCCTATACCAAATCTATGGATCATTTCTCTAGTGAGACATTTTACTACAGTTCTGACATCATTTTTCACAGTCGGGTAAGCCTCCAGAAACTTGAACCGACCACAATGGGGCATATCTGAAAAGTCAATTTGCACAATTTGAAATGGCTCTTCAGTATGTGGAATGTGCTTCATATGGGTAGATAATGGCTTCCCAATGTTATGGGTTTGGCATGTAACACATTCACAAATCTTTTTAGCAGCATATGTCTGAAAACCTGGGGCCCACCAGTGCCTGTTAATAATCCGACACATCCATCCTGTTGAGACACGGCGAGTCAGAGGAGCAACCATTTTTCCCTTCACGGTTCATAGGCCATCCTCATCACAAACAGCCCCTTTAGAGCGCCAGGATAGTTTGTGAGGTGAGTTCTCCTGTAAGGCAGACAAAATCTGTAAATCAACAGGTAAATCAGTCAGAAACAACATAGGCACTGCACTGGCTGGGTATGAATAAATTGCTCCTTTACCATATCCATCAGCTAAAGCATTGCCCCTTGATACACAATCATCAGAATGAGTATGAGCTTTGCACTTGATAACAGCAACACGCAAAGGCATTTGCACTGCTGTTAACAATATGATGATTAAATCCTTGTGTTGTGTTGGTGTTCCTGCTGCAGTTAGAAAACCTTGTTCCTCCCACAGCCGAGCAACGCTATGCAGTATTCCTACTACATAGGCAGAATCACCGTAGACATTTACAATATCTCCCTGTGCCAATTCCAAAGCAACGCACAAAGTAGTTAGCTCAGCCGCCTGTGCAGATTTGGAATTTGACAGGATTGAAGCATGCAGTAATTTTCCCTCACCATTCACCACTGCACCAGCAGCTAATGTGAGCCCATCATCCCTTCTAATTGATGATTCATCCACAAAGAGGTTTGCACAGGGGGCAACCCTGCTATGGGAACATCCTGCAAGTCAAGTCTAGGCTTGGTCACTTTGTCAATAGCTGCAGTACAATCATGGTCAATGCAGTCATTAGTGTTATAAACATCAGTGTCAGCTTCAGGCAAAAAGGTAGATAGATTTAAAGTCTGACACTGTTGGATACACAGATTTGAGGCTGACAATAAAACTAGCTGATAATGAGTCACTCTTTGTATGGAGAAATGCTTAGTATATGCACTGTTAAGCATTGCTTCTAGATCATAAGGACACATCAAGTTTAAGGTATTTTCTAACACAATGTCAGCTGTCTTTTATATTAACAGGGCAGCAGCTGCCACTGATTTTAAACAGCAGAGGGAGGTATTGTTGGCAATATAAGCAAAAGATTGCCTCTCCAATTTCTCAAATCCGCCCTAATAGAACTTACAGGTGCTGGCTCTGCACAAGCTTGAGGAAAGAACAAGATCCTGGACGGCCACACACCATAGAAGGCATCTTTATTGATATGAAGAAATAAAATCTGACTTTTTGCTATGTGTGTGATTTTTTGTGATTTTTTTGTGATTCTTTGTTATTTTTTTGTTATTTTTTGCGACTTTATACATTTTTGGTGATCCGTTGCTCTTTGTGATCTACTTAGAGCCTGGGAGTTTAAATGATCGCTTTTATAGCAAAATTATCATCTTAATCATGTTATTGCACCAAGTATAGAGAGGCTATGGGGTTGATTTACTAAAGACATATAGACTGTGCACTTTGCAAAGTGCAGTTGCACTCTGCAAGTGCAATTGCTCCAGAGCTTAGTAAATAAGGTAATTCTTCAGTTTGCAAAGAATACCCAATCACATGCAAGGAAAATTTAAAAAAATGCATTTTTGCTTGCACGTGATTGGATGATGGAAGTCAGTAGCGCTTCTGCTCATTTACTAAGCTCTAGAGCAACTGCTCTTTGTAGAATGCATCTGCACATCGCAAAGTGCACAGTCAATATGGCGTTAGTAAATCAACCCCTATGTCTCCTACACACCTGTCCACACAATACCTGTTGATTTTCTAGGGTTCTTTGAAATTCAACTGAAAAAATCAGTAGCGTGACCACCTTTCCCATAGCAATCATAGATACAAAGAGATCATTGCTCTTTGTTTACTGTTCCTTGCATAGCCATCCATGTAATATTTATAGATCTCTATGAATTTTGGACCACCGTCTGAAGTTTATGTTATTTAGCATATGTAGCTAGTCCATTTTCTTTATTTTCCCACCTTTTCCATGCACCATTTACATGCTTCCCCATCTGATGATGATTTTCTGTCTTTTTCTTCTCTTTTTTTCTTTGCCGTTTGTTGCAAATTTGAGATATATCTTTTGTTTGTGAATCCAACATGAATGGATTCCAGATGTCGTCGAGTAGGGTTTGCGTTTCTCTTGAGTGCATGGATTTATGTGGGAATAATGATTTATACATAATCATTTTTAACAAAAATTAAGGTTTTATCTACACAGTTTTCAAATGTAATTAGGTTTATATATTTCAGGATGATGTGTATATACAGGCATACCCCACTTTTAAGTACACAATGGGGTTTTTTTACTAAAGCTGGAAAGTGCAGAATCGGGCTCCCTTCTGCATAGAAACCAATGAGCTTCTAACCCCAGCTTGTTCAATTAAGCTTTGGTAATAAAACCTGGAAGCTCATTGGTTTCTTTTTTTTGTTTACAAACTTTTATTGAGCGTAAAAACATTGGTACAAAAAAGTTGTTTACATATGTCATGAAAGTATATTAAAGAAAATTACAAATATGTTATATTGTCATAATGTATTCAATATTTGAAAGAAGTTTTTATTAAATGTAAATTAGTAATATAGCTTTAGTATCGTAAAATATCATCTTTATTGAAGTCTCTGAGAGGTATCATTATTCTGAATTGAAGAAATGATTGGAGTGGTTAAACCATGGGTTCCATTTTTTATCGTATAAATGATACATATTGTGTACTGTGTGAAATATTTTTTCCATGAGATTTATATTATTAATTCTAGTTTTTAAATGTGTTAGAGGTATCGTTGGTGATTTCCAATGATATACGATCAACCAGTGTATTGCTACACATATAGTATGGATAAGTCTCATTTGGTGTATAGGTAGCCCAGGGATTGAGAAGAATAATAGACAGTTTTGGGGAGTGAGTCGAATTATGTTATCGGAGATTTTAGAAGCAAATTTTTCTAGTTGTTTTCAAATATTTGAGACTTTCTCACAATCCCAAAACATGTGAGAGAATGATCCTGTGGATAAGCAACCTCTAAAACAAGATGGGGATGTTGTGGGGAAAATAGTGTGGATTTTTACTGGGGTATAATACCATCTTGTGAGTAGTTTAACTGCCGTTTCTCTGATTGTAAGAGATCTTGTGCATTTATGCATGTTATTTATACTTTCTTCCCAGTTCTCTATTGAAAGAGTGATATTATATTCCCGTTCCCATTTCTGCATATAGGGTAATTTATCATGTCTATTGTTGTTAATTAGGTTAGAATATATTTCTGAAATCAGTCCTGATCTTCTGGGTGACTTCAGGCAAATGTTCTCATAGAATGTTGGTGGGGTTGTCTCTTTCGTTAGGAAGTGTTTGTTATAAAAATGTCTAATTTGAAGGAATTTACCGAGTTCATTATTGGGAATCTGGTATCTGTCTTTAAGTGATGAGAATGAAGTGATAGAGGTGTTTTCCCTAAATTTAAAGAGGAATGTCAGATTGTTATCAATCCACCATCTGAATTCTTCTGTGTTTTGAAGGTATGGGGGAAATTTTGGGTCACCTATGAAAGAAGCGAGTGGGGGTGTGTTAGAGATAAGTTTATATGTTTTGTTATGTAATTTCCAAAGTTGGTATGATTGTGAGACTATTTGGTTAAGATTATCTAGGGTGTAGTTTGATATCCTATTGCCCCACAAAATCCCTGAGATGGAATAAGGTTTAATTGAGTCCTGTTCAAATTTAACCCATGGAACTTTAGAGTTGTGAATGTGCCATTGTGCGTTTTGAGACCACCTGGCAGCTAAATAGTATAACCAGAAATCTGGTAGGGCCAGACCGCCACCTCTTTGTGATCTATACAATACCATTCTAGAAAAACGTGGGTGAGAATCTTGCCAGATGAATTTATTGATGTCTGTCTGAAATGTGGTTATCATTGTTTTATTTAGTCTAATGGGAAGTGCTCTGAAAAGGTATAATATCTTTGGCAGAATTGTCATTTTAATAGCTGTGACCCTACCCAGAAAGGATATTTTAAACGATTTCCACATCTTAATCATTAATCTCAATTTTTGCATCAGTGGTAGATAGTTTTTGGAAGATATATTCTTAATGTTCGGAGTGAGGTGAATACCTAAGTATGGGAGAGACTCCATTGCCCAGGTGAAATTGAATGAGGATTGTATGATATCTAAATGAGGTTGGGAAATATTTATAGGCATACCTGTTGATTTAGAGACATTTACTGTTAGACCTGAGAGTGTTGCAAAGGTTTTCAGTGTATGTAATAGATTTGGTAGTGTTATGTTGGGTTGTGTAAGGAATAAGATCATGTCATCCGCATACATACTTAGTTTGTAGGTGCTACCGTTGGTCTTATAACCTTTGATATCTGGGTGCATTAATATTGCAGTGGCTAAGGGTTCGATCGCAAGGGCGAATAGCAAGGGGGAAAGTGGGCATCCTTGTCTTGTACCTCTACCCACCCTAAAAAACTCTGAATTACATCCTGGCAGTCTAATCCTTGTAGAAGGGTTATGATAGAGTGCATGAAATGCATGAATAAACTCCCCAACAAAACCATATCTTTTTAAAACCATATCAAGGTAGCTCCAAGAGACGCTATCGAATGCCTTATTAATATCGAGGCTTAATAATAGGACTGACCGGGAATTGATGTTTGCATCTTGTATTATGTTTGTTACAAGTCTTATATTATCGGTAATTTGTCTACCAGGAATGAAACCGGATTGATAAGGAGAAATCAGGGAAGGGATTATTAAAGCTAATCTGTTTGCTAATAGTTTACTGAATATCTTAAGACCATTGTTAATTACTGAAATTGGTCTATAATTTTGGGGAAATGTGTGGTCTTTATTCGGTTTTGGGATAAGGGACATGTTAGCAAGTAACATTTCCTCTGGAAATTGATTTCCTTTAAGAATGACGTTATATAGTTTTGTTAAATACGGGATTAAATGTTGTCGGAATTGTTTATAATAAAATGAGGAAAATCCGTCTGGGCCTGGGGCTGAATTTCTCTTAAGAGAGTTAATAATCTGAAGAATTTCCTCCTCTGTGCATGGTGCATTTAAAATATCTGTTTGTGAAGGGCTTAATTTGGGAAAGGGTATATTGTCTAACCAGGATACCGACGAGGGTGGGATTGATAAAGTTGGAGCTGAGAGAAGGTCTGCATAAAATTTTTTAAATATAGACATTATTTCTTGAGGGTGTGTGATCAGTTGATTTGTGTTATTCTTAAGTTTATAAACATGAGTAGGTTTTATTGTTTGGTTAAGTTTGCGGGCGAACATTGTTGAGTATGTATTACTTGATAAAAAGAATTTTGCTTTAGACCAGCGGAGAGCTTTCTCTGCTTTAAATGAGAGTAATGAGTCTAGTTCATTGCGTTTTTGGGAGATCCTATTATAGATGTCAGGGTCATGGGTTGTGGCATGATCTTTATATAAGTGATGGAGATCTTTAGTTAGGGAGTGAATTTTTTCCCATTTAATCTTGTTACACTGCGCTGAAAGATTGATAAGTCTGCATCTTAAAACTGCTTTATGAGCTAGCCATAATGAAGTGGGAGAAATATCTGGGGTAGAGTTTATTGTAAAATATTCTTTTATGGCTGAAGCTATTTCTTGTTGATTAATGGGATTTGTCAGCAAGGATTCATTAAGTCTCCATGAATATGGTGTGGAAGTGAGACCAATGAATTCCCTACTAAAAGAGGTAATGTGATGGTCTGACCAAACGCATGGGTGTATCGATGCATCTTGAGTGTTCGCTAAGATGATTGGGGTGCAAAAAATGTAGTCTATACGCGAATAAGACTTATGTGGGTGTGAAAAGAAGGAATATTCACGCGCTCCTATATTTAACGCTCTCCATGTATCAATTGATTGTATATCGTTTAAATGAGTGATGGTAGTTTTTGAGAATGTTTTTGAATTTGGGTTTTGTCTACTACGGTCTAGATTGGGTTGCATTACTGAGTTGAAGTCTCCTCCTAAAATTATATGTGGTGAGTGGTATCGTTGCAGGGTATTAAAAAACTCTATGAAAAAAGATGTTTGTGTTTCATTTGGTGCATAGACATTGGCTATTGTTAATTCTCTACCTGATAGCATACCTTTAATGATAATGAATCTACTGTTTTGATCTTTATATACTTGTTGCACTTCTAAGGGGAAGGATTGATGAATAAAGATCGCCACTCCTTTAGTCTTTGCGGGGGATGTGGTATAGTATGATTGGTTAAATGCTTTGTGGAAGAATGTGGGGTGGTTGTCTTTTAAAAAGTGCGTTTCTTGTAACAGAATAATTTTGGCATTTAGTTTTTTATATTGTAAAAACGCTTTTTTCCTTTTATTTGGGGAATTAAATCCTTGAACATTGTGTGATACAACTGTGATAGTCATGTTGCTTGTGTTACATTTGGGGGACCGACAGAAAGTAAAAGTATGAGGTAGATTATTTGGTATGTAGTGTGTAGATATCTGTATTTTCTATATTTCTTTATGGTGAACCATGTGTACAAAGAGTCAATAAAAAGTATCATTTCTATACAATTGAAGAATTCAGAGCTTGTCATTGAAATTGTACCATAACTATTTTTCAGTGAAAAAAACAGAATTATCTTAATTTTCCATATCAAAAACCAGTGTATATGGTGAGAAAAAATTTGGGGGTTGGAAAAGAGAAATCCTCCCAACCGACTGAGAAAACCTAAGAGACCTGTACGTCTCTTGCTCAGTCTTAGAATTTTTAGATCAGTATTTGTAAAAATATCTTGAATGAAAATGAGAATAAAAGAATAAATGAAAAAATATGAGAGTCTACATTCACCCCTGATGGAAAGAATCCACCCGAAGCGAACTTTTGTAACGACTGAGTGGGGTAAAATCATGTCGACATAGATTGGGCGGCCACAATAGTTGATATTATTGCAAATTACTGTGCATGTATGTTTATAATAAGTAACTTGAGCAAGACACTATTAGTATTCAATTTTTAGGAACTCTTGAAACTATAAGGTTGTATTGTCGGACACAAATGGAGTTCACCTCCTCTGCAAAGAACCATTTTATATTTATTTTTTAGTCTTATTTAAATGAGTCATAATTTATATAATATATGTACTCGATAAATGCAGAGATTAATAATAAGAAAACAAGGTGAACCTGAAAAAATAGTACTCAAACAATGTCCGAGTTAACAGAATTCAAAGTTAACGGCTTTGTGATAATCAAAAACATTAGAAATATAAACCGTATTAATTTAGGGAATATCCCTTGAAAAGGATATAAGTGATATCCAGCAACGGAAGATGAATATAAAAAAAAAAAAAAATTAGGAAAAAATATAATAGTAAAAATAATATTGGTGATAAATAAAATGGAAGAAATCTGGTATCATCATTAATTTGGGAATTTATGAATATACCACAGATCCCAATAAAGGCAGAACAGGCCACAACAAACTCTTTTAATATTGCAATTAAACTGTAGGTAATGGAGTGTCATTGATACCTGCTATACCACTTCCTGGGCTGTAGATGTCAGTGTTGCTACATTGAAAGGCAAGATTCAGTAAGTAGCTATAATTTGCCATCACAAAGTGTATGTCCAGGACTGTGAAAAAAAAAAAAAAAAAGAAAAGAACAGAAAAAAGTCATTTAGTTATCTGTAGTGCATATGGTTGTTAATTAAAGTTCCGTTGACTTGTGTCATATCTATTTCTGCGTCTATCTCCTCGTGACGCTGGAGTGTTCCAGATGGGAGCTGGCCGGGGTGTGGATGGGGTGCGCGGGAGATTTCCAGAATCCATCAGACCTAGTTTAATCAGAATGTCCTGTCCTTCAGGAATAGTAGTTGCAATGTAGGTAGTGCCATTATGAGGAATGATCAGTTTGAAGGGAAAACCCCATCTATATCTGATCCTAGCTGTAGTGAGAACGGTTGTAATCTCCTTCATTTTTCTGCGTCTTCCGAGGGTTGCTTGTGAGATATCAGGGTATATCTGCAGCTGCACTCCTTCTAGTGTGATGTTTCTCATTCCTCTGGCTGCTCGCATAATTACCTCTTTAACTAGAAAATCCTTCATACATAGAACAATGTCTCTGGGGGGTTTGTCTGGTGGGGGTTTGGCTCTTAAGGCACGGTGAATGCGATCACATTTGAAAGATTGGGGATTTTGTTCTGGCAACAGGAACTGAAAAAGCTTGGTGGAGTATGCGATTAAATCTGTTATATTTTCTGGGGCTCCTCTTATCCTAATATTACATCTTCTGTTTCTATTGTCTAAATCTTCGACATGTGCTTCCAATTGTGTGAAAGCTGATGAAAGTGACTCATGTTCTCTTGAGAGATCATTGAATGCTATTGCCAATTCGTCATGTTTGTTCTCCAGCAAGTCAGTGCGAGTCCCTAATGCTGCTATTTCTTGAGAAAGAGTGTTGGTGGATTTTTGAATTTCTGTTTGAAATTTGTTCAGTAGTTTTGAGCATATTGCTTCTAAACTGGTGTCAAGGTCTGCTTTAGTTAGAGGAATATACTCACTGTTACTTGCAGAGCTTGTGTCCAGCGGTGCCTGTTTCACAGGTGAAGAGGAGGCAGAGGAAGGGGGAAGGGCGCCGGCGCCATTCTTTGCCATTTTGCCACGCTCTTGAGATCTGAGAAGGTAGTGGGTAATGTTGTTCTGGCTGCCTCCGCGACCTCTCTTCTTCGAGCCAGGCATGCACAGATGCTTGTGTGCGGGGGTGCCTCTTACAATCTTCGATCGCGGTGTTATGTGACCCCGTGTATGTGGCTGAGAGCCCTGAGAGAAGCGGAGCTCTCGTTAGAAGCGGCCGCTCCGCTCCATGCCGCGCATGCGCCCCGAAGCTCATTGGTTTCTATGCAGAAGTGAGCCTTAATTTTGCACTTTCCAGCTTTAGTAAATAAACCCCATTGTGTACTTAAAAGTGGGGTATGCCTGTACATGCTGTTACCAAGACATTATTGATAGTGCTGGGAATAGGATTTTTATAGTTTTAGCATGTTTTGCATTTTCATTAATTTTGTTTATCATTATTTATACACAGGTTTCCTTTGAGATTATTTATCATTTACGATTTGAAAATGAATGTTGTTACTTTGTATTTTGTTATTGTTTAATATTGTTTTAGTATTTATCATGGTCTTTATCCCAAGGTTATGGATGTACACAATGGGAGAAGTTGAATAATGTGAACATTGAAAATAATCATGTGTCTAGCGCATATATATATATATATATATATATATATATATATATATATATACATATATAGTTTAGTGGACCTTTAGACCTTTACAGGCATTATTGTCATATTATCTTGTCTTCAATCTTTGATTTAAAATTCAACTTCACATCCCAAGTGTCTCCTATCTCTTGGGTGTTGCTCTAGAGTTTGATTATGTGGGCAGGTCTCCATTTGAGACCATTTTTTGATTGGCTATTAAAACCTGAAGTCCCTACAACAAAAAATGTTTTTTCTACAGTAGGATGGAGAAAAAAGTCAGCCCCTGAGTTAGTGGAGATAGCTCAGATTGCTTATGATGTTTTGCAAAAACGGAAAGAGAAAATAGAAAAGGCGAGAACTAAAATAATTACTGTGCAGACACCAGTAACACCGGAGAAAAATCCTGAGTGCCTGGAAGTGCCAGTCGTCTCAACGGTACAGGTAACACCTCAAGGGGTGCCTATGGCAGCCCTACCATATCCACCCTCGGGGGTCGTGTATATTTCCAACTATGGTGCCCCACAGAATAAAAAAGGTAATTGGAAGCCAAATGAGGGACAACGGAGGAATCAGAGAATTCAGTCCCGATATCAGCAGATCGTGCCTGCCAGGGCTAGGTTGCCTGCGATGCAGCCACGAGTGCCACAACACAAGCTTCAAATGTGAAACAGAGGGTCACCTGGCTCAGGATTGAAGGCGACCCTAGGATGAGGTGGGATGTGATGACAACACAGAGGGACCAGAAATTTTGTGCCCCACTTTGGCTGTCATGGAAATAGAGTGGATGAGCCAATGGTTGAAATAAATGGTATAGATCTGTTGGGCTTAATTGATATGGGGGCTGCTCGGTCACTGCTAAATGTTCTTGACCCTAAATTGCCCACCTCTAATCAGAAAGTTTCTCTGGTTGGGGTGAGCAATAGAGTAATTTCGGCTGAAGTTACCAAACCAGTATCTGTTACACTGGGAGAGCATTCAACTACGCATTCTTTTGTGCTGTCACCACATTCCCACTGTAATTTGCTAGGACGAGATCTATTGTCCAAAATGGGAGAAACAGTTGCATTATCTCCAGATAAATCTATTATTGATATACCTAATGGGGTAGGGGAAGAGGCAGCAGATCTCTATTCTAGCAGACATGGAGGGAGGAGTCCCTGAGGGAGCTAAACAGGAAATTAACCCCTCACTGTGGGTAACGGGAGCAAACACTCCCGGACTAATGAAAGTTCCCACAGTGAGACTGAAAAGGAATCTTGCACTACCAGTGCCCAGACTTCCACAATACCCTTTGTCTCCTGAATCAGTGGAAGGTATAAGGCCAGTGATAGAGGAGTTACTGCAGGAGGGGATCCTTATCCCTTGTAGGAGTCAGGCAAATGCACCAATTTACCCAGTGCCAAAACCATTAAAACCAGGAGAGGATCGTTGTTGCTGTATGTAAAATAAATGGGAGGGAAACAATAAATAAATAAATAAAAAAAATAATAAAAAATAAATAAAATAAAATAAAAAAATCCATGAGCAGGATATTGTTGGAGGTAACAGCAGTGGGTAAATGTACAGTAGTCCAAAAGTAAAATTCCTGGTATGGATATATGAGGTGGAAGGGGAGAAACGGGGGGGACAAACTCTGGGACCTGGGTATGTAACCTCAGGGGGAAATATACTGGCATGACACAAGAGACAGCATACTGAAGAGCAGAAATCACCTTTGGAGAGGGATAAAAGAGAAGAAAAGCAGTGCCAACCTAAGTGCACTATTAAAACACACACATTTTAATTTCAGTGGAAATGCACTCACTCTGAATTTGATAAAACACAGGCACATCAATAAAATAGGTCCGGGTGATGCCTGACGAAGGAGCACGCATGCTACGAATGCGTGCATGCCCATAGCATCATCACTCTGCAACCCGGGACCCAATTGGAGGGACGATCCCCACTGTGCCCCATCGACCCTAGCCTGGGACACTGGAATCCACTGGCGCCGCCAGACGGGACTACTACAGCACATGAGGATCGCCCCCTGTGGAGCCCTGCTGCCCACTTCGTGGCCCACCCGGACCTATTTTATTGATGTGCCTGTGTTTTATCAAACTCAGAGTGAGTGCGTTTCCACTGAAATTAAAATGTGTGTGTTTTAATACTGCACTTAGGTTGGCGCTGCTTTTCTTCTCTTCCATCCTACTGTACACAGTTCTATTTCTTCCCTAACATCTGGCAACATTTCCCCTACTAACACATTCACCAAGTCTGGCCATTTCATTTCACCATCATCAACCATCCAATCAGTATGCGTCTGAATAGCTTCTTTAAATCTATTCCAATAGTCTAACACATCCTCTCCTTTCTTTTGAACGACATCCATTAACACTCTCATGTCCTGCCCCTTATCAAAGATAGTGCTTATCTAATCCTTCAATACCTCATTTATTCAATCAAGTTTTGATTCATACACATCAGGATGTCCCTCTTCTTTCTTTAATACTCCTTGCTCATAAGCACCCTTATTCTTTACAAACACATTCCACACATCTTCATACTTCTCTGGTATTGCACAATCAATCAAAATCTACATAACTCCATAGGTAGCCTTTTGTGTCATTTGTACCCATACTACCTTTTTATACCACTTCTTTGGACACTTTTCAAGATTTGGTAAATCTGCTACAAGTGCTCTAATCTCATGAGGTTTCCAGGGAATATAAACTTTGCTTATATGTGCTGTTTAATTTCCAGCGCCATCTGCCACTCCTGGAAGAGCAACCTCTCTCAGAGGCATTTGTTCCAGGGGTGCATTCTGTAACTGGGAGGCAAAATAATATCTATCTCTCTTCCTTCCTTCAGGAGTAAAACTAGCTCCTGCTTCTCGGAGGACTTTTTCCATTGCTTTTGCTTGGTTCCTGGTACGAACTGGTGGGGGACCCTGAGCCAATGGGCTTGTAGGTTTATCTAATCTTCTGAACTTGGCTAAGGCGTCCCGGCTTGGTGAGGTGTATTGCCATGTGTCCCCATTTTTATCACAGAACAGCTTGCCGTCTCTATCTAGCAATGGTCCTATGCTATGTCTCCGCTCAGGCACAGTCCTAATTCTATCTGTCCTCTGAGGTGTTCTCTCCTGATCATCCTCTTTATGCATAGGGGTATCATGCATGTAAGAGATCTCAGGCACCCTTTTCACTGTTCCTGACTGTACTAACATCGGAGCAGAGGCTTCTGCTGAAACAGCAGCTAACTCTCTTCTTAATGCAACATAAGGGGAAGCCCATGCATTTGGCAATTCTTCTTCCTCCTCAAATTGCAAAGAAGATTTTTCAAAACACATTTTATAAGGAGGAAGCTTCTTATCTTTTCTAGATACCTCTTCCCATGCAACCAGACATTCAATACCTCCACAATCAGACATTTAAAAAAGTAAGCTGAATAAGGCATCTATGGTTGGGGCATCTAGAAATCCTTCAGGTGTCCACCACTTAGCAGGATCTTTTTTATATCCTTTACGGGTTATTTTACACAATTTGACATGATGTTTAAGAGCCTCTAGCTCATCGCTCACCATCATTTTAACTATGGGGGCACTTGGGTGTAATTTAGCAATACTTAACCCTGTGGATTTTGCTATTTTTAAAAGGCATTTGGCATTTTCCCTAGTTGACCCATAGCTTGCCATTATGGGTAAGTCATTTTTGTTAAACAGATTTCCCCTTTCTGTTTATGTATACTTTCATTAAGTGAAGAATTTGTAATCTCTTGTTATCTTTCTTTAGAAATTTTTCATTACCTCTTTAAGAAATGACAACATTTGGAACTCCGGGACCAAAAGTTCTTCTTTTTATAACCCAATGACTGTGTACCAGCAGTCAACTATATCTCAAGATATCTCACTTGTGCTATTCTCAGAGGGATGTCTCCTCCCTGAGTGGCAATAGGCTAGTCCCTGACTAGACTCCCTACTCCAAAGTAACACACAGCAGGTCATATATTCACTGTGGCTTTCCGCTGAGGACTACTTCTCCTAGGATCACAGATGTACAAAAAATCAGACAAAAATTCAACATTCAACAACTTCTGTTCGCTCTTAGAAATTGTGGTACCTGCTTCATTACATCCCTTAATCAAAGCATATTTATTATATTGTCATTTCAAAGGGTAAGGAAAAATGAGTACTCTTATTATTCTGACACATTAATACATGCAATTATTTACTTTATAATTTTTCCGCATATTCTAGAAATAATTATTCTCAGTAAACATGCATAAGCAAAATGCATTTTTAAAATAAAGGATATGTGCTACCTTTTGTAGCTGCATTCCTCCCCGACACCTCACTCCCACACAGAAAAAACAATAATAATATGGGAGAAAAATCTCACCTTAGGCCGTTGTTTTGTCCCTCCTGAAGTGGGCTGAGAGCTGGAGGTGGAGATGCAGACAAGAAGACACGATTCGGGGTCAACAACTGTTAAGTTTGCCTTTGAAATTAAAGACATCCATGCTTTGATAGCATTCTTGCAGGTACAAGTCTTTTACTTAAGAATAATACATGGGGGGGCGTGTCCGGACGTGCAGCTGGTGAGACGTGTGTGAGCTAAGCTCCTCACAGCCCGCAATAATCTGGAGCCATCCTTTGTCTTTGCTCATCCCATCACAGCCACAAACTGCACGTTTTGTTCCCAGACCATTGCCAATCGGTCCTGGGAGTGTATTTCTGCCTCCTGTTGGCCAGATCCTCTCCATAAATAAGGATTCCTCTTTGCCACCGGGACCCTCCGCCGCCATCTTGGAGCCTACAGGCAGGCTCTCCGCTCTGTACCTCTGACCGTGCGGATTGAAAGGTGGGCGGATAGATCGCATGGCCTAGAGGATCACAAAGTCTCTGAGAGACAGGCGGATTACATTACAAACACAGTGGGACCGCGGGGTTCCGTCCGGCGGCCGACTTGAGCAAATTGCAGCCTACCAACTAGACGCGGCCCGCGGCCTGGATTACGGACGCTCTCCCGGGACACTGTGAGTAAGACATCCCGCAATATCTCCCACAACCGAGTCCCCAGGAGACAAAGGCCTACCTGACCCTCTGTTCCCATATCCCCGGGGGAGTTCTGGAGACCAGGGGCGGCCGTGTACACCTTTCCGGCAGCCGTCCCTTAGGATAGTCCGCGGCTTTGGCCTACCTCTGGAAGCCGGCGGCCATATTGGGACTCCAATCTACTCCCAGTGTCACTCAACTCACCCCTTAGGCTGCACAGGCTCACACAGAGTGCTGGGGACTGTGAATATTGTCTCCTCTCTCCCAGTTTAATGGTGGGGAGGAGGGGAGGTGCAAACAGGGGGATCTGAGGATCCAGATGAAGCTTGCTGCTACTACATATGAAAAGGATGCAGCTTAAATAATCTCAGGGTCCTAGCTTGCTCACCGAGACCTCCGTACAACAACAATAGCTATACACAGTGTCGGAGGTAAGCCTGCAAGTTTGACCACTAAATCCTCTGCATACCTCATGGGCAAAGTCGGCCAACAGCAACAATACTACAAATCACTGATTGCACCACGAGAAGAACCAAACATGGAACGTTTTGTTACCAGATCACAACCTACCTCCTCTAATCCTTCCGTAAATCCTTTTGCCCTGCTGGATCCCTTTTTAGTCTCGGAAGATGCTACAAACCCCTCTCTAACCAACTCGCAGATACCGGCACCCACTTTGTCACCCTCAAATGCGACTCTTACCCCTGACATCCTGGATTCCAAGCTACAACTTTTACTTCAACAGATTACGTCTAATGTCTTGGCCGAGGTAAGCAAACTAGCTGCCGAATTGAGGGGGGAAATAACCCAAATTGGTGACCGCACGGACACTCTAGAGAACAAATTCGACGAAATGATAAATTACGTGCAAGCAATTGAGGAGGAAAACCATACTTTACTCCTTTCTATATCTCAACTACAAATTCAACAGGAGGACTTGGAAAATAGAGAAAGAAGACAAAACCTTCGATTTAGAGGGATACCCGAGACGGTGGGTGACTCTGAGCTCCGAGCCTACCTCCTGAGCCTTTTCAACTCTCTAGCTTCCTCGGTTGTAGATATAGATTGGCGCCTGGATAGGGCCCATCGGTCTCTGGGTCCAAAACCTCCGGCTGGCGCTAGGCCAAGAGATGTCGTGGTACGTTTTCACTTTTTTGAAAGTAAGGAAGCACTAACTATGGCGACTCGCAATAAATCCCAAATAATGTTCAAAGGTGCTAAATTGCAAATCTTTAGCGACCTCTCCCCCATCACCCTCGCTAAACGTAGGAACTTACATCCCCTGACCTCACATCTGCAACAACTCAAGATTCCGTATTACTGGGGATTCCCTTTCCGTTTAACTGTATCCAAAGAGGGCACCCAACACTCGCTACATGAATTGCAAGAAGCAAGAAGCCTTCCTGAAAAATTTGGGGCTCCCCCCCTCCCGGAAGAGGACATGATCCCACCGGCCACACAAGCTCGTCTACCTCGGACTACTCCTACTCGCATCTGGACCCCTGTCCGGGGCAAATCTAAGAAGCATTTTTCCACTCCTCAACGTCTGCGATCCTCTAAACAACCCCCTTAAACTTTTCTGGAATTTCCTTTTTTGGTTCTATTTTCTCAAATTTTTTTGCATTTCCGTTTCCTCTGGAATTTTCTTTTATTTTTTTTTTTTTCCTTTCGCGACGAAACGATGTTGCTGCACTGGTCCTACCAGTTTTCTTCTGATCCTGCCCCGTTTATTTTCGGGGGAAGATCCTTTCTCATCCCATGAGATGCATTCACTAAAGGTTTTGAAATTTTAAGTGTTCAACATACCTGTTTTATTTGTTAACCTTGCTTTCTCTTTAACCACTTGCCGACCGCCTCACGCATATATACGTGAGCAGAGCGGCACGGGCAGGCAAAATCACGTACCTGGTACGTGATTGCCTTCCCGCGGGCGGGGGGTCCGATCGGACCCCCCCCGGTGCCATCGGCGGTCGGCGTTTGGCTGGGAGGGTTGAGAGACGAGGGGGAGACCATCCGATCGTGGCCCCCCCCTCGCGATCGCTCCCAGCCAATGAGAAACATCCCCTGCCTCTGTATAGTACACAGAGGCAGAGGATGTGATGTCATCTCTCCTCGGCTGGCCAGTTTCCGTTCCAGCACCGAGGAGAGAAGACATGTAAGTGCACCAACACACACACAACACAGTAGAACATGCCAGGCACACTAAACACCCCCGATCCCCCCCCCGATCGCCCCCCAATCCCCCACCAATCACCCCCCCCTGTCACAAACTGACACCAAGCAGGTTTTTTTGTTTTGTTTTGTTTTTTTCCTGATTACTGCATGGTGTCAGTTTGTGACAGTTAGCAGTGGTAGGACAGTTAGTATTAGCCCCCTGTAGGTCTAGGGTACCCCCCTAACCCCCCCTAATAAAGTTTTAACCCCTTGATCACCCCCTGTCACCAGTGTCGCTAAGCGATCATTTTTCTGATCGCTGTATTAGTGTCGCTGGTGACGCTAGTTAGGAACGTAAATATTTAGGTTCGCTGTCAGCGTTTTATAGCGACAGGGACCCCCATATACTACCTAATAAATGTTTTAACCCCTTGATTGCCCCCTAGTTAACCCTTTCACCACTGATCACCGTATAACTGTTACGGGTGACGCTGGTTAGTTCGTTTATTTTTTTTAGTGTCAGGGCACCCGCCATTTATTACCGAATAAAGGTTTAGCCCCCTGATCGCCCGGCGGTGATATGCGTCGCCCCAGGCAGCGTCAGATTAGCGCCAGTACCGCGAACACCCACGCACGCACCGTACACGCACCGTACACCTCCCTTAGTGGTATAGTATCTGAACACATCAATATCTGATCCGATCAGATCTATACTAGCGTCCCCAGCAGTTTAGGGTTCCCAAAAACGCAGTGTTAGCGGGATCAGCCCAGATACCTGCTAGCACCTGCGTTTTGCCCCTCCGCCCAGCCCACCCAAGTGCAGTATCGATCGATCACTGTCACTTACAAAACACTAAACGCATAACTGCAGCGTTCGCAGAGTCAGGCCTGATCCCTGCGATCGCTAACAGTTTTTTTGGTAGCATTTTGGTGAACTGGCAAGCACCAGCCCCAAGCAGCGTCAGATTAGCGCCAGTACCACTAACACCCACGCACGCACCGTACACCTCCCTTAGTGGTATAGTATCTGATCGGATCAATATCTGATCCGATCAGATCTATACTAGCGTCCCCAGCAGTTTAGGGTTCCCAAAAACGCAGTGTTAGTGGGATCAGCCCAGATACCTGCTAGCACCTGCGTTTTGCCCCTCCGCCCGGCCCAGCCCAGCCCACCCAAGTGCAGTATCGATCGATCACTGTCACTTTTTTTTGTAGCGTTTTGGTGAACTGGCAAGCGCCAGCGGCCTAGTACACCCCAGTCGTAGTCATACCAGCACTGCAGTAACACTTGGTGACATGGCGAGTCCCATAAGTGCAGTTCAAGCTGGTGAGGTGGCAAGCACAAGTAGTGTCCCGCTGCCACCAAAAAGACAAACACAGGCCCGTCGTGCCCATAATGCCCTTCCTGCTGCATTCGCCAATCCTAATTGGGAACCCACCGCTTCTGCAGCGCCCGTACTTCCCCCATTCACATCCCCAACCAAATGCAGTCGGCTGCATGAGAGGCATTTTCTTTATGTCCTCCCGAGTACCCCTACCCAACGAACCCCCCCAAAAAAGATGTGTCTGCAGCAAGCGCGTATATAGACGTGACACCCACTATTATTGTCCCTCCTGTCCTGATAATCCTGGTCTTTGCATTGGTGAATGTTTTGAACGCTACCATTCACTAGTTGAGTATTAGCGTAGGGTACAGCATTGCACAGACTAGGCACACTTTCACAGGGTCTCCCAAGATGCCATCGCATTTTGAGAGACCCGAACCTGGAACCGGTTACAGTTATAAAAGTTACAGTTACAAAAAAAAAGTGTAAAAAAAAAAAAAAAACACAAACAAAAATAAAAAAAAATAGTTGTCGTTTTATTGTTCTCTCTCTCTCTATTCTCTCTCTGGTGTTCTGCTCTTTTTTACTGTATTCTATTCTGCAATGTTTTATTGTTATTATGTTTTATCATGTTTGCTTTTCAGGTATGCAATTTTTTATACTTTACCGTTTACTGTGCTTTATTGTTAACCATTTTTTTGTCTTCAGGTACGCCATTCACGACTTTGAGTGGTTATACCAGAATGATGCCTGCAGGTTTAGGTATCATCTTGGTATCATTCTTTTCAGCCAGCGGTCGGCTTTCATGTAAAAGCAATCCTAGTGGCTAATTAGCCTCTAGACTGCTTTTACAAGCAGTGGGAGGGAATGCCCCCCCCCCACCGTCTTCCGTGTTTTTCTCTGGCTCTCCTGTCTCAACAGGGAACCTGAGAATGCAGCCGGTGATTCAGCCAGCTGACCATAGAGCTGATCAGAGACCAGAGTGGCTCCAAACATCTCTATGGCCTAAGAAACCGGAAGCTACGAGCATTTTAGGACTTAGATTTCGCCGGATGTAAACAGCGCCATTGGGAAATTGGGAAAGCATTTTATCACACCGATCTTGGTGTGGTCAGATGCTTTGAGGGCAGAGGAGAAATCTAGGGTCTAATAGACCCCAATTTTTTCAAAAAAGAGTACCTGTCACTACCTATTGCTATCATAGGGGATATTTACATTCCCTGAGATAACAATAAAAATGATTTAAAAAAAAATATGAAAGGAACAGTTTAAAAATAAGATAAAAAAGCAAAAAAATAATAAAGAAAAAAAAAAAAAAAAAAAAAAAAAAAAAGCACCCCTGTCCCCCCTGCTCTCGCGCTAAGGCGAACGCAAGCGTCGGTCTGGCGTCAAATGTAAACAGCAATTGCACCATGCATGTGAGGTATCACCGCGAAGGTCAGATCGAGGGCAGTAATTTTAGCAGTAGACCTCCTCTGTAAATCTAAAGTGGTAACCTGTAAAGGCTTTTAAAGGCTTTTAAAAATGTATTAATTTTGTTGCCACTGCACGTTTGTGCGCAATTGTAAAGCATGTCATGTTTGGTATCCATGTACTCGGCCTAAGATCATCTTTTTTATTTCATCAAACATTTGGGCAATATAGTGTGTTTTAGTGCATTAAAATTTAAAAAAGTGTGTTTTTTCCACAAAAAATGCGTTTGAAAAATCGCTGCGCAATTACTGTGTGAAAAAAAAAAATGAAACACCCACCATTTTAATCTGTAGGGCATTTGCTTTAAAATAATATATAATGTTTGGGGGTTCAAAGTAATTTTCTTGCAAAAAAAAATAATTTTTTCATGTAATCAAAAAGTGTCAGAAAGGGCTTTGTCTTCAAGTGGTTAGAAGAGTGGGTGATGTGTGACGTAAGCTTCTAAATGTTGTGCATAAAATGCCAGGACAGTTCAAACCCCCCCAAATGACCCCATTTTGGAAAGTAGACACCCCAAGCTATTTGCTGAGAGGCATGTCGAGTCCATGGAATATTTTATATTGTGACACAAGTTGCGGGAAAGAGACAAATTTTTTTTTTTTTTTTTTTTTTTTTGCACAAAGTTGTCACTAAATGTTATATTGCTCAAACACGCCATAGGGATTTGTGAAATTACACCCCAAAATAAATTCTGTTGCTTCTCCTGAGTACGGGGATACCACATGTGTGGGACTTTTTGGGAGCCTAGCCGCGTACGGGACCCCGAAAACCAAGAACCGCCTTCAGGCTTTCTAAGGCCGTAAATTTTTGATTTCACTCTTCACTGCCTATCACAGTTTCGGAGGCCATGGAAAGCCCAGGTGGCACAAAACCCCCCCAAATGACCCCATTTTGGAAAGTAGACACCCCAAGCTATTTGCTGAGAGGTATAGTGAGTATTTTGCAGACCTCACTTTTTGTCACAAGGTTTTGAAAATTGAAAAAAGAAAAAAAAAAAATTTTTTTTCTGGTCTTTCTTCATTTTCAAAAACAAATGAGAGCTGCAAAATACTCACCATGCCTCTCAGCAAATAGCTTGGGGTGTCTACTTTCCAAAATGGGGTCATTTGGGGGGGGGTTGTGCCATCTTGGCATTTTATGGCCTTCAAAACTGTGATAGGTAGTGAGGAGTGAAATCAAAAATGTATGCCCTTAGAAATCCTGAAGGTGGTGCTGGGTTTTCGGGGCCCCGTACGCGGCTAGGCTCCCAAAAAGTGCCACACATGTGGTATCCCCGTAATCAGGAGAAGCAGCTGAATGTATTTTGGGGTGCAATTCCACATATGCCCATGGCCTATGTGAGCAATATATCATTTAGTGACAACTTTTTGTAAATTTTTTTTTTTTTTTTGTCATTATTCAGTCACTTGGGACAAAAAAAATAAATATTCAATGGGCTCAACATGCCTCTCAGCAATTTCCTTGGGGTGTCTACTTTCCAAAATGGGGTCATTTGGGGGGGGTTTGTACTGCCCTGCCATTTTAGCACCTCAAGAAATGACATAGGCAGTCATAAACTAAAAGCTGTGTAAATTCCAGAAAATGTACCCTAGTTTGTAGACGCTATAACTTTTGCGCAAACCAATAAATATACGCTTATTGACATTTTTTTTACCAAAGACATGTGGCCGAATACATTTTGGCCTAAATGTATGACTAAAATTTAGTTTATTGGATTTTTTTTATAACAAAAAGTAGAAAATATCATTTTTTTTCAAAATTTTCAGTCTTTTTCCGTTTATAGCGCAAAAAATAAAAACGGCAGAGGTGATCAAATACCATCAAAAGAAAGCTCTATTTGTGGGAAGAAAAGGACGCAAATTTCGTTCGGGTAGAGCATTGCATGACCGCGCAATTAGCAGTTAAAGCGACGCAGTGCCGAATTGTAAAAAGTGCTCTGGTCAGGAAGGGGGTAAATCCTTCCGGGGCTGAAGTGGTTAAGGACTTACAGGTTTTTGTTTTCTTCTTACTCCTCTAATGACTATTGTCCTACTTTGTTCTATTAGCAACCAAATGCACAAGGTGAGCAGTAGACCCCTCTCATCCCCTCAGACAGAGTCGCCAGATGAGAGTCCGTTCACGTCCCTACCAGGCCCTGGTCTACATCCAGGGCTTCCTGAGAGATTGTTGTTTCTCAGGTACACAGAGTTTTGAACTCTTTTTTGCTTTTTTGTTTTTTATTTTAATTTTTTGTTTTTCCTTTTTAATTTTTTTAATTATATCCACTGCTATGTTTCACAGATTGAGACCCCATGGTCATTATTACCTCACTTTGAGAGAGATCTGCCTGGGGTTTGTATCTCAATAGTTAGAGATGGGAGGTTGCTTACTATTATTAATACCCGTAAAATGCAACATATGTATTTTCTTTCTTTAAATACTCTAATGTTTATAGTGTTAGCGGTGTTCATGTTGGCATTCCTAAATAGACCACAATTATGGCTTTAAAAATTATGTCTTACAATGTAAAGGGACTGGGCTCCATTAGTAAGCGCTGGATGGCCCTGAAAGATTTCAGGGCTTCAGGCGCAGATGTGGTGATGATCCAGGAGACCCATTTTCGGTCAAGAGGATCATTCAAATTTGCCTCAAGGTTTTTCCCACCTCCTACCTTGCCTCTGATTCTACGGGCAGGCAGGAGTGGCAATTCTGATCAGAAAAACATGTCCTATTAAAGTTCGGAGGTCTCATGCGGACCCTCACGGGAGATTTCTTGTTCTAGAGTGTGAATACATGTCTACCTCTTTTACACTGGTTAACTTGTACGCCCCGAACACGGGCCAGATTGATTTCCTCAACAAACTCTTTGATACTCCCCAATATTGCTCACAACCTTTTATGATAGTTGGTGGAGACTTCAATCTGGTCATGTCACCCACTAGAGACAGACAAACACTTTTTAGTCCTACCCCATCTAAAAGAGTACTGTCTCAGGCTAATGTCTTCCGTAAATGTATTAGGTCACATAGACTTTTCGACTCATGGAGGATAAAACACCCTTCTGCTAAACAATTTACGTTTTACTCATCAGCTCATAATATGTATTCCCATCTAGATCATTTCTTTATTTCAGCCCCACTTATTCCCTATTTAGTCGATTCAGATATTTTTCCCATTACATGGTCAGACCACGCACCCATTATGCTAGATTTAATGTTATCTCAGACCTACACCAAATCCTGTCATTGGCGTTTCAATGATCATCTCTTGCAGTCTGAAGTTTCCCGCTCTACTCTAGCAAATAGCTCGAGAGAGTATTTTTTACTCAACACTGGATCGGTGTCTCAGGTTTCTACACTGAGGAAGGCACACAAGGCCATTTTCCGAGGTACATGTATTGCTGAGGGTTCTCGACTGAAGAGGGATAGAAATAACCTATTACAGTCCCTAATGTCTGCTCTGGTAACCGCTGAGCGGAGACTTTTGGGTGGTCCCACAGTGCTGAAACTTCGCAAAGTCAAAACTTAACAAAACAGCTAGATCCATGTTGTGGACGAAGCAAAAATTTTATGAATTCTCCAATAAACCTCACAGAATGCTAGTCAATAAGTTATGCCCTCGTCCGTTTAACTCCTTGCCCGATTTTCTTATACGTCCAGACGGATCTAGAACTCATTGTCCTCGTGAGATGTCCAAAATTTTTGGCAACTTTTACAATAAACTGTATAATTGCCTGAATCCGGAGAATCAATTTGAATTTACCCAGGAAAATTTTGAGTCCTTTTTTTCCAATATAAAGCTACCGAAACTATCTACAACGGATTTAGAAAGCTTAAATGTAGCAGTTACAGCAGAAGAACTTTTTGCTATAATTAAAAATCTCCCACTACACAAAGCCCCTGGCCCAGACGGCTTGCCTTACTCATACTATAAATCTTTTATTGATATTTTATCTCCTCACATGTTAGCTTTATATGCCTCCTTTCTCAAGGGTACTCCCCCTCATTCACAGTTCTCCCATTCTTTTATATCAGTTATTCCTAAACCTGGAAAGGATCCCTCTCTCCCGGATAACTACAGGCCCATAGCCCTCTTAAACTCAGACTACAAGATTTTTACTAAAATCCTTGCTACCAGACTTTCTGTATTCATCCCCAAACTGATACACAGGGATCAGGTAGGTTTTGTCCTTGGGAGACATGTGGGAGATAACACCCGGCGTACAATAGATCTGATAGATCTCCTGGACAGAACCTCCCGACCGGCATTGATCCTGAGTTTAGATGCACAAAAAGCTTTTGACAGGCTAAGTTGGCCCTATATGTTCACCACCTTAAAGATATATGGTTTTGTTGACCCTTTTTTAACAGCCTTAGAAGCCTTATATTCCAATGTCTCTGCGCAAGTACAAATGTCGTCTTTCCTGTCTCCTGGCTTTCCCATGACAAACGGAACTCGACAGGGTTGCCCCCTTTCGCCATTGCTTTTTATTCTGTGCCTAGAACCCCTGACTGAGTATATTCGACTTCACCCGGATGTCAGTGGGGTGGTGATGAGACAGGGGGAATATAAATTATCGTTATTTGCAGACGACATTTTGCTCACAATCACTAACCCGCTAATATCCCTTCCCTCACTACATAAAGTATTGAACTCTTTTAGTGCTATTTCCGGGTACAAAATCAACACCTCTAAAACTGAAGCCCTTCCTATACACATTCCATCACCATTAATATCTCAACTCAAAGAATCTTTCCCCTATAAATGGTGTAATACCTCTCTTAAATATTTAGGTGTATTACTTACCCCTTCTTATACCTCCCTATATGATACCAACTTCCCTCCTCTGATACTAGATATTAATAAATCCTGTCGAACTGGACCAAATACCCCCTATCTCTCTTAGGCAGAATTAATGTTTTGAAAATGTCTATACTGCCTAGATTACTTTATTATTTTGAAACCCTCCCAGTAGCTGTACCTGCCACACAATTAAAAGCACTTCACAGAACTTTCCTGAAGTTTATATGGAATGGCGGAGCGCACCGTATAGCAAGCTCAGTGTTGTTTGCCATTAGATCCAGAGGAGGTTTAGGAGCTCCTGACATCACTAAATATTATTATGCTACACATCTGAGGGCCATTACTTCTTGGTCTTCCTTACATGCACCAAACCAATGGTCTGCTATTGAAAAGGGGGTACTGTACCCGGTCCACCCGGGATCCTTGGTTTGAGGCGCTCCCCCTGTTCTATATCCTATATATAAATGTCAGTGTACTGGACCAATGATACTGACTCTAAATATATGGCGTAACTGCCTTAAACGCTTTTCCCTTATGTCTCCCTGCTCCCCTCTTATAAACGTATTATTTAACCCTCTCATTCCGGATAGTATGTCCTTGGGCAGGATTTTCCCATGGGTGAACGTTCATCTCTTTCAACTCAGGAACCTTGTTCATCCCATAACAAGGAAACTACATACCTTTAACACTTTAAGTGAGAAATTTGACCTTCCACCACATCTTTTCCACTTCTATATGCAAATTAGACATTTCTTTCATTCTAAATCACCATCCCTAACTCTAGATAAACCTACTACTTTTGAATATCTGTGTGCCCAAGGCCCTCATCAATTACATTTAATTTCCTGTATCTATAGTATCCTCCATGAGTCGTTTCCCATCACAGAGACATTGCATCTTTATATGCGCAGGTGGTCCCATCTAGTGGGCCGTCCTGTTACAATACAGATGTGGGATAGAATCTGGTCCTCTACATTTAGATCTTCCAAATGTGTCACTCAGAGAAAGACAACCATTAAAATTCTCATGTTCTGGTACAGAACTCCCGATGTAATTCATAAGTATGACCCTTCAGTTTCACAGCATTGTTGGCGATGTGGAACTGATATAGGCTCACTGTTCCACATTTTTTGGCAGTGCTCCTTGATTCTACCCTTTTGGTGTGATGTACATTTTCTTATACAAAAGGTGACGGGGGTGTCCCTTCCGGTGGATACCTTGACCTATCTATTGGGCTTACCTCCATCAGGGATATCTAAAAAGACAAACAAATTAATATCCTACATATTACTAGCCGCCAGAAGACTTATCCCGTTATTCTGGTTATCCAATACCCCTCCTCCACGGTCCAGATTACTACACTTGGTGGCTGAGATTCGGACAATGGAGTTTTTGACAGCCTCGGTACATGATTGTGTCTCCAAATTTACTGAAATATGGGAACCGTGGGATCTTTCGGAGTACGGGACCCCCATGTCGCCAGGTTCACCCTAATCTTAATTCAACCCTATACTACCTGTGTATATGGCCTGAACTGATCTCAAGGGTCCAGACTCCCTCCAATATTACACTTATTATACACACCATAGGGAATTGATCTACTATATTTATGTGTTTTTTTTTTACTGTGAACACTTTTTGTTACCTATATTTGTTACTTTATACTTTGTTTTCCTTTTTTCTATTATGATTGCTGTATAATGCACATACATTGATAATGTAATGCTCGTTTGTTACAACTTTGTACTTAATTTTTGAAAACCAATAAAAAAATACAATTATAAAAAAAAAGAATAATACATACGGATACAGAGTACACTGGTCCACAGCTCAATGGGGTGTGGCACCGATACAAACATAACTTCAGCTTTTATATAGAAATCACAGAATGATTGTCTCTGTATGGCATGGTCCCAAAGCACAAGTCATCCTTAACTAATTATTTCTACATTACATATGGTCATCTTGGCCTCTGGGTTTTGAGGCCTAGCAGAGTGATGTGTGGAACTACTACACGCAGCCACCCCACGAGGGCACCGCTACATTCATACATTTTTTTACAATTCTACAAAAAAAGATTTTTTTATGTAACATGTTACTGCCTGTTAATTTCTTCAGAATGCTTTCCCTACTATGAACATTCTGCATTAAACTATACCCCCATTTACTTAATATAACTCTGCTGGTGAATTTTCCGAGAACAGCTGTCAGCTTCTGCTTTCACTTGTAGTTACCTACTATCCCCTAATAGCATATACTTCCCCTGGTTGGAACAGGAAGATTAGGTGTTTGACACCATTACTGTAGCTCCTCTTACTTCACTTTTTGTAACTTTCTTTCTTAAAGTGGTTGTAAAGCCAGAAGGTTTTTTTTATCTTAATGCATTCTATGCATTAAGATAAAAAGCCTTCTGTGTGCAGCAGCCCCCTTAGCCCCCCTAATACTTACTTGAGCCCTCTCTCTGTTCAGTGATGTCCATGAGTCCCTAGGCCACCCAGGACTCTTTAAGACACAGCAGTGGGAGCCAATCAAAGTTAGTTAGCCAATCAGGAGAGAGAGGCGGGGCTAAACCACAGCTTTGTGTCTGAATGGACACACAGAGCTGCAGCTCGGCTTGGGTGCCCCATAGCAAGCTGCTTGCTGTGGGGGCACTCAACACTCAACAGGAGGGGGGGCAGGAGCAGCGAAGAGGGACCCGAGAAAAGAAGGATCCCTGTGCAAATCCCCTGCAACAGAGCAGGTAATTATAACATGTTTTTTATTTATTTTTTAAATAAAACGAGACTTTACAATCACTTGAAGCCTTGTACACACAATGAGAATATCGGACAAATGATTGTCTGTTTTTTTTTTTGCATGCCAGTTTCATATTGAAAATGAAGAGGTTACTAAACTTACAAAGATTCTACAACAACAGAGTACAACAGAATACAACTTCGGAAGTGATGTAATGTGTTGTATTGTATTATAACATATTGTTTTGTTTCCGAGCATGCGTGGTCTTGCTCTTTTGATTTTTTTTTCCAGGCAAATATTGTACTGATTAAATGAAAATTGATCTGGTATCATATGGGAAAAATTTTCATGTTTGTCGCTTCGGCTAATTTCACATAAACTATCGTGATCGGCTCTCGAAAGTTGTGTACTAACGCTCAGATTATCCTACGATCACTTTGAAAGTGGTATTTTTTGTCTGATTTTCTGATCATGTGTACTAGGCTTTAGACACTTCTTGCAGTGTAACTCCCGATTCACATTGAAAACTCCTCTATTTCTAATATTTCCTTCCTTTACTCTCTTTTTTTTCTCTCTTTGCTTGCCCCCATTCCTATCTTAACCTTCCATCCCCTCTTCTTTCTTCCATTTTTTTTCTTTACCTACTCCCCCACCTCAATGGGTACAGTAATGCCCTGTACACATGGTCGGATTTTCTGACGGAAAATGTGCAATCGGAGCTTGTTGTCGGAAATTCCGACCGTGTGTGGGCTCCATCGGACTTTTTCTGACACACAAAGTTTGAGAGCAGGCTAAGAAAATGTTGGAACCCCCTAACGGGGGTTTAATGCAGCCAATACTATCAAAGTGAGTGGGTAATCAAAAGTTGCTTTATTGATATAAAAATATATAAAAAACAAATAGGTTCTGACATTAAAAGTCAGGACATGAACTGAGTACAACATGGGATAAAAGACAGCGGGCAATGCCCATGATTGGGAACAATGTACAATACAATGTATACGAGACAACAAGATCAAAGATACTAAAATTCTGACGTGTTTCGACCCTAACCGGGTCTTCTTCAGAGGATGATTATCAGCTGTGAGGGAGTAAACATATATCAAAACATGACACAGAACAACAACAACAGTGGACTTGTGTGTATATCAACAGCTTCATAAATTACATAGTTACCAGTCACAAAGTTTCCGATGATTCTGAATGGTTACAGTGAAAGAAATATAGTCCCTCCTGTGTCCGTTGGCCTCCCCAATGACCAGCCAGCCCACCGGAGAGTGGGTATCAGGCCGACATGCCTTGCAATAGATCACGCATAAACCATCCCCCGAGGGGGGAACCGGAGGTTGAAGGGCACACACCGCACCCGCAGTGGAACAGCGGTAATGCTAGAATCGAATTGAGGGAGTCATTAGTTCCCCAAATGATACAAGATAATAACAACAATATGTACTAACTTTAAACAGTTTGGGTGGTATAGATGGGTCCATAGGTATGCCAGGAACAAGATGGCAGGGAAGGAAAAAGGGGAAAAAAGGAAAGGAAAAGAAGGAAAGGGGGTGTGGGGGGGGAAGGGGGGGGAAGAAAGCCCCCGGGGGAGGAATAAAAAAGGAAGGAAAAGAGGGGAAGGAGAGGGAAGGGGGGAGAGAAAGTGAGGGAGGGGGAGGGAAAAAAAATGTCAGAACCTATTTGTTTTTTATATATTTTTGTATGAATAAAGCAACTTTTGATTACCCACTCACTTTGATATTATTGGCTGCATTAAAGCCCCGTTAGGGGGTTCCAACGTTTTTCTATGCATCTTGTGGGGTGAGCAGCCTATTGGTCTGTACTCCTGTGAGTGTCCCCTTTCTGTTGTTTGAGAGCAGGCTATAAAATTTTCCAACAACAAAATCCGATCGTGTCAATTCCGACCGTGTGTGGACAATTCCGACGCACAAAGTGCCATGCATGCTCAGAAGAAATTCCGAGACAGAACTGCTTGGTCTGGTAAACTTAGCGTTTGGAATGGATATAGCACTTTCGTCAGGCTGCAATGTTTTAAATAGTTTAATGCATTGCACTCTGTTCTTCTTTATAATGCTAGAAGAATGACGTAGTTTTGCTGCTCATATTCACACAGAGTTATCACAAACTTCTTTCTTTATTATTTAGCATGATTTCATCAATATATTTTGATTTGTCACATCTGACAAAAAAGATATATATTTTATGTTTTTTTATGTATTTTTTTCAAGCCTGATTTTTTTTTGTTTTTTTTGTTTTTACTCCCAAATATTTTTGGGTGTGTTTTGTGTGTCAGGTTACCACAACACCATTATTATCTTGTATTATTTAATCTCAAGGAGGTTGCTTGGTGTTGGTGTCTCTTGTTAATTTCACATTGTATTTTTGAAATGTACCTGCCTCCTCACAAACAAACTGTCCTTTTTGAATGAAAACACACATAGGCGAGTATAATTGAAAAAAAAATTCCTTTATTAAGGGCTCAGAACCAAACAAAGAGGAAGGCAGCGCTGGATAAACATCAGAAATTGGTGAAGCCTTTGACTCCCAGGGCAGACATCAATTATTTTACTGCAAAGTTGGTGACCTGAGGAGTCCATATATAAGGGAGTGCAGTCTGGTCCAGAAGTCCAAGAGAATCACGAACAGCTGCAGATGACATCTGTGTCCCCAGGCTGTGGTCATACAAGAGCCTGCATCTTTGGCCAGACCAGACTGAACCCAGGTCATCACTCTCTGGTCTTCCTTACATGCTTCCTTCCTGGCTGTGGCTCTGGTGGTGGAGTTGTGGCAGGAGAAGGAGTAGGACCTGGAGGAGGAGGAGGGGGAGGAGGACCTGGAGGAGGAGGAGGACCATGGGTGAGCTGACAAATGTGGCTTTCACATGTGAGTTGGCCCCTCAACCCCTTATTTAGGAGCTTCTAAGATTACAAACTCACATAAGAGGCATTGGCCCTCCTCCATTTGCATAATTTTGCATGCAGTTAGCTCAGCAAAATCCTCTTCCACACTGTGGGGTGTTCTGAGGGCCTCAGTAGCCTTCCAAAATAGGCCTATTGCAGCCTCCTCCAGGTTACTCCTCTTCCTGCCACTTTTTCTTTGAAGGCGGAGGGGAGGGACCTGGGTATCAGGCAGCCTACTTGGCCTGGCCACCTCCTGGCTGAGACTTCCCTGTGTATGAAAAAGGGACATCATTTTAGTTTTTGGTTCATCAATCACAATCACAAATTAGTACTCCAAACTAACATCTATTTAACATTATTGATTGGACAACCAGAAATATTTAGAAGAATGCTGTACCTGGCTCAAGCTGGGCTCCACATGTTGCTGCCTGGAAGGCCCAGGCTGGGCGTCAGAAGCCTCAGCTGGGGGGAAGGAAGCGTGGAAGGAAGAGTGCTGGCCTGGGTTCAGTCTGGCCTGCCAGAAAATGCAGTCTGTCATAGTACCACAGCCTGGGGAGATAAATGTCATCTGCAGCTCCTGATCTCTGGGAATTCCGGACCTTCTTGTGCTCCCTTAGATAAGTGCTCCTCATGCCACCAATTAGGATCTTCAAATAGGTGATGTCTGCCGTGGGGATCACTGGCTTCACAAATTGCAGCAAATTATCCAGCGCTGCCTTCCTCTTTGTTTGGTTCTTATAGTCAGGGTGGTTCACCTGCCACAGACAGGGCAGCTCCCTGAACATATCTATGAAGATTGGCATAAAGTCATGATCATTGACTAGATCCATTTTCTCTGAAAGACACAACACTAATGTCAGCCTAAAGTCTTCTAAACTTGTCCAAATACAGGCCTCAATCTAGAAGCAGTATAGGCCCAATTTGAAATCTTACCTTCGTTATCACGATCGGCGCCTCCGATACTCCTTCCTCGGCTCACAGATTGTACGTAGTACACACCCATGTTACCCTTTATATACACTGCGCATGTGTGAAACTCCTCCCGCCCCTGACGTTCTTTCTAGTCTATTCCCCGCCCCTTCTCGTTCAGTGCAGTGGGGGAAGAGCACATGGCAGAGACACAACAGGTGCATGCTAATTACAGCAACGAGGAGGAGGAGGAGGAAAGCCGGAGCCAGAAACATCCCGATCCTGGAGGAGACGATTTAAGGCCTCAAATATGGCCTTCAGGCCTTTGATGTTGGAGATGGTCGATATCCTGAAGAGGGCGACTATGATGGGAAGTATGGACCTTACCCCAACCCCAATGTCAGAAAGGCCAAGATCATGGCGAAAGTGGTCAAGAGTCTGCACCGGAATTTCGGGGTACGACGATCGAAAGATCAACTCAGGAAGCAGTGGTCGGACCTGAAATTAAGGGAGCACGAGCAGTACAGAAGGATCAGGAGAGTGCTGCAAAAAAGTAAGTAGTTGTCCTGTGTTACTATTCTTTATTTTTATTATGTTCGTGCTGCTCCATGTGCTTTTCTTTACTGTTGTACAGTTTAAAATGGCAACTTTCATGTTCATGGGCACATTGTTCGTTCGTTGGAAACATTGTTAGTTCGGCATAGAAAACACCATGTTTTGGCCATATGCATTTGAATACATTTTTGCTAGCCTACTTCTCTTAAAATAATTTGGGTGTGTAGATGGGTTGGTAACTAGAATGAAATGCAAACTAGATTCTGTGTAAGGAGAGGACACTCAGCAGCTGTTTACACATCTGGACACTGGAGCACTAGTGTGTGACACCAGAACACCCTTTTTATTAGGGAGTCCATACAGGTGCTCCAGTGTATACTATAGGGGTGTCTTCATCTGAGAAGCTTGTACAAAACAGGTAAGTATTCAAGCTTGACAAAGGAAAAAAATATTTTTTCATCTTGCAACTCTGCCAAAACAGACAATTGTACCCCACTTCCAAGCAATGTTTCATGTTCCTATTTCTGCCATCAAATATCTGTGTGCTAAGTATACCTATTTTTTTACATAGGGGATAAAAGACTCGGAGGACACCACTCATTCAAGGAGACAACAGACCCCCCACCTCATGAGGAAGGTGAAATCCACCAAAGCCAACAGGAGGAGGAAGGAGACATAATCAAAATAGTCATCACATCAGGTGAGTGTCTACGACCACAGGCTCAGGTAAGAGATGGATGCCGGAATATTTATAATACATGGTGTTTTTTTTTCTATATTTTTAGGTGATCATAATGTTGTGGATCCAGGTCATTTCACCAGTGAGAGTGCCCAGATCCTGATCGGGGAGATCATGGGGTGTAATAGGGACTTGGAAAACATCCAGAAAAACATCAATGATGTTCAAAACAAAATGAAGAACATCATTGATGTTTTAGAAAGAGTTTAAAACACCTCCAAATACCAGACTTTTTTCTTGTTTTTTGGATCGAAACATTTTTTGCACCTTTTTTGACATATTCTCGAAAAGCCAAATTTTGAAGATGCACACAGTGTGTCAACATGTGCTATCTGCCATCACGGGAGATCAATGGACGTTTTTGTTGTTGTTTGTTGTTTTGTGGGTGCAACCCCTTCCTCAATAATAAAGTAGCTGAGAGGAAGGGGTTGTACCCACAAAACACGTCCATTGATCCCCCCATGATGGCAGCTAGCACATGTTGACATTCTGCAATTTGTGTGCATCTTCAAAATTTGGCTTTTCCAGGGGTGACTTCACCCCATCTGAACGCAATATCAAACACAGTTTATAAATACTCATATCTGATATTGCCTTCAATTTCTACAAAAGTTGAACTTTGTAAGTTCCAGATTTGTGGATTTCTTGTTGGTTTTAAACATGCCTGTTTTACCTTAAAAGGACATTTCTACTTTTATTAATGTGACCCAAAAAATTTATACAACAAACATGTTGGTTTGTTTTAAAAAACCTTTTATAGATGCACATGTGATTGTGCTTGTATTAAAAAGATTGATAATCAAGAATGTATGGATTTTTCTTGGTGTTTTCTGTGACAATGGGGGTTATTTCCTAAGGGCAAATCCACTTTGCACTTCAAGTGCAGTTTCAGTGCAGTCTCAAGTGCACTTGTAGTGCAAAGTGTATTTGCCTTTAGTAAATAACACCCAACAGTGCTTTCTAATGTTACACAATCACGCCATTTTCAGGACTACACACATTTCAGTCAGGGTCAGCTAAAAGAAACACAAGCAGTAATAAATGTCAGCAAATATTTTAGTAGGTAACTAATTTTTTTAATTAAAAAATGGCTCAGACATTGTCTGGAATATTGATGGCCCCCCTACCCACAAAGTATTCAAGGTATCTTAGACGGACCTTGTGGGCACTCAGGGGGGGCAAGTCAGGACGGCCAGCCTCAAGCACCATCAGGGTTGGTTCATTTACATGAATTCTGGCCTCAGGCCCCACTGAGGCAGCATAGTTGGCAGAATTTCACCTTAAAAAGTTGTGTAGAACACAGCACACCAGGATGATATGATTCAGTTTATAATCCGCCATGTGTATGGGTGTAAGAAATAGGCAGAACCGGATGGCAATGATTCCAAACGTGTTCTCCACAACTCTTCTGGCTCTGGCCAGCCAATAATTAAAAACTCTCTGGTCCGGGGTGAGGGTACTCATAGGGAATGGCCACATAAGATGGTCCCCCAGCGCAAGCGCTTCATCCGCAACGAAGATGAATGGGAGTCCTTCCACATTGTCTTCTGGAGGTGGCAAGTCCAAGTTGCCATTCTGGAGACACCTGTAGAACTCTGTCTGGGCGATGACTACACCATCTGACATCTGGCCATTCTTCCCCATGTCCACATACAGGAACTCATAAGTAGCCGACACCACCGCCAACATCACAATACTATTGAACCCCTTGTAGTTGTAACAGTATGACCCCGAGTTGGGTGGTGGGACGATGTGTATGTGTTTCCCATCAATTGCCCCTCCGCAGTTAGGAAAGTCCCACTGCTGGGCAAAGTGGGAGGCCACAGTCTGCCATTCCTGTGGCGTGGAAGGAAACTGTGGCGTCAAACCAGAAAAATAAATTAATCATTTTGCACATAAACATGGAAAGCAGATTAGACACAAACATTCTTGGCCAACATCAGTATAACATTTATTTTAGGGAGTATTTAAAGACAAAGGTATAAGGTCCACCTATCAGATTCCTTCCCCCCCCTCATGGGCCATTTTATACATTTTATGGGGGGGAGGGAGATGTTTTGAACAGGTAACCCTCTCCACTTCATTGAGAGATGAATGCATAAATAATGTGTATTACTTTGGCCAGCCCCTCCTTACTTTACACTATTGGCAACCCACTGGACAGGTAAGAAGTGTCATAATACAAAGATATAAATACACACTGTACACATTTGAGCACATTTTTACATTCTGCTCTTACCTATCAAGATAATAATAGGATACAAAAACTTTAAACAGTACCATTTGAAAGTATTCTGACAGGCCCTTGCACTACATGCTTTGGGGAATTCATCCATAAATTTGACCACTAAAGAGGTGGGTATGGTGTGTATGGGTTTGGCAAAGTCAGCAGATAGAGGATTGGTATCAGCTGAGTTAGCAGTTGGGGGAGGGAGGGTTCAAAAAGATTTTGGGAGACCTGGTACTCTGTCTGAATTTTAGGGGGTGTTTAGGGTAAAGCACTACTATGGAGCTGATAAAATACATTGTTAAGTGAATATAGGGTCAGGAGAGCATGCTGGGTATGTTAGTGAAGGCAAATATGTATGAAGGACAAAAAAAATAATTAAAAATCCAGCATGCATGAGGACAAAGGGGACATTCACAGCATATTACAATCATGGTAATTAGGGAATGAGGAAAGAAATACAATATATTAACAAACATTCTATACAATAAAATGTGATGTTAAAGGATAAAAATTTTACCTTAATATACTCCTTCTGCAGGACCTGGATGATGGCAGAACAGGTCTCTGGGATAATGATCCCCAGAGCCTGTGGGGAGATGCCAGTTGAGAACTTGAGGTCCTGCAGGCTTCTCCCTGTCGCCAAGTACCACAGGGTGGCGACTAGCCTCTGCTCCGGAGTGATGGCTTGCTTCATGCAGGTATCCTGTCTGCTGATATAAAGGGTCAGCAAAGCCAACAAACGGTGAAATATGGGGTCCGTCATCCTGATAAAGTTCCTGAAATCATCAGGATTATTCTCACAGATCTCACGGAGCAAAGGCATATGACAGAACTGGTCACGCTGGAATAACCAATTCTTGGTCCATGAACTCCTCCCCACCCTGTTCATGGACTGGACTTGTGACAATGACAAGTCAATTGTACTCGCTGCACGCACTGAAGAACAGATACAAACCCACAAGCACAAACTGAACAGCAGAAAACGATCTGAAAACCACGAGTCTGAAAAAGCGCGAATCGTCTCTAACCAAGCTTTTACTAACACAAGATTAGCAAAAGGAGCCCAAAGGGTGTCGCGCTTTGTTCCGAACTGCCCTTTTATAGTCTCGTCGTATGTGGTGTACGTGACCGCGTTCTTGGCATTGGAAATTCCGACAACTTTGTGCGACCGTGTGTATGCAAAACAAGTTTGAGCCAACATCCGTCGGAAAAAATACATGGAATTTGTTGTCGGAATGTCCGATCAATGTCCGATCGTGTGCATGGGGCATAAAAGTAATTTCTCTGAAGGTCAGAGTTAACTTTTCAAAGTTCGAAGCATTATGCTTTACAATCCCCCCTGCTAGGCTTGGTGTTTTGCAATTTAACTTCCCATTTAAATGGGCAGAGTGAAAAATCAAATATTTAGGAATTTTCCTTACCTGGACTCTGGCTACAACATTTCAGGAAAATTTACCCCCACTGCTCTCGACCATTCAAAATGTCCTCTGATATTGGCACCTGTCTAAAATACATAGAATGGCAGGAACCGTATTTAAAAAATGTATGTGATTTCTCAATCACTGTACCTCTTCCAAACCCTTCCAGTGGCTATTCCAACCAAAACTCTGTGGCAGGTTAACTGAGAATTCAGGCAACTCCTGTAGGTGGATTATCCACCAGGAGTGAAGGCGGAAACCCTCAGTGTACCTAAACTATCTAGAGGAATGGGCTTTCCAGACCCAGTCTGATACAACCAGGTCACATACTCATCCAGGGTTCTGGATTGGTGTAAAAGTTGGGCCTCCTTAGAACAGGCTCTGTCTCCTGTTCCCCTGAAGCTCTTCCATGGCTGCCAAGATTATGCCTGGCTTCAGTAAGGGTTCAAAAAAACAAAAAAATGCAGCGCTGTGTGATACTGAACCTTACAAAAGCATAAATAGTGCCATAAACAATCAAAATCAATATTGCTAAAAAATATAACTATGAATATAAAAAAATATTTTTTTTGTGTAACAAGCAAGCTCACAGTGAAAAAATGTAGTATTATTCCTTAATATCAAGTGTCCAAAAAAAAAAGAGAGATTTTTTCTCCCAATTTACATCAATCCACAGAGACAAAAGTGCAAATTGGGGTATTGAACGTATTAATGTCCAAAAGGTGACTCTAGTGATGATAATCCTGATAAGAAGAGGGTGACTTCACACATGTGCTCCCCCCATGTGAATGCGCACACCTCCAACAGTGTGACTGCACACTTAAGTTTGGTCCACATAAGCAGTTGAACCACTCCTGGGCTCTAAGTGAAACTGGCTCAGCAGGATCCCACAGGAAAATCCAGAGAAGTTGTCCTCAATTTAAAACAAGAAAGAGGCTGGATAGTGCATTATCACTAGTTTAAAAATGTATTTAGAAAACATAACATCAGGTTACTCGCATATTTTAGGTGCTTCCAGCGCACCTGTCAGAAACCATGAACCAGACCGAGACAGAAGTACAGTAAAATAACACTTGTTTATTAATAAAAATAAAAAGGTAAATAGAGTAAGTGTAGTCAAAGCATAGCCAGAGTCCAATAACCGGATCAGGTAGTCAGCCAAGCCAGAGTTCAGTAATCAGATCGGGTAATCAGCCAAGCCAGAGTTCAGTAACCAGATCGGGTAATCAGCCAGGCCAATAGTCAGGGATCCAAGTAGAGGAACAGCAAGCAGGATAAGGAGCCAGAAGGGATGTCAGCAAAACCCGTCTTTAACCGCTTCCCTACCCGGCCATAGACAAATGACATCCACAGATGGGATCTCCCATCCTGGGTGGACGTCATATGACGGCCTCGGGTTCCCGGCCGCCTAGGGGGCGAGCGCGTGTGTGCCCGCTGTGTTGCTCGGGACCCGGTGCGTGTGCCCGGAGGCCGCGATGTCCGCCGGGCACCCGCGATTGCCCGTTAATCGGGCCGGACCGTGGATCTGTGTGTGTAAACACACAGATCCACGTCCTGTCAGTTCAGAGGAGAGCGATCTGTGTTCCCAGAACAGCGGAACACTGATCGGTCTCCTCCCCTTGTGCGTCCCCTCCCCCTACAGTTAGAAGCATTCCCTAGGAAACACATTTAACCCCTCCCCGCCCCCTAGTGGTTAACCCCTTCACTGCCTGTCACATTTCCACAGTAATCAATGCAATTTTATAGCATTGATCGCTGTATAAATGTGAATGGTCCCAAAAATGTGTCAAAAGTGTCCGATGTGTCCGCCATAATGTCACAGTCACGAAAAAAATCTCTGATCGCCGCTATTACCAGTAAAAAAAAAAAATAAATATATTTTTTTTAAAAATGCCATACATCTATCCCGTATTTTATAGACGCTATAACTTTTGCGCAAACCAATCAATATACGCTTATTGCGATTTTTTTTACCAAAAATATGTAGAAGAATACGTATCGGCTGAAACTGAGGAAAAAATTTGTTTTTTTTTTAAAAATTGGGATATTTATTATAGCAAAATGTAAAAAATATTGTGTTTTTTTCAAAATTGTCGCTCTTCTTTTGTTTATAGCGCAAAAAATAAAAACCGCAGAGGTTATCAAATACCACCAAAAGAAAGCTCTATTTGTGGGGAAAAAAGGACGTCAATTTTGTTTGGGTACAACGTCGCACGACCACGCAATTGTCGTTTAAAATGTGACAGCGCTGAAAACTAAAAATTGGTCTGGGAAGGAAGGGGGTGAAAATGCCCGGTATTGAACCGGTTAAACAGGAACGCAGGAGATGGTTTCTTGTGATGTGACCAAGGCGAAGGCAAGAATTAACTGAGCTGAGGATCTTTAAGTAGATGGGACTGACGAGCAGATGGTTAACTGTGGAGAGAGATGAGAGCTGGTAATTAGCCGACAGCTGAGCGGCCAGCTCAGAGAAGGAAGGGCTGAGCCAGCCCTGACAGTACCCCCCTCCTCAGCGACCCCTCCCCCTTGGAGGACCACCGGGGTTGAGGGTAAAATCTATGGAAATCACGGAGGAGGGCAGGAGCATGTACGTCCAAGGGTGAGACCCAGGAGCGTTGCTCCGGACCATACCCCTTCCAATGCACCAGGTACTGTATGCGCCCACGGAATGTATGGCAGTCAACAATGGATTGTACCTCATACTCCTCATGGTTCTCAACCTGTATAGGGTGAGAACGTGGCACAGAGGGGGTTTCAATAAGGAGACAAAAAACACATTTGAGATGAGCATACTAGGAGGAAGGTCCAACGCTTAAGCCACTGGGTTAATCCTGCAAAAGATACAGAAAGGCCCAATAAACCGAGGTGCGAACTTCAGTGAGGGAACACGAAGTCGGAGGTTGCGAGATGACAGCCAGACCCTGTCCCCAACCTGGTAGGAAGGCGCAGCCAGGCATCTGCGGTCAGCATGGAGTCTGTACCTATCATTAGCATGACGCAAAGCCTCCTGGACTTGTGCCCAAGTGCAACGAAGACCACGGAGATGCTCCTCTACCGCAGGAATACTCTGCGGAACAAACGAGTCAGACAACATGGAAGGTTGGAAACCATAATTCGCCATAAACTGAGACAATAGGGAAGCAGAATTCAAGGCACTGTTGTGAGCAAACTCAGCCCATAGTAATAGGTCTGACCAGTTGTTGTGGTGGTTAGAAATATAGCAACACAGAACATGCTCCAAGGACTGATTTGCTTGTTCTGCAGCCCCATTAGCCTGCGGTTGATACGCAGAGGAGAAAGCAAGCAGGATAGGGAGCCAGAAGGGATGTCAGCAAAGCCAGTCTTTAAACAGGAACTCAGGAGATGGTTTCTTGTGATGTGACCAAGGCGAAGGCAGGAATGAAGTGAGCTGGAGATCTTTAAGTAGACGGGACTGACGAGCAGTTCCACAACAGCTGGTTAACTGTGGAAAAAGATGAGAGCTGGCAATTAGCTCACAGCTGAGCAGCCAGCTCAGAGAAGGAAGGACTGAGCCAGCCCTGACAACACCAAACTATAAAAGCATTAAGCATAGGATTCCTCTCCAAATGACTTCCAAACTTGTATGTGTCAGCAGCTTGTACAAACAAGCATGTATCTGAGCTCCTCCACTGCCCCGGCCTATCTCCTACATGTGACGACACAGGTCCAATCACGTGTCTTCCTCAGGGAGATCTGAGGAATCGGTAAGGGTTCACCCTATTCTAAACACTACTGTCCCAGGGCAATCTCCATGTTGCCAGTGAAAAAAAATCCAGACTTTTCACAGAGGCTCTCTGACCCCAAATTTTGCCCATTTTCATGTTAAATTAATTTAGACTGCAGAACTTCTGGGACAATGGTGGCTAGAAATCCATATCCACTTTCCAATCCTTGCCAATATGACAGGTAATTCAACTTTAAAATGATCTCCTCTCTGTCCGGCTTTGACAAGCTTCCATCTCTACTTCTATCTCTTCTGAAAACAGCTGTGATACCATGCGACCTTTGCGACATGGCCTTTCCATTGTCTACTCCCCCAGAAAGCTATGCCCCTTTCTTCATAAACAAAAAGATTTGGCTAAAAGCCTATTCCCTGAACAAAGGGGAGTTATATTTTTCATGCATACATCCTCCATCTCTTTGAGATCACAGCAATCTGGTTACAAATTGCTCACTAGCTGGTAAAGGGTTCAAGAGAGGTTACATTGCATGTTTCCCAATACTGGTCTTGTCCATGGATCTGCCCTTTTTGGCAAGATTTATGTGTACTAATTCAAGAATAGTCATGGGCCTTTCCCTTGAACAAGAAAGAGCTGCCTGTTTGTTGCACCTCAGCCTGCTCTCTAAGCAGAAATATCGCCACTCTTAGGACACCTTGTCAATGCATTAAGAGCATGTATCCCAGCGCAGTGGAAAACCCCCTCCCTGCCCACAGTATGTCAATGGATTAGGATGGTGAATGACTTTATGCTCATGAAAAATCTTGCTGCCTCCATAAAAAGCAGATAGCTTGCTTCCACACAACATGGTTTTACTGGACTCAATTCACTCTTTTAGAGAAATACAGGGATCTCTTTGAGTCTTAGTTTCAGCTATCTGAAAGGGTCTCTACCATGTTACTAGGAATTTGTTTTCAACAATTGGCACTAACACAAGTACAGAATAATCAGGCTCAAGCTCTCTAACTTTGGTGTTCAACTTATACAAACTGCTTTGAGCCCCTTGCCTGCAAGTGCTCCCTGAATAAGAACATCATGGGTACCATTTGGCCCTGCATTTGTACAATGTGTTCCAATACGCTCTGATAGGCCATAGTCTCTTGTTCCCATGTATCTTTAACTACATCCAGTAGTCCACTAGGGTGTCACTTATAAAGCAGCTTCAAGGATGAGAACCCCGTGAATTTCCAGGGAACTTCCCATTAGGCAAACAACAAATCACAATCATAACTATCTGTTTGAATCACTTTCCTGAGCAGCCCCTTTCAATTTTTTTTAACATTCCACTGACCTATGCAGATGATACTTGGAAGACTGTAGGTGCTTTATTTCAAACATTTTGCACAGCTCCTTTAAAACCTTAGACACAAACAGTACCTTGATCAGTCAGGATTTCAGACTGGAGCCCCATTTTAGTGAATATGTGAAATAAGGTCATTCCTAAAGGGACTGTTTTTGGCTATTGGGTGGCGTGGTCAAGAACCACCATTAACAGACTTCAAAAATGGGGTGTCAAGTGGTTATTTGACAGAACAGGCAGCCATAGAAGTAGTTACATAGTTACATAGTAGGTGAGGTTGAAAAAAGACACAAGTCCATCAAGTCCAACCTATGTGTGTGATTATGTGTCAGTATTACATTACATATCCCTGTATATTGCGGTCATTCAGGTGATTATCTAATAGTTTCTTGAAGCTATCAATGCTCCCCGCTGAGACCACCGCCTGTGGAAGGGAATTCCACATCCTTGCCGCTCTTACAGTAAAGAACCCTCTACGTAGTTTAAGGTTAAACCTCTTTTCTTCTAATTGTAATGAGTGGCCACGAGTCTTATTAAACTCTCTTCTGCGAAAAAGTTTTATCCCTATTGTGGGGTCACCAGTACAGTATTTGTAAATTGAAATCATATCCCCTCTCAAGCGTCTCTTCTCCAGAGAGAATAAGTTCAGTGCTCGCAACCTTTCCTCATAACTAAGATCCTCCAGACCCTTTATTAGCTTTGTTGCCCTTCTTTGTACTCGCTCCATTTCCAGTACGTCCTTCCTGAGGACTGGTGCCCAGAACTGGACAGCATACTCCAGGTGCGGGTGGACCAGAGTCTTGTAGAGCGGGAGAATTATCGTTTTATCTCTGCAGTTGATCCCCCTTTTAATGCATGCCAATATTCTGTTTGCTTTATTAGCAGCAGCTTGGCATTGCATGCCATTGCTGAGCCTATCATTCACTAGGACCCCCAGGTCCTTTTCCATCCTAGATTCCCCCAGAGGTTCTCCCCCCAGTGTATAGATTGCATTCATATTTTTGCCACCCAAATGCATTATTTTACATTTTTCTACATTGAACCTCATTTGCCATGTAGTCGCCCACCCCATTAATTTGTTCAGGTCTTTTTGCAAGATTTCCACATCCTGCGGAGAAGTTATTGCCCTGCTTAGCTTAGTATCGTCTGCAAATACAGAGATTGAACTGTTTATCCCATCCTCCAGGTCGTTTATGAACAAATTAAATAGGATTGGTCCCAGCACAGAACCCTGGGGAACCCCACTACCCACCCCTGACCATTCTGAGTACTCCCCATTTATCACCACCCTCTGAACACGCCCTTGTAGCCAGTTTTCAATCCATGTACTCACCCTATGGTCCATGCCAACGCACCTTATTTTGTACAGTAAACGTTTATGGGGAACTGTGTCAAATGCTTTTGCAAAATCCAGATACACCACGTCTACGGGCCTTCCTTTATCTAGATGGCAACTCACCTCCTCATAGAAGGTTAATAGATTGGTTTGGCAAGAACGATTCTTCATGAATCCATGCTGATTACTGCTAATGATATCATTCTTATTACTAAAATCTTGTATATAGTCCCTTATCATCCCCTCCAAGAGTTTACATACTATTGATGTTAGGCTAACTGGTCTGTAATTCCCAGGGATGTTTTTTGGGCCCTTTTTAAATATTGGTGCTACATTGGCTTTTCTCCAATCAGCTGGTACCATTCCAGTCAATAGACTGTCTGTAAAAATTAGGAACAACGGTCTGGCAATCACCTGACTGAGTTCCCTAAGTACCCTCGGATGCAAGCCATCTGGTCCCGGTGATTTATTAATGTTAAGTTTCTCAAGCCTAATTTTAATTCCGTCCTCTGTTAACCATGTAGGTGCTTCCTGTGTTGTGTCATGAGGATAAACACTGCAGTTTTGGTTACTGAAGCCCCCCGATTCACTCGTGAAGACTGAGGAGAAGAATAAATTCAATACCTTTGCCATCTCCCCATCCTTTGTAACCAGATGTCCTTCCTCATTCTTTATGGGGCCAATATGGTCTGTCCTCCCTTTTTTACTGTTTACATACTTAAAGAATTTCTTGGGATTTTTTTTGCTCTCCTCCGCTATGTGTCTTTCATGTTCTATCTTAGCCATCCTAATTGCACCCTTACATTTCTTATTGCATTCTTTATAAATTCTGAATGCTGTGGATGATCCCTCAACCTTGTATTTTTTGAAGGCCTTCTCCTTTGCTTTTATATGCATTTTTACATTGGAGTTAAGCCATCCAGGATGTTTGTTCGCTCTTTTAAATTTATTACCCAATGGGATACATTGGCTAATGCCCTTATTTAATATGCTCTTAAAGCAAACCCATCTCTCCTCCGTATTCTTTGTTCCTAATATTTTATCCCAATTTATGCCTTTTAGCAAGGTTTGTAGTTTAGGGAAGTTGGCTCTTTTGAAATTCAGTGTCTTTGTGTTCCCTTCATGTCTCCTATTTGTGTGATTTATACTGAAACTAATTGACCTGTGATCGCTGTTACCTAAATTGCCCCGTATTTCCACATCTGTTATCAGGTCTGTATTGTTGGTAATCAGTAGATCTAGTAATGTTTTATTTCTAGTTGGTGCGTCTACCATCTGACCCATAAAATTGTCCTGCAAGACACTAAGGAACTGGCGAGCCTTAAATGAATGCGCGGTTCCCTCCGCCCAGTCTATGTCTGGATAATTAAAATCCCCCATTATGATAACACTTCCCACCCTTGCTGCTAATCCAATTTGTGATAGGAGATCCGTCTCCACTTCCTCCCTCAGGTTAGGGGGCCTATAGCATACTCCCAGTATTATTTTCCCCTTAGCTTCATCCCTTTGGAGCTCTACCCATAAAGATTCCACCTCCTCCCTAGCCCCCTCAGTGATGTCATCTCTCACATTCACTTGTACATTATTCTTGATATATAGGCATACCCCTCCCCCTTTTTTACCCTCTCTGTCCTTGCGGTATAGGGTATACCCTTGAATGTTTGCCAGCCAATCATGAGAGCTGTTGAACCAGGTCTCTGAAATTCCCACAAAATCCAAATCCTCCTTGTACAAAAGTATCTCTAGTTCACCCATCTTGTCCGCCAGGCTCCTGGCATTGGTGAACATGCCACATAGTTTAGACCGGTCGCATATTGTCCTCGTATTGGGTGTTTCAAGATTGCAACTTGGACTTGCTACTATACTCACCTTGTGTTTTTGTGATTTGGTTAACCTACCACTAATGCCCCCAATACTACCCTCTGGAATATCTTCCGCGCTGGCTATCACTGTCTCTGGACCCTCCCCCCCATCGCCTAGTTTAAAAACCCCTCTAACTTTTTGGCCATTTTCATTCCCAGCAGATCTGCACCCTCCTCATTTAGGTGCAGTCCGTCCCTTCTATAGTACCAGTTACCGACTGAGAAGTCGGCCCAGTCCTCCAGGAACCCAAACCCCTCCTTACTACACCAGCTCTTCAGCCACTTGTTTACTTCCCTAATCTCCCTCTGCCTCTCTGGTGTGGCTCGATGTACCGGTAGTATTCCTGAGAACACTACCTTGGAGGTTCTTTTCCTCAATTTAGCTCCTAAGTCCCTAAAATCGTTCTTTAAGACACTCCATCTGCCTCTGACTTTGTCATTGGTGCCAACGTGCACCATGACAGCCGGGTCTTCCCCAGCCCCTCCCAGTAATCTGTCCACAAGATCCGTGATGTGCCGAACCCGAGCGCCCGGTAGACAACATACTGTTCGGCGCTTCAGGTCTTGGTTACAGATTGCCCTCTCTGTCCTTCTAAGAATTGAGTCCCCTACCACCAGAATCTGTCTTTCCTTTCCCTTTGCTGCCCCCCCACTCTCACTGGAGGAGTTCTTCCCCTGGCAGCTAGGAGAGTCCCTCATCTCCAGCAGTGCTGGTCCCTGACTGGTTTCACCAATGTCACTCAATGGAGCGTACTTATTGGGATGCTCCAGTCCTGGATCGGCCTCCCTGGCACTTCCCCCTCTACCCCTCCTGACTGTCACCCATCTACTCTTTGCTAGTGCCTGCACCTCTTTGTCTCCACCCGCCTCTGTGCTGGCCCCTGCCGGCACCTGCCGTGTACGTTCCTGGCTCACCTTTAGTATGGAGGGACTTCTCAGTGCTGACAGTTGCTTCCCCAGATTCAGAACCTGGGCTTCCAGGGAAACAATGTGCTTACATTTTGCACAGCAGTATTCACCCTCGATCGGATGATCAAGGAACGCATACATGCGGCAAGATGTACAAAGAGTCGCCTCTCCACACCCGCCGGGCATCGTACCTATTAAATTTGGTGAAGATTTGGGGATTTTACCCTGTCCAAATTACCTAACAACTAGCTTCCTGGCACTAATACTCAAGACAATACACAGGTACACGACAAGACAATACACAGGTACACAATACACAAGTACTAACGATCCACACACACTACTCAGACAACACTCAGATACTCACACTACACAGGTACTATGACCCCTGTTATAAACTCCTGTTTTAAACTCTTGTTTTTAACTCCCACTTAATCCAGCTCCACTTACACCAAGCTCCACAGCTTCAAACTGAGCACGCTCAGACTGAGTCCTACAACAAGTTAAATAGGCACCTGTGAGCAATTAACCACACCCCTTAATTGATAGACTGATGAAACAAGAAAAAAAAAAAAAAGCTATTTAAAAAGTGACAGCAAAAGGCAAATTAAAAACTAAAAGGAAAAGTGCCCAAAATGCAACCCAGCAAACACCAACAGACAGCAACACACACCAACAGACAGCAACACACACCAACAGACAGCAACAGACAGCAACACACACCAACAGACAGCAAGACTTGTATACTCTAACACTTGTTTTTAACTCCCACTTAATCCAGCTCCACTTACACCAAGCTCCACAGCTTCAAACTGAGCACGCTCAGACTGAGTCCTACAACAAGTTAAATAGGCACCTGTGAGCAATTAACCACACCCCTTAATTGATAGACTGATGAAACAAGAAAAAAAAAAAAAAAGCTATTTAAAAAGTGACAGCAAAAGGCAAATTAAAAACTAAAAGGAAAAGTCCCCAAAATGCAACCCAGCAAACACCAACAGACAGCAACACACACCAACAGACAGCAACACACACCAACAGACAGCAACAGACAGCAACACACACCAACAGACAGCAAGACTTGTATACTCTAACACTTGTTTTTAACTCCCACTTAATCCAGCTCCACTTACACCAAGCTCCACAGCTTCAAACTGAGCATGCTCAGACTGAGTCCTACAACAAGTTAAATAGGCACCTGTGAGCAATTAACCACACCCCTTAATTGATAGACTGATGAAACAAGAAAAAAAAAAAAAAGCTATTTAAAAAGTGACAGCAAAAGGCAAATTAAAAACTAAAAGGAAAAGTCCCCAAAATGCAACCCAGCAAACACCAACAGACAGCAACACACACCAACAGACAGCAACACACACCAACAGACAGCAACACACACCAACAGACAGCAAGACTTGTATACTCTAACACTTGTTTTTAACTCCCACTTAATCCAGCTCCACTTAAACCAAGCTCCACAGCTTCAAACTGAGCACGCTCAGACTGAGTCCTACAACAAGTTAAATAGGCACCTGTGAGCAATTAACCACACCCCTTAATTGATAGACTGATGAAACAAGAAAAAAAAAAAAAGCTATTTAAAAAGTGACAGCAAAAGGCAAATTAAAAACTAAAAGGAAAAGTCCCCAAAATGCAACCCAGCAAACACCAACAGACAGCAACACACACCAACAGACAGCAACACACACCAACAGACAGCAACAGACAGCAACACACACCAACAGACAGCAAGACTTGTATACTCTAACACTTGTTTTTAACTCCCAGTTAATCCAGCTCCACTTACACCAAGCTCCACAGCTTCAAACTGAGCACGCTCAGACTGAGTCCTACAACAAGTTAAATAGGCACCTGTGAGCAATTAACCACACCCCTTAATTGATAGACTGATGAAACAAGAAAAAAAAAAAAAAGCTATTTAAAAAGTGACAGCAAAAGGCAAATTAAAAACTAAAAGGAAAAGTCCCCAAAATGCAACCCAGCAAACACCAACAGACAGCAACACACACTAACAGACAGCAACACACACCAACAGACAGCAACACACACCAACAGACAGCAAGACTTGTATACTCTAACACTTGTTTTTAACTCCCACTTAATCCAGCTCCACTTACACCAAGCTCCACAGCTTCAAACTGAGCACGCTCAGACTGAGTCCTACAACAAGTTAAATAGGCACCTGTGAGCAATTAACCACACCCCTTAATTGATAGACTGATGAAACAAGAAAAAAAAAAAGCTATTTAAAAAGTGAAAGCAAAAGGCAAATTAAAAACTAAAAGGAAAAGTCCCCAAAATGCAACCCAGCAAACACCAACAGACAGCAACACACACCAACAGACAGCAACACACACCAACAGACAGCAACACACAAAAACAGACAGCAACACACACCAACAGACAGCAAGACTTGTATACTCTAACACTTGTTTTTAACTCCCACTTAATCCAGCTCCACTTACACCAAGCTTCACAGCTTCAAACTGAGCACGCTCAGACTGAGTCCTACAACAAGTTAAATAGGCACCTGTGAGCAATTAACCACACCCCTTAATTGATAGACTGATGAAACAAGAAAAAAAAAAAAAAAAGCTATTTAAAAAGTGACAGCAAAAGGCAAATTAAAAACTAAAAGGAAAAGTCCCCAAAATGCAACCCAGCAAACACCAACAGACAGCAACACACACCAACAGACAGCAACACACACCAACAGACAGCAAGACTTGTATACTCTAACACTTGTTTTTAACTCCCACTTAATCCAGCTCCACTTACACCAAGCTCCACAGCTTCAAACTGAGCACGCTCAGACTGAGTCCTACAACAAGTTAAATAGGCACCTGTGAGCAATTAACCACACCCCTTAATTAATAGACTGATGAAACAAGAAAAAAAAAAAAAGATATTTAAAAAGTGACGGCAAAAGGCAAATTAAAAACTAAAAGGAAAAGTCCCCAAAATGCAACCCAGCAAACACCAACAGACAGCAACACACACCAACAGACAGCAACACACACCAACAGACAGCAAGACTTGTATACTCTAACACTTGTTTTTAACTCCCACTTAATCCAGCTCCACTTACACCAAGCTCCACAGCTTCAAACTGAGCACGCTCAGACTGAGTCCTACAACAAGTTAAATAGGCACCTGTGAGCAATTAACCACACCCCTTAATTGATAGACTGATGAAACAAGAAAAAAAAAAAAAAAAAAGCTATTTAAAAAGTGACAGCAAAAGGCAAATTAAAAACTAAAAGGAAAAGTCCCCAAAATGCAACCCAGCAAACACCAACAGACAGCAACACACACCAACAGACAGCAACACACACCAACAGACAGCAAGACTTGTATACTCTAACACTTGTTTTTAACTCCCACTTAATCCAGCTCCACTTACACCAAGCTCCACAGCTTCAAACTGAGCACGCTCAGACTGAGTACTACAACAAGTTAAATAGGCACCTGTGAGCAATTAACCACACCCCTTAATTGATAGACTGACGAAACAAGAAAAAAAAAAAAAGATATTTAAAAAGTGACAGCAAAAGGCAAATTAAAAACTAAAAGGGAAAGTCCCCAAAATGCAACCCAGCAAACACCAACAGACAGCAACACACACCAACAGACAGCAACACACACCAACAGACAGCAAGACTTGTATACTCTAACACTTGTTTTTAACTCCCACTTAATCCAGCTCCACTTACACCAAGCTCCACAGCTTCAAACTGAGCACGCTCAGACTGAGTCCTACAACAAGTTAAATAGGCACCTGTGAGCAATTAACCACACCCCTTAATTGATAGACTGATGAAACAAGAAAAAAAAAAAAAAGCTATTTAAAAAGTGACAGCAAAAGGCAAATTAAAAACTAAAAGGAAAAGTCCCCAAAATGCAACCCAGCAAACACCAACAGACAGCAACACACACCAACAGACAGCAATACACACCAACAGACAGCAACACACACCAACAGACAGCAAGACTTGTATACTCTAACACTTGTTTTTAACTCCCACTTAATCCAGCTCCACTTAAACCAAGCTCCACAGCTTCAAACTGAGCACGCTCAGACTGAGTCCTACAACAAGTTAAATAGGCACCTGTGAGCAATTAACCACACCCCTTAATTGATAGACTGATGAAACAAGAAAAAAAAAAAAAAAAAAAAAAGCTATTTAAAAAGTGACAGCAAAAGGCAAATTAAAAACTAAAAGGAAAAGTCCCCAAAATGCAACCCAGCAAACACCAACAGACAGCAACACACACCAACAGACAGCAACACACACCAACAGACAGCAAGACTTATATACTCTAACACTTGTTTTTAACTCCCACTTAATCCAGCTCCACTTACACCAAGCTCCACAGCTTCAAACTGAGCACGCTCAGACTGAGTCCTACAACAAGTTAAATAGGCACCTGTGAGCAATTAACCACACCCCTTAATTGATAGACTGATGAAACAAGAAAAAAAAAAAAAAAAAAAAAGCTATTTAAAAAGTGACAGCAAAAGGCAAATTAAAAACTAAAAGGAAAAGTCCCCAAAATGCAACCCAGCAAACACCAACAGACAGCAACACACACCAACAGACAGCAACACACACCAACAGACAGCAAGACTTGTATACTCTAACACTTGTTTTTAACTCCCACTTAATCCAGCTCCACTTACACCAAGCTCCACAGCTTCAAACTGAGCACGCTCAGACTGAGTCCTACAACAAGTTAAATAGGCACCTGTGAGCAATTAACCACACCCCTTAATTAATAGACTGATGAAACAAGAAAAAAAAAAAAAAAAAGCTATTTAAAAAGTGACAGCAAAAGGCAAATTAAAAACTAAAAGGAAAAGTCCCCAAAATGCAACCCAGCAAACACCAACAGACAGCAACACACACCAACAGACAGCAACACACACCAACAGACAGCAACACACACCAACAGACAGCAAGACTTGTATACTCTAACACTTGTTTTTAACTCCCACTTAATCCAGCTCCACTTAAACCAAGCTCCACAGCTTCAAACTGAGCACGCTCAGACTGAGTCCTACAACAAGTTAAATAGGCACCTGTGAGCAATTAACCACACCCCTTAATTGATAGACTGATGAAACAAGAAAAAAAAAAAAAAGCTATTTAAAAAGTGACAGCAAAAGGCAAATTAAAAACTAAAAGGAAAAGTCCCCAAAATGCAACCCAGCAAACACCAACAGACAGCAACACACACCAACAGACAGCAACACACACCAACAGACAGCAACACACACAAACAGACAGCAACAGACAGCAACACACACCAACAGACAGCAAGACTTGTATACTCTAACACTTGTTTTTAACTCCCAGTTAATCCAGCTCCACTTACACCAAGCTCCACAGCTTCAAACTGAGCACGCTCAGACTGAGTCCTACAACAAGTTAAATAGGCACCTGTGAGCAATTAACCACACCCCTTAATTGATAGACTGATGAAACAAGAAAAAAAAAAAAAGCTATTTAAAAAGTGACAGCAAAAGGCAAATTAAAAACTAAAAGGAAAAGTCCCCAAAATGCAACCCAGCAAACACCAACAGACAGCAACACACACTAACAGACAGCAACACACACCAACAGACAGCAACACACACCCACAGACAGCAACACACACCCACAGACAGCAACACACACCAACAGACAGCAACACACACCAACAGACAGCAAGACTTGTATACACTAACACTTGTTTTTAACTCCAACTTAATCCAGCTCCACTTACACCAAGCTCCACAGCTTCAAACTGAGCACACTCAGACTGAGTCCTACAACAAGTTAAATAGGCACCTGTGAGCAATTAACCACACCCCTTAATTGATAGACTGATGAAACAAGAAAAAAAAAAAAAGCTATTTAAAAAGTGACAGCAAAAGGCAAATTAAAAACTAAAAGGAAAAGTCCCCAAAATGCAACCCAGCAAACACCAACAGACAGCAACACACACCAACAGACAGCAACACACACCAACAGACAGCAACACACAAAAACAGACAGCAACACACACCAACAGACAGCAAGACTTGTATACTCTAACACTTGTTTTTAACTCCCACTTAATCCAGCTCCACTTACACCAAGCTCCACAGCTTCAAACTGAGCACGCTCAGACTGAGTCCTACAACAAGTTAAATAGGCACCTGTGAGCAATTAACCACACCCCTTAATTGATAGACTGATGAAACAAGAAAAAAAAAAAAAAAAAAAAAAAGCTATTTAAAAAGTGACAGCAAAAGTCAAATTAAAAACTAAAAGGAAAAGTCCCCAAAACGCAACCCAGCAAACACCAACAGAGAGCAACACACACCAACAGACAGCAACACACACCAACAGACAGCAACACACACCAACAAACAGCAAGACTTCTATACTCTAACACTTGTTTTTAACTCCCACTTAATCCAGCTCCACTTACACCAAGCTTCACAGCTTCAAACTGAGCACGCTCAGACTGAGTCCTACAACAAGTTAAATAGGCACCTGTGAGCAATTAACCACACCCCTTAATTGATAGACTGATGAAACAAGAAAAAAAAAAAAAAAAAAAAGCTATTTAAAAAGTGACAGCAAAAGGCAAATTAAAAACTAAAAGGAAAAGTCCCCAAAATGCAACCCAGCAAACACCAACAGACAGCAACACACACCAACAGACAGCAACACACACCAACAGACAGCAAGACTTGTATACTCTAACACTTGTTTTTAACTCCCACTTAATCCAGCTCCACTTACACCAAGCTCCACAGCTTCAAACTGAGCACGCTCAGACTGAGTACTACAACAAGTTAAATAGGCACCTGTGAGCAATTAACCACACCCCTTAATTGATAGACTGACGAAACAAGAAAAAAAAAAAAAGATATTTAAAAAGTGACAGCAAAAGGCAAATTAAAAACTAAAAGGAAAAGTCCCCAAAATGCAACCCAGCAAACACCAACAGACAGCAACACACACCAACAGACAGCAACACACACCAACAGACAGCAAGACTTGTATACTCTAACACTTGTTTTAACTCCCACTTAATCCAGCTCCACTTACACCAAGCTCCACAGCTTCAAACTGAGCACGCTCAGACTGAGTCCTACAACAAGTTAAATAGGCACCTGTGAGCAATTAACCACACCCCTTAATTGATAGACTGATGAAACAAGAAAAAAAAAAAAAGCTATTTAAAAAGTGACAGCAAAAGGCAAATTAAAAACTAAAAGGAAAAGTCCCCAAAATGCAACCCAGCAAACACCAACAGACAGCAACACACACCAACAGACAGCAACACACACCAACAGACAGCAACACACACCAACAGACAGCAAGACTTGTATACTCTAACACTTGTTTTTAACTCCCACTTAATCCAGCTCCACTTAAACCAAGCTCCACAGCTTCAAACTGAGCACGCTCAGACTGAGTCCTACAACAAGTTAAATAGGCACCTGTGAGCAATTAACCACACCCCTTAATTGATAGACTGATGAAACAAGAAAAAAAAAAAAAAAAAGCTATTTAAAAAGTGACAGCAAAAGGCAAATTAAAAACTAAAAGGAAAAGTCCCCAAAATGCAACCCAGCAAACACCAACAGACAGCAACACACACCAACAGACAGCAACACACACCAACAGACAGCAACACACACCAACAGACAGCAAGACTTATATACTCTAACACTTGTTTTTAACTCCCACTTAATCCAGCTCCACTTACACCAAGCTCCACAGCTTCAAACTGAGCACGCTCAGACTGAGTCCTACAACAAGTTAAATAGGCACCTGTGAGCAATTAACCACACCCCTTAATTGATAGACTGATGAAACAAGAAAAAAAAAAAAAAAAAAAAAGCTATTTAAAAAGTGACAGCAAAAGGCAAATTAAAAACTAAAAGGAAAAGTCCCCAAAATGCAACCCAGCAAACACCAACAGACAGCAACACACACCAACAGACAGCAACACACACCAACAGACAGCAAGACTTGTATACTCTAACACTTGTTTTTAACTCCCACTTAATCCAGCTCCACTTACACCAAGCTCCACAGCTTCAAACTGAGCACGCTCAGACTGAGTCCTACAACAAGTTAAATAGGCACCTGTGAGCAATTAACCACACCCCTTAATTGATAGACTGATGAAACAAGAAAAAAAAAAAAAAAAGCTATTTAAAAAGTGACAGCAAAAGGCAAATTAAAAACTAAAAGGAAAAGTCCCCAAAATGCAACCCAGCAAACACCAACAGACAGTAACACACACTAACAGACAGCAACACACACCAACAGACAGCAACACACACCAACAGACAGCAAGACTTGTATACTCTAACACTTGTTTTTAACTCCCACTTAATCCAGCTCCACTTAAACCAAGCTCCACAGCTTCAAACTGAGCACGCTCAGACTGAGTCCTACAACAAGTTAAATAGGCACCTGTGAGCAATTAACCACACCCCTTAATTGATAGACTGATGAAACAAGAAAAAAAAAAAGCTATTTAAAAAGTGACAGCAAAAGGCAAATTAAAAACTAAAAGGAAAAGTCCCCAAAATGCAACCCAGCAAACACCAACAGACAGCAACACACACTAACAGACAGCAACACACACCAACAGACAGCAACACACACCCACAGACAGCAACACACACCCACAGACAGCAACACACACCAACAGACAGCAACACACACCAACAGACAGCAAGACTTGTATACACTAACACTTGTTTTTAACTCCAACTTAATCCAGCTCCACTTACACCAAGCTCCACAGCTTCAAACTGAGCACACTCAGACTGAGTCCTACAACAAGTTAAATAGGCACCTGTGAGCAATTAACCACACCCCTTAATTGATAGACTGATGAAACAAGAAAAAAAAAAAAAGCTATTTAAAAAGTGACAGCAAAAGGCAAATTAAAAACTAAAAGGAAAAGTCCCCAAAATGCAACCCAGCAAACACCAACAGACAGCAACACACACCAACAGACAGCAACACACACCAACAGACAGCAAGACTTGTATACTCTAACACTTGTTTTTAACTCCCACTTAATCCAGCTCCACTTACACCAAGCTCCACAGCTTCAAACTGAGCACGCTCAGACTGAGTCCTACAACAAGTTAAATAGGCACCTGTGAGCAATTAACCACACCCCTTAATTGATAGACTGATGAAACAAGAAAAAAAAAAAAGCTATTTAAAAAGTGACAGCAAAAGGCAAATTAAAAACTAAAAGGAAAAGTCCCCAAAATGCAACCCAGCAAACACCAACAGACAGCAACACACACCAACAGACAGCAACACACACCAACAGACAGCAACACACACCAACAGACAGCAACACACACCAACAGACAGCAAGACTTGTATACTCTAACACTTGTTTTTAACTCCCACTTAATCCAGCTCCACTTACACCAAGCTCCACAGCTTCAAACTGAGCACGCTCAGACTGAGTCCTACAACAAGTTAAATAGGCACCTGTGAGCAATTAACCACACCCCTTAATTGATAGACTGATGAAACAAGAAAAAAAAAAAAAAAAAAGCTATTTAAAAAGTGACAGCAAAAGGCAAATTAAAAACTAAAAGGAAAAGTCCCCAAAATGCAACCCAGCAAACACCAACAGACAGCAACACACACCAACAGACAGCAACACACACCAACAGACAGCAACACACAAAAACAGACAGCAACACACACCAACAGACAGCAAGACTTGTATACTCTAACACTTGTTTTTAACTCCCACTTAATCCAGCTCCACTTACACCAAGCTCCACAGCTTCAAACTGAGCACGCTCAGACTGAGTCCTACAACAAGTTAAATAGGCACCTGTGAGCAATTAACCACACCCCTTAATTGATAGACTGATGAAACAAGGAAAAAAAAAAAAAAAAAGCTATTTAAAAAGTGACAGCAAAAGGCAAATTAAAAACTAAAAGGAAAAGTCCCCAAAACCCAACCCAGCAAACACCAACAGAGAGCAACACACACCAACAGACAGCAACACACACCAACAGACAGCAACACACACCAACAAACAGCAAGACTTCTATACTCTAACACTTGTTTTTAACTCCCACTTAATCCAGCTCCACTTACACCAAGCTTCACAGCTTCAAACTGAGCACGCTCAGACTGAGTCCTACAACAAGTTAAATAGGCACCTGTGAGCAATTAACCACACCCCTTAATTGATAGACTGATGAAACAAGAAAAAAAAAAAAAAAAAAAAGCTATTTAAAAAGTGACAGCAAAAGACAAATTAAAAACTAAAAGGAAAAGTCCCCAAAATGCAACCCAGCAAACACCAACAGACAGCAACACACACCAACAGACAGCAACACACACCAACAGACAGCAAGACTTGTATACTCTAACATTTGTTTTTAACTCCCACTTAATCCAGCTCCACTTACACCAAGCTCCACAGCTTCAAACTGAGCACGCTCAGACTGAGTCCTACAACAAGTTAAATAGGCACCTGTGAGCAATTAACCACACCCCTTAATTGATAGACTGATCAAACAAGAAAAAAAAAAAAAAAAAAAAAGCTATTTAAAAAGTGACAGCAAAAGGCAAATTAAAAACTAAAAGGAAAAGTCCCCAAAATGCAATCCAGCAAACACCAACAGACAGCAACACACACCAACAGACAGCAACACACACCAACAGACAGCAAGACTTGTATACTCTAACACTTGTTTTTAACTCCCACTTAATCCAGCTCCACTTACACCAAGCTCCACAGCTTCAAACTGAGCACGCTCAGACTGAGTCCTACAACAAGTTAAATAGGCACCTGTGAGCAATTAACCACACCCCTTAATTGATAGACTGATGAAACAAGAAAAAAAAAAAAAAAGCTATTTAAAAAGTGACAGCAAAAGGCAAATTAAAAACTAAAAGGAAAAGTCCCCAAAATGCAACCCAGCAAACACCAACAGACAGCAACACACACCAACAGACAGCAACACACACCAACAGACAGCAACACACACCAACAGACAGCAAGACTTGTATACTCTAACACTTGTTTTTAACTCCCACTTAATCCAGCTCCACTTACACCAAGCTCCACAGCTTCAAACTGAGCACGCTCAGACTGAGTCCTACAACAAGTTAAATAGGCACCTGTGAGCAATTAACCACACCCCTTAATTGATAGACTGATGAAACAAGAAAAAAAAAAAAAAAAAAGCTATTTAAAAAGTGACAGCAAAAGGCAAATTAAAAACTAAAAGGAAAAGTGCCAAAATGCAACCCAGCAAACACCAACAGACAGCAACACACACCAACAGACAGCAACACACACCAACAGACAGCAACAGACAGCAGCACACACCAACAGACAGCAAGACTTGTATACTCTAACACTTGTTTTTTACTCCCACTTAATCCAGCTCCACTTACACCAAGCTCTACAGCTTCAAACTGAGCACGCTCAGACTGAGTCCTACAACAAGTTAAATAGGCACCTGTGAGCAATTAACCACACCCCTTAATTGATAGACTGATGAAACAAGAAAAAAAAAAAAAGCTATTTAAAAAGTGACAGCAAAAGGCAAATTAAAAACTAAAAGGAAAAGTCCCCAAAATGCAACCCAGCAAACACCAACAGACAGCAACACACACCAACAGACAGCAACACACACCAACAGACAGCAAGACTTGTATACTCTAACACTTGTTTTTAACTCCCACTTAATCCAGCTCCACTTACACCAAGCTCCACAGCTTCAAACTGAGCACGCTCAGACTGAGTCCTACAACAAGTTAAATAGGCACCTGTGAGCAATTAACCACACCCCTTAATTGATAGACTGATGAAACAAGAAAAAAAAAAAAGCTATTTAAAAAGTGACAGCAAAAGGCAAATTAAAAACTAAAAGGAAAAGTCCCCAAAATGCAACCCAGCAAACACCAACAGACAGCAACACACACCAACAGACAGCAACACACACCAACAGACAGCAAGACTTGTATACTCTAACACTTGTTTTTAACTCCCACTTAATCCAGCTCCACTTACACCAAGCTCCACAGCTTCAAACTGAGCACGCTCAGACTGAGTCCTACAACAAGTTAAATAGGCACCTGTGAGCAATTAACCACACCCCTTAATTGATAGACTGATGAAACAAGAAAAAAAAAAGCTATTTAAAAAGTGACAGCAAAAGGCAAATTAAAAACTAAAAGGAAAAGTCCCCAAAATGCAACCCAGCAAACACCAACAGACAGCAACACACACCAACAGACAGCAACACACACCAACAGACAGCAAGACTTGTATACTCTAACACTTGTTTTTAACTCCCACTTAATCCAGCTCCACTTAAACCAAGCTCCACAGCTTCAAACTGAGCACGCTCAGACTGAGTCCTACAACAAGTTAAATAGGCACCTGTGAGCAATTAACCACACCCCTTAATTGATAGACTGATGAAACAAGAAAAAAAAAAAAAGCTATTTAAAAAGTGACAGCAAAAGGCAAATTAAAAACTAAAAGGAAAAGTCCCCAAAATGCAACCCAGCAAACACCAACAGACAGCAACACACACCAACAGACAGCAACACACACCAACAGACAGCAACAGACAGCAACACACACCAACAGACAGCAAGACTTGTTTACTCTAACACTTGTTTTTAACTCCCAGTTAATCCAGCTCCACTTACACCAAGCTCCACAGCTTCAAACTGAGCACGCTCAGACTGAGTCCTACAACAAGTTAAATAGGCACCTGTGAGCAATTAACCACACCCCTTAATTGATAGACTGATGAAACAAGAAAAAAAAAAAAGCTATTTAAAAAGTGACAGCAAAAGGCAAATTAAAAACTAAAAGGAAAAGTCCCCAAAATGCAACCCAGCAAACACCAACAGACAGCAACACACACTAACAGACAGCAACACACACCAACAGACAGCAACACACACCCACAGACAGCAACACACACCCACAGACAGCAACACACACCAACAGACAGCAACACACACCAACAGACAGCAAGACTTGTATACACTAACACTTGTTTTTAACTCCAACTTAATCCAGCTCCACTTACACCAAGCTCCACAGCTTCAAACTGAGCACGCTCAGACTGAGTCCTACAACAAGTTAAATAGGCACCTGTGAGCAATTAACCACACCCCTTAATTGATAGACTGATGAAACAAGAAAAAAAAAAAAAGCTATTTAAAAAGTGACAGCAAAAGGCAAATTAAAAACTAAAAGGAAAAGTCCCCAAAATGCAACCCAGCAAACACCAACAGACAGCAACACACACCAACAGACAGCAACACACACCAACAGACAGCAACACACACCAACAGACAGCAACAGACAGCAACACACACCAACAGACAGCAAGACTTGTTTACTCTAACACTTGTTTTTAACTCCCAGTTAATCCAGCTCCACTTACACCAAGCTCCACAGCTTCAAACTGAGCACGCTCAGACTGAGTCCTACAACAAGTTAAATAGGCACCTGTGAGCAATTAACCACACCCCTTAATTGATAGACTGATGAAACAAGAAAAAAAAAAAAGCTATTTAAAAAGTGACAGCAAAAGGCAAATTAAAAACTAAAAGGAAAAGTCCCCAAAATGCAACCCAGCAAACACCAACAGACAGCAACACACACTAACAGACAGCAACACACACCAACAGACAGCAACACACACCCACAGACAGCAACACACACCCACAGACAGCAACACACACCAACAGACAGCAACAAACACCAACAGACAGCAAGACTTGTATACACTAACACTTGTTTTTAACTCCAACTTAATCCAGCTCCACTTACACCAAGCTCCACAGCTTCAAACTGAGCACACTCAGACTGAGTCCTACAACAAGTTAAATAGGCACCTGTGAGCAATTAACCACACCCCTTAATTGATAGACTGATGAAACAAGAAAAAAAAAAAAAAAAAAAAAAAAAAAGCTATTTAAAAAGTTACAGCAAAAGGCAAATTAAAAACTAAAAGGAAAAGTCCCCAAAATGCAACCCAGCAAACACCAACAGACAGCAACACACACCAACAGACAGCAACACACACCAACAGACAGCAAGACTTGTATACTCTAACACTTGTTTTTAACTCCCACTTAATCCAGCTCCACTTACACCAAGCTCTACAGCTTCAAACTGAGCACGCTCAGACTGAGTCCTACAACAAGTTAAATAGGCACCTGTGAGCAATTAACCACACCCCTTAATTGATAGACTGATGAAACAAGAAAAAAAAAAAAAGATATTTAAAAAGTGACAGCAAAAGGCAAATTAAAAACTAAAAGGAAAAGTCCCCAAAATGCAACCCAGCAAACACCAACAGACAGCAACACACACCAACAGACAGCAACACACACCAACAGACAGCAACACACACCAACAGACAGCAAGACTTGTATACTCTAACACTTGTTTTTAACTCCCACTTAATCCAGCTCCACTTAAACCAAGCTCCACAGCTTCAAACTGAGCACGCTCAGACTGAGTCCTACAACAAGTTAAATAGGCACCTGTGAGCAATTAACCACACCCCTTAATTGATAGACTGATGAAACAAGAAAAAAAAAAAAAAAAAAAAGCTATTTAAAAAGTGACAGCAAAAGGCAAATTAAAAACTAAAAGGAAAAGTCCCCAAAATGCAACCCAGCAAACACCAACAGACAGCAACACACACCAACAGACAGCAACACACACCAACAGACAGCAAGACTTGTATACTCTAACACTTGTTTTTAACTCCCACTTAATCCAGCTCCACTTACACCAAGCTCCACAGCTTCAAACTGAGCACGCTCAGACTGAGTCCTACAACAAGTTAAATAGGCACCTGTGAGCAATTAACCACACCCCTTAATTGATAGACTGATGAAACAAGAAAAAAAAAAAAAAAAAAAAAAAAGCTATTTAAAAAGTGACAGCAAAAGGCAAATTAAAAACTAAAAGGAAAAGTCCCCAAAATGCAACCCAGCAAACACCAACAGACAGCAACACACACCAACAGACAGCAACACACACCAACAGACAGCAACACACACCAACAGACAGCAAGACTTGTATACTCTAACACTTGTTTTTAACTCCCACTTAATCCAGCTCCACTTAAACCAAGCTCCACAGCTTCAAACTGAGCACGCTCAGACTGAGTCCTACAACAAGTTAAATAGGCACCTGTGAGCAATTAACCACACCCCTTAATTGATAGACTGATGAAACAAGAAAAAAAAAAAAAAAAAAAAGCTATTTAAAAAGTGACAGCAAAAGGCAAATTAAAAACTAAAAGGAAAAGTCCCCAAAATGCAACCCAGCAAACACCAACAGACAGCAACACACACCAACAGACAGCAACACACACCAACAGACAGCAAGACTTGTATACTCTAACACTTGTTTTTAACTCCCACTTAATCCAGCTCCACTTACACCAAGCTCCACAGCTTCAAACTGAGCACGCTCAGACTGAGTCCTACAACAAGTTAAATAGGCACCTGTGAGCAATTAACCACACCCCTTAATTGATAGACTGATGAAACAAGAAAAAAAAAAAAAAAAAAAAAAAAGCTATTTAAAAAGTGACAGCAAAAGGCAAATTAAAAACTAAAAGGAAAAGTCCCCAAAATGCAACCCAGCAAACACCAACAGACAGCAACACACACCAACAGACAGCAACACACACCAACAGACAGCAAGACTTGTATACTCTAACACTTGTTTTTAACTCCCACTTAATCCAGCTCCACTTACACCAAGCTCCACAGCTTCAAACTGAGCACGCTCAGACTGAGTCCTACAACAAGTTAAATAGGCACCTGTGAGCAATTAACCACACCCCTTAATTGATAGACTGATGAAACAAGAAAAAAAAAAAAAGATATTTAAAAAGTGACGGCAAAAGGCAAATTAAAAACTAAAAGGAAAAGTCCCCAAAATGCAACCCAGCAAACACCAACAGACAGCAACACACACCAACAGACAGCAACACACACCAACAGACAGCAAGACTTGTATACTCTAACATTTGTTTTTAACTCCCACTTAATCCAGCTCCACTTACACCAAGCTCCACAGCTTCAAACTGAGCACGCTCAGACTGAGTCCTACAACAAGTTAAATAGGCACCTGTGAGCAATTAACCACACCCCTTAATTGATAGACTGATGAAACAAGAAAAAAAAAAAAAAAAAAAAGCTATTTAAAAAGTGACAGCAAAAGGCAAATTAAAAACTAAAAGGAAAAGTCCCCAAAATGCAACCCAGCAAACACCAACAGACAGCAACACACACCAACAGACAGCAACACACACCAACAGACAGCAAGACTTGTATACTCTAACACTTGTTTTTAACTCCCACTTAATCCAGCTCCACTTACACCAAGCTCCACAGCTTCAAACTGAGCACGCTCAGACTGAGTCCTACAACAAGTTAAATAGGCACCTGTGAGCAATTAACCACACCCCTTAATTGATAGACTGATGAAACAAGAAAAAAAAAAAAAAAAAAAAGCTATTTAAAAAGTGACAGGAAAAGGCAAATTAAAAACTAAAAGGAAAAGTCCCCAAAATGCAACCCAGCAAACACCAACAGACAGCAACACACACCAACAGACAGCAACACACACCAACAGACAGCAACACACACCAACAGACAGCAAGACTTATATACTCTAACACTTGTTTTTAACTCCCACTTAATCCAGCTCCACTTACACCAAGCTCCACAGCTTCAAACTGAGCATGCTCAGACTGAGTCCTACAACAAGTTAAATAGGCACCTGTGAGCAATTAACCACACCCCTTAATTGATAGACTGATGAAACAAGAAAAAAAAAAAAAAAAAGCTATTTAAAAAGTGACAGCAAAAGGCAAATTAAAAACTAAAAGGAAAAGTCCCCAAAATGCAACCCAGCAAACACCAACAGACAGCAACACACACCAACAGACAGCAACACACACCAACAGACAGCAAGACTTGTATACTCTAACACTTGTTTTTAACTCCCACTTAATCCAGCTCCACTTACACCAAGCTCCACAGCTTCAAACTGAGCACGCTCAGACTGAGTCCTACAACAAGTTAAATAGGCACCTGTGAGCAATTAACCACACCCCTTAATTGATAGACTGATGAAACAAGAAAAAAAAAAAAAAAAAGCTATTTAAAAAGTGACAGCAAAAGGCAAATTAAAAACTAAAAGGAAAAGTCCCCAAAATGCAACCCAGCAAACACCAACAGACAGCAACACACACCAACAGACAGCAACACACACCAACAGACAGCAAGACTTGTATACTCTAACACTTGTTTTTAACTCCCACTTAATCCAGCTCCACTTACACCAAGCTCCACAGCTTCAAACTGAGCACGCTCAGACTGAGTCCTACAACAAGTTAAATAGGCACCTGTGAGCAATTAACCACACCCCTTAATTGATAGACTGATGAAACAAGAAAAAAAAAAAAAAAAAAGCTATTTAAAAAGTGACAGCAAAAGGCAAATTAAAAACTAAAAGGAAAAGTCCCCAAAATGCAACCCAGCAAACACCAACAGACAGCAACACACACCAACAGACAGCAACACACACCAACAGACAGCAAGACTTATATACTCTAACACTTGTTTTTAACTCCCACTTAATCCAGCTCCACTTACACCAAGCTCCACAGCTTCAAACTGAGCACGCTCAGACTGAGTCCTACAACAAGTTAAATAGGCACCTGTGAGCAATTAACCACACCCCTTAATTGATAGACTGATGAAACAAGAAAAAAAAAAAAAAAAAAAAAAGCTATTTAAAAAGTGACAGCAAAAGGCAAATTAAAAACTAAAAGGAAAAGTCCCCAAAATGCAACCCAGCAAACACCAACAGACAGCAACACACACCAACAGACAGCAACACACACCAACAGACAGCAAGACTTGTATACTCTAACACTTGTTTTTAACTCCCACTTAATCCAGCTCCACTTACACCAAGCTCCACAGCTTCAAACTGAGCACGCTCAGACTGAGTCCTACAACAAGTTAAATAGGCACCTGTGAGCAATTAACCACACCCCTTAATTGATAGACTGATGAAACAAGAAAAAAAAAAAAAAAGCTATTTAAAAAGTGACAGCAAAAGGCAAATTAAAAACTAAAAGGAAAAGTCCCCAAAATGCAACCCAGCAAACACCAACAGACAGCAACACACACCAACAGACAGCAACACACACCAACAGACAGCAACACACAAAAACAGACAGCAACACACACCAACAGACAGCAAGACCTGTATACTCTAACACTTGTTTTTAACTCCCACTTTATCCAGCTCCACTTACACCAAGCTCCACAGCTTCAAACTGAGCACGCTCAGACTGAGTCCTACAACAAGTTAAATAGGCACCTGTGAGCAATTAACCACACCCCTTAATTGATAGACTGATGAAACAAGAAAAAAAAAAAAAAAAAAGCTATTTAAAAAGTGACAGCAAAAGGCAAATTAAAAACTAAAAGGAAAAGTCCCCAAAATGCAACCCAGCAAACACCAACAGACAGCAACACACACCAACAGACAGCAACACACACCAACAGACAGCAAGACTTGTATACTCTAACACTTGTTTTTAACTCCCACTTAATCCAGCTCCACTTACACCAAGCTCCACAGCTTCAAACTGAGCACGCTCAGACTGAGTCCTACAACAAGTTAAATAGGCACCTGTGAGCAATTAACCACACCCCTTAATTGATAGACTGATGAAACAAGAAAAAAAAAAAAGATATTTAAAAAGTGACGGCAAAAGGCAAATTAAAAACTAAAAGGAAAAGTCCCCAAAATGCAACCCAGCAAACACCAACAGACAGCAACACACACCAACAGACAGCAACACACACCAACAGACAGCAAGACTTGTATACTCTAACACTTGTTTTTAACTCCCACTTAATCCAGCTCCACTTACACCAAGCTCCACAGCTTCAAACTGAGCACGCTCAGACTGAGTCCTACAACAAGTTAAATAGGCACCTGTAAGCAATTAACCACACCCCTTAATTGATAGACTGATGAAACAAGAAAAAAAAAAAAAAAAAAAAGCTATTTAAAAAGTGACAGCAAAAGGCAAATTAAAAACTAAAAGGAAAAGTCCCCAAAATGCAACCCAGCAAACACCAACAGACAGCAACACACACCAACAGACAGCAACACACACCAACAGACAGCAACACACACCAACAGACAGCAAAACTTGTATACTCTAACACTTGTTTTTAACTCCCACTTAATCCAGCTCCACTTACACCAAGCTCCACAGCTTCAAACTGAGCACGCTCAGACTGAGTCCTACAACAAGTTAAATAGGCACCTGTGAGCAATTAACCACACCCCTTAATTGATAGACTGATGAAACAAGAAAAAAAAAAAAGATATTTAAAAAGTGACGGCAAAAGGCAAATTAAAAACTAAAAGGAAAAGTCCCCAAAATGCAACCCAGCAAACACCAACAGACAGCAACACACACCAAAAGACAGCAACACACACCAACAGACAGCAAGACTTGTATACTCTAACACTTGTTTTTAACTCCCACTTAATCCAGCTCCACTTAAACCAAGCTCCACAGCTTCAAACTGAGCACGCTCAGACTGAGTCCTACAACAAGTTAAATAGGCACCTGTGAGCAATTAACCACACCCCTTAATTGATAGACTGATGAAACAAGAAAAAAAAAAAAAAAAAAAAAGCTATTTAAAAAGTGACAGTAAAAGGCAAATTAAAAACTAAAAGGAAAAGTCCCCAAAATGCAACCCAGCAAACACCAACAGACAGCAACACACACCAACAGACAGCAAGACTTGTATACTCTAACACTTGTTTTTAACGCCCACTTAATCCAGCTCCACTTACACCAAGCTCCACAGCTTCAAACTGAGCACGCTCAGACTGAGTCCTACAACAAGTTAAAAAGGCACCTGTGAGCAATTAACCACACCCCTTAATTGATAGACTGATGAAACAAGAAAAAAAAAAAAAAAAAAAAAGCTATTTAAAAAGTGACAGCAAAAGGCAAATTAAAAACTAAAAGGAAAAGTCCCCAAAATGCAACCCAGCAAACACCAACAGACAGCAACACACACCAACAGACAGCAACACACACCAACAGACAGCAAGACTTGTATACTCTAACACTTGTTTTTAACTCCCACTTAATCCAGCTCCACTTACACCAAGCTCCACAGCTTCAAACTGAGCACGCTCAGACTGAGTCCTACAACAAGTTAAATAGGCACCTGTGAGCAATTAACCACACCCCTTAATTGATAGACTGATGAAACAAGAAAAAAAAAAAAAAAAAAAAAGCTATTTAAAAAGTGACAGCAAAAGGCAAATTAAAAACTAAAAGGAAAAGTCCCCAAAATGCAACCCAGCAAACACCAACAGACAGCAACACACACCAACAGACAGCAACACACACCAACAGACAGCAAGACTTGTATACTCTAACACTTGTTTTTAACTCCCACTTAATCCAGCTCCACTTACACCAAGCTCCACAGCTTCAAACTGAGCACGCTCAGACTGAGTCCTACAACAAGTTAAATAGGCACCTGTGAGCAATTAACCACACCCCTTAATTGATAGACTGATGAAACAAGAAAAAAAAAAAAAAAGCTATTTAAAAAGTGACAGCAAAAGGCAAATTAAAAACTAAAAGGAAAAGTCCCCAAAATGCAACCCAGCAAACACCAACAGACAGCAACACACACCAACAGACAGCAAGACTTGTATACTCTAACACTTGTTTTTAACGCCCACTTAATCCAGCTCCACTTACACCAAGCTCCACAGCTTCAAACTGAGCACGCTCAGACTGAGTCCTACAACAAGTTAAAAAGGCACCTGTGAGCAATTAACCACACCCCTTAATTGATAGACTGATGAAACAAGAAAAAAAAAAAAAAAAAAAAAGCTATTTAAAAAGTGACAGCAAAAGGCAAATTAAAAACTAAAAGGAAAAGTCCCCAAAATGCAACCCAGCAAACACCAACAGACAGCAACACACACCAACAGACAGCAACACACACCAACAGACAGCAAGACTTGTATACTCTAACACTTGTTTTTAACTCCCACTTAATCCAGCTCCACTTACACCAAGCTCCACAGCTTCAAACTGAGCACGCTCAGACTGAGTCCTACAACAAGTTAAATAGGCACCTGTGAGCAATTAACCACACCCCCTAATTGATAGACTGATGAAACAAGAAAAAAAAAAAAAAAAAAAAAGCTATTTAAAAAGTGACAGCAAAAGGCAAATTAAAAACTAAAAGGAAAAGTCCCCAAAATGCAACCCAGCAAACACCAACAGACAGCAACACACACCAACAGACAGCAACACACACCAACAGACAGCAAGACTTGTATACTCTAACACTTGTTTTTAACTCCCACTTAATCCAGCTCCACTTACACCAAGCTCCACAGCTTCAAACTGAGCACGCTCAGACTGAGTCCTACAACAAGTTAAATAGGCACCTGTGAGCAATTAACCACACCCCTTAATTGATAGACTGATGAAACAAGAAAAAAAAAAAAAAAGCTATTTAAAAAGTGACAGCAAAAGGCAAATTAAAAACTAAAAGGAAAAGTCCCCAAAATGCAACCCAGCAAACACCAACAGACAGCAACACACACCAACAGACAGCAACACACACCAACAGACAGCAACACACAAAAACAGACAGCAACACACACCAACAGACAGCAAGACCTGTATACTCTAACACTTGTTTTTAACTCCCACTTTATCCAGCTCCACTTACACCAAGCTCCACAGCTTCAAACTGAGCACGCTCAGACTGAGTCCTACAACAAGTTAAATAGGCACCTGTGAGCAATTAACCACACCCCTTAATTGATAGACTGATGAAACAAGAAAAAAAAAAAAAAAAAAGCTATTTAAAAAGTGACAGCAAAAGGCAAATTAAAAACTAAAAGGAAAAGTCCCCAAAATGCAACCCAGCAAACACCAACAGACAGCAACACACACCAACAGACAGCAACACACACCAACAGACAGCAAGACTTGTATACTCTAACACTTGTTTTTAACTCCCACTTAATCCAGCTCCACTTACACCAAGCTCCACAGCTTCAAACTGAGCACGCTCAGACTGAGTCCTACAACAAGTTAAATAGGCACCTGTGAGCAATTAACCACACCCCTTAATTGATAGACTGATGAAACAAGAAAAAAAAAAAAAAAGCTATTTAAAAAGTGACAGCAAAAGGCAAATTAAAAACTAAAAGGAAAAGTCCCCAAAATGCAACCCAGCAAACACCAACAGACAGCAACACACACCAACAGACAGCAACACACACCAACAGACAGCAACACACAAAAACAGACAGCAACACACACCAACAGACAGCAAGACCTGTATACTCTAACACTTGTTTTTAACTCCCACTTTATCCAGCTCCACTTACACCAAGCTCCACAGCTTCAAACTGAGCACGCTCAGACTGAGTCCTACAACAAGTTAAATAGGCACCTGTGAGCAATTAACCACACCCCTTAATTGATAGACTGATGAAACAAGAAAAAAAAAAAAAAAAAAGCTATTTAAAAAGTGACAGCAAAAGGCAAATTAAAAACTAAAAGGAAAAGTCCCCAAAATGCAACCCAGCAAACACCAACAGACAGCAACACACACCAACAGACAGCAACACACACCAACAGACAGCAAGACTTGTATACTCTAACACTTGTTTTTAACTCCCACTTAATCCAGCTCCACTTACACCAAGCTCCACAGCTTCAAACTGAGCACGCTCAGACTGAGTCCTACAACAAGTTAAATAGGCACCTGTGAGCAATTAACCACACCCCTTAATTGATAGACTGATGAAACAAGAAAAAAAAAAAAGATATTTAAAAAGTGACGGCAAAAGGCAAATTAAAAACTAAAAGGAAAAGTCCCCAAAATGCAACCCAGCAAACACCAACAGACAGCAACACACACCAACAGACAGCAACACACACCAACAGACAGCAAGACTTGTATACTCTAATGCCGCGTACACACGGTCGGACTTTTCGTCTACAAAAGTCCGACAGCCTGTCCGACAGACTTCCGACGTACCTTCGGCGGACTTGCGGCAGACTTTGTTACGAACGGACTTGCGCACACACGACCACACAAAAGTACGACAGCCTAGTACGCGGTGACGTACACCAAGTCCGACGAGACTATAAAACGGAAGTTCAATAGCCCGTACGACACCCTTTGGGCTCCTTCTGCTAATCTCGTGTTTATCTCGTGTTAGTAGAAGTTTGGTGAGAGACGATTCGCGCTTGTGAGACTCGTATTTTTCAGTTCGTTTTAACTGTTGTTCAGTCTGTGCTTGTGAGGTTTGTATCTGCTTTTCAGTGCGTTTGGTCAGTTGGCATTGAGAAATCTTTGTTTTATTGGCCGCTCGTTCCTGATTTTCAGGTCGTTCTTCACAGGCCTTGCTGTTCTTCAGTGCGTTCTGTTTAGTGCGTTCTGACCAGCCGACCGTTTTGAAGCCATGTTACCTGTACGTACTCGTCGTCGAGCTCGTGCATTGTATGTGCTTGGTGCTGTAGTTTATTCTTCAGCCCAAGACCAGTCCATGAACAGGGCGAGGAGGAGTTCATGGACCAAGAATTGGTTGCTTCAGCGTGACCAGTTCTGTCACATGCCTTTGCTCCGTGAGATCCGTGAGAATAATCCTGAGGATTTCAGGAACTTTCTCCGGATGACGGACCCCGTTTTTGACCGTTTGTTGGCTTTGCTGACCCCCTATATCAGCAGGCAGGATACCTGCATGAGGCAAGCCATCACTCCGGAGCAGAGGCTGGTCGCTACCTTGCGGTATTTGGCCACAGGGAGAAGCCTGCAGGACCTTAAGTTCTCGACAGGCATCTCCCCCCAGGCTCTGGGGATCATTATCCCAGAGACCTGTTCTGCCATCATACAGGTCCTGCAGAAGGACTATATTAAGGTAAGATATTTTTCTTTTATTAGCATCACATGTTCTTTTATGTAATCTTTGATAATATAATGTATTTCTTGCTTCAAACACTACTTACCATCATTGCAATATAGTGTGAATGTCCCCTTTTTATCCTCACACATGCTGGATTTTTTTCCTGTTATTTTTTGTCATGCATGTATATTTTCCTTCAATAACCTTCCCAGCATGAAGTGATGGGAACATATCCACCTAGTCTACTCATTTGGAATGTATTTTGTTTGAGTGTATTTAGTTTGCTGCTAATGAGCAATTATCTAGATTTCACAACCCCCCCCCCCCCCCCACCTAAACTCACTCCAAATAGTTTGCTGCTAATGAGCAATTATCTAGATTTCACAACCCCCCCCCCCCCACCTAAACTCACTCCAAATAGTTTGCTGCTAATGAGCAATTATCTAGATTTCACAACCCCCCCCCCCCCCCACCTAAACTCACTCCAAATAGTTTGCTGCTAATGAGCAATTATCTAGATTTCACAACCCCCCCACCCCCACCCTCGTTAAAATTTGCTGGAATGTTCTGTGGTGTTGATTTGTCTAAAGCAAATATATGTGGCACTTTGCAAAATGCATGTGCACTCTACAAGTGCATTTGTTCCAGTGCTTTAGTAAATGAGCAGAAGCTCTGCTGATTTCCATCATCAAATCATATGCAAGCCTCAAAGTGTTTTCATTAATTGCCCTTGCATGTGATTGTGTACTCCTTGCAACATGAATGCCTTTTTACATTACCTCATTTACTGTAAGCTGGTTAGCAACTGCACCTGCAGAGTGCGACAACTGCAGTCTTGTAGCCTTTTTAGTCCCTAAATTCCTGCGTGTCCTCAAAGTAATTTTTTTTAGGGATTTCACAATCCCCTAAAATGTAATCAATGTTCCATCAGAGGGGGTGAGCAATCTGATAAGTGTGCCTTTCCATATTAGTTATTCCAGAACAATTAAATTATTGAATGTTATACTGATGCTGGGGAATAATGTTTTTAATTGTCTAATTTTCTTGCAATGTTAGCTTACAAATTAATTGATTTTGGTTTTCTTTTTTGATTTCCCAGTTTCCTTCAACGCCACAGGAATGGCAGACTGTGGCATCCCATTTTGCCAGCCGTTGGGACTTTCCCAATTGTGGAGGGGCTATAGATGGGAAACATGTCCACATTGTGCCACCACCCCATTCGGGGTCATATTATTTTAATTATAAGGGGTTCCACAGTATTGTTTTAATGGCGGTGGTGTCGGCACACTATGATTTTTTATATGTGGACGTGGGGAAGAATGGCCGGATGTCGGATGGAGGAGTATTTGCCCAGACGGAGTTCTGCCAGCGTCTCCAGAGTGGTGGCCTGGGATTGCCACCTGATGAGGATAACGTGGAAGGACTCCCCTTTGTCTTCATTGCCGATGAAGCCTTCGCTCTCAGCAAGCACCTCATGAGGCCATTCCCCCAAAGAACACTCACCCCGGAGAGGAGGGTTTTTAATTACCGGCTGGCCAGAGCTAGAAGAGTGGTTGAGAATGCGTTTGGAATTCTGGCCAGCCGGTTCCGCCTGTTTCAAACAGCCATTAATTTGGCGGAATACAAACTTAATTTTATTGTTTTATCGTGCTGCATTCTGCACAACTTTTTAAATAAGCATGCTCCAAATTATATAGGCACAGTTGGGCCTGAGGCCGGACAAATAGAAGCCAACCTTCCAGGCCTGGATACTGTCCGTACTGGCTTGGCCCCCCAAAGTGCCCGTCAAGTTAGACAGCAATATATTAATTATTTTATGGGTAGGGGGGCCATTGCAATGGGCCAGGATATATAATTTTTGACAATAAAAAAATTATTGATGAAATCTTGCATTATATTTATTGCTTGCCTTTCTTTTGGGCTGTCTCCTAGGTTATGGTCGAGCAGTTGTAGTGCCAACTGTATTGTAATTTTAAATGTCTAAATAAGCTCCATTGCCACTGTAAACAACTTTTTTACAATTATAACTAAAATGATACTGAGCCTTGAAATAACAAACCACACATTTATTTAATTCCTATAAGGAGATGTTTTTATTAATGGTTGTTATGCATTCAGTTCTGCATTTAGTATAAAATGTTCATTGACAAAAATAGAATGATATCTTAATAATGTAGCAAAATATAATTATATCTAAATATTTATACCTAAATCCACAAAAAAATATTTTTGGCTTTTTGATTTTCACAAACAGGCTTTTTTTTTGGTTTTGGGAAAATCAAGTTTTGTTTTGTGTTTTTTTTTTTTTTTTTGTTTTTAAAGCAATTTTTGTGTTTATGTTTTTATTTTTTTAGCAAGTTATTTTTGTTTTTATTTTTTTTGAATAAAGTTTGTATATTTTTGTTTTTTTGGTTTTTTAAAATCAAGTGTTTTTTAATTTTTTTTTTTTTTTTAATCATGTTTTTTATTTTTTTTTGGTTTTTTAAAATCAATTTTTTTTTTTTTTTTGGTTTTTTAAAATCTATTTTTTTATTTTTTTTGGTTTTTTAAAATCTATTTTTTTATTTTTTTTGGTTTTTTAAAATCAAGTTTTTTCTTTTTTTTGGTTTTTTAAAATCTATTTTTTTATTTTTTTTGGTTTTTTAAAATCAATTTTTTTTTTTTTTTTGGGTTTTTTTAAAATCAAGTTTTTTTTTTTTTTTGTTTTTTTAAAATCAAGTTTTTTCTTTTTTTTGGTTTTTTTAAATCAAGTTTTTTTTTTTTTTTGGTTTTTTAAAATCAAGTTTTTTCTTTTTTTTGTTTTTTTAAAATCAAGTTTTTTATTTTTTTGATTTTTTGTGTTTTTTTGAAAATCAATTTTTATTTTTTTGTGGATTTGTGAGGTATTTACAAGAAACAGCCCTCCTTTTTTACATTAGCTTAAACAGCCATTTATGTTCTGGCCAAAACAAAAAAGAGAAGGCCCAGAATGGGGTCAGCAAAACAGGAAATGAAGGACATGATTGATGTTTTGGGGTTTAAAAAAGGGCATTTAGATTCGACCCAAAACATCAATCATGTCCTTCATTTCCTGCTGCATACGATCCAGCCGATTCCGCATTTGATCGATCTCCCCATTCCAGGCCATGATTTGAGCAATTAGCCGTTGGGCACTGTCTGGGGTAAAATAGTCAGTTGGACCTAAAGTGGAATGAAAAAAAAAATATGTTTAGAAATATGCACACATAAGTTTACCTTACCATAAAGCTGGTGTCTCAGACACTGACCTGGTGGGGTGCCCATGTCGCAAAGTTCATTAACATCCTCGGGGGTGGCGCTGTTGCTTGACTCCAGCACAACCAGATCACCTAAAATAGAGTAGAAAAATTACATAAAATAAAAGGCAGCCATGCATAGATTACCGTAAGCTGGTGTGTCAGACACTGACCTGGTGGGGTGCCCATGTCGCCCACCTCTCCTTCCTCCACATCCTCAATGGGACTTGGGCTTATTTCCCAATCATGTTTTGCTTTGGGTTGGCTGAGTGATTTTTCCCCTATGTGAAACAAAAAATTATTTTAATCTAATTAGCACACAGATATTTTAGTACATAGTAATTTTCCAACATTTGTAATGAAGTGGTTTGTGTAGAGTTCCTATTTTACCTCAATATTTAAAATTAGAAAGAGATATCGGATAGATAGATATCAATATCTCAAAATATAGTTAATAATCTTTTGATCTCTCTCTATATCTGGAACAAAATCTCAAACTATCTAACTAAATGTAAAGCCAAAAAATTAAGATAACTTCAAATCTTCCAAAAGAATGTTTTAAATTTCTATATCTATCTATCTACCTATCTCTATATTTCTCTCTCTCTATATATATATATATTTCTCTCTCTCTCTCTCTCTCTCGTTTATATATATATATATATATATATATATATATATATATATATATATATATATATATATATATATATATATATATATATATATATATATATATATATATAGTTAGATATATATATATATTTATATATATATATATAGTTAGATATATATATATATTTATATATATATATAGTTAGATATATATATATATATATATATTTATATATATATAGTTATATATATATATTTATATATAGTTATATATATATATATATATATGTATGTGTATATATATATATATATATATATATATATATATATATATATATATATATATATATATATATATATATATATATATATATATATATATATATATATATGTATGTGTATATATATATATATGTGTGTGTATATATATATATATAGTTATATATATATATATATATATATATATAGTTATATATATATATATATATGTATGTGTATATATATATATATATATATATATATATATGTATGTGTATATATATATATATATATATATATATATATATATATGTATGTGTATATATATATATATATGTGTGTGTATATATATATATATATATGTGTATATATGTGTGTATATATATATATATATATATATATATATATATATATATATATATATATATATATATATATGTGTATATATATATATATATATATATATATATATATATATATATATACACATATGTATATATATGTGTATATGTATATATCTATAGATATGTAACTAACGAGGTTTCTTAAAAGATCGTTTAAAACGATGAAAACAAAAATCGGATAGGAAGGAAAAGCACATGGAGCAATATACAAGGTAATAAACACAAGATAAAAACACGACAAGTACTTACTTTTTTTAAGAACTTTCCGGATACGTCGGTATTGATCCGGCTCCCTGAGTTTCAGGTCAGACCATCTTTTTCGCAGTTGGTCTTTGGAGCGCTGGACCCCAAAAGATGCCTGCAAAGTTTCCACCACCTTCGCCATTATTTTGGCCTTGCGCAAATTTGGCCGTGCGTACGGCCCATACTTCCCATCATAGTCGTCTTTGTGAAGAATGGCCACCATCTCCACCATCTCTTTAAAACTCATATTAGAGGCCTTAAATCTAGGCCTCACAGATTTTGTTGACGTTCCAGCCTCCGGGCTGTCTCCACTACCTGAGGTCGTCAACATTTCAGGTGTCTCCGCCATTCTTTAACTCCACTACGCGCCGTAACAAAAAATGGGCGGAGAACATGAGTTAAAATCGAACGTCAGGGGCGGGCGACGCAGGCGGAGTTTCACACATGCGTAGTGTATAAAGAGGGGCCTTGCGCACGTGTCGTACGTACGTTCTGTGCGTCGAATTAGGGGGCGGAGAACATGAGTTAATTTCGAACGTCAGGGGCGGGCGACGCAGGCGGAGTTTCACACATGCGTAGTGTATAAAGAGGGGCCTTGCGCACGTGTCGTACGTACGTTCTGTGGTAGGTGATAGTGGACCTGGACGTTACAAAACGAAGGTAATTTTAGATATATTCTTTTTTTTTTTTTTTTTTTTGGTTTTTATGGTCATGACTTTGTAGCAAGCGGCCTATATGGCTTGATAGATTGATGAGGCCTACATAGGGAGAAGATGATGAGGGGTTAGCCGAAACCTATAATAAAAGTGTTTTTTGTCTTGTGACTTCATCTTTTCCAGATATAATGAATCCCCTATTTAAGGATCCAGAGTTCCTTACATCTTTTATTTCCAAATATCGAGAGATGAGGAATTTGTGGGAGGTGAAACACCCTCAGTATTATGCTAAGCATGTGAGGAAGTCAACGCTGGAGAGACTTCTGGCCTTTGTCCAGGCGACCATCCCGGAAGCAACAATGGAGACATTGCTCAAGAAAATTGGGGGCTTGAGGAACATGTATAAGAGGGAGCATAAGAAGATCCAGGAATCAAGGAGATCAGGAGCATCAGCAGATGATGTTTATGTACCCAGGCTGTGGTACTACAATCAACTCCGTTTTCTGGATGACCAGAATGAAGCCAGGCCATCACTTTCAACCCTTCCCTCCACCCTTCCCTCCACCCTTCCCTCCACCCCAGCAGAGGCTGATGAGGAGCAAGCTGGGTCTTCCATCCTGGATGAACCAGATATGACCATCTGGAGTCAGGTAAATTATTTTAACAAATATTTACTGTACTAATATTAATGATGTTAACTGGATGTTATAATTGTCTAAAATAATTTGGCACTCAAAATTGGGTATACATATCAATTGACAGTAGTGGCTAAATATGTTTGGCACCTGCTTGAAATAATTATGGTGTCTGATTAGACTCTTTTATTAAAGAGAAGTATTCACATTGAATTTGCTATTCATGAGAAGCAAACTGTGTGTCATTGATGAAGCCAAAAAAATATACTCAAACTATTGTCCTTTTTTTATACACAGGATGAGTCCATCCAGGAGGAATGTGGGGAAAGTGGCAGGCAGGAGGAGACCAGGCCCATGGACAGCCTGGAGGAGGCCGGATTCACCATCATCCTGGAGGAGGCTGGGCCCAGTGTCAGGCAGGAGGTGGCTGCTCCCAGTGAGGTGGCTGCTCCCAGTGAGGTGGCTGCTCCCAGTGAGGTGGCTGGGCCAAGCGAGGTGGCTGGGCCCAGTAGAAGCCTGACCGAATCCCAAGTGCCTCCCCTCCACCTTCCCAAAAAAAGGGCCAGGAAGGGGATGGTCACACAGGACGCATCCCTGCGCCTCATGCAAGAGGCCACCCGTTTTTTAAAAAGCCCCCCCGAAGCGGAAGAATCCTATGGCTGCTACTTAGCCAGCAGGCTTCTTCAGATGGATTGGGAGCAGCGCCTCATTTGTGAGCGCCTATTTGGGGAAACAATCCATAAGGGGCTGCAGGGCACGCTAACACAAAACACCCAACTACATGAGGCAGCCCCCCCTCCTCCTCCTCCTCCTCCTCCTCCTCCTCCTCCTCCTCCTGCCACAACTGAAACACCAGAGCCACAGCCTCAAAAGAAGGCTACAGGGAAGGCTGCAGGGCAGCGTGGAGGAAAGGCTGCAGGGAAGAGAAGAAAATGATGACCTGGGTTCAGTCTGGTCTGACAGAAGACGCAGGCTGTTGTAGGACCACAGTCTGGGGACATCTAGATCATCTGCTGGTGCTGTTGATCTCTGGGATTCTTGGACCAGATTGTGCTCCCTCTTATATGGACTCCTCAAGATCCCAATTTTCTGGTACACCGACTTTTTCCAGCGTTGACTTCCTCTTTATTTTATTTTGACCATGAATAAATGGATATTTTTTGAGTTTAGCAAAAGACTTTATGTGTTTTCTTTGAAATCATTGATTTTACACACAATGTTAAATTAACAAGGGACAACAATCTCATTGAGTTTGAAAAAAAACACACCAAAAATACATTACTAATGTTAATAATGTTCAAGTGGTAAGTCTTGAAAATCCAAAAAATTACGTAACCAAAAACGGTGCTTTGGGTTAACTTTATCTAAAAACTAAAAAATAAACACTATAAAAAAAAAAAAAAATAATAATGGGTTCTTTGTGTTAACTTTACAAACCTAAAAAAAATAAAAAAAATAAAAAATAAAAAATAAAAAGGGGAAAAAGTATTATTAGTATGGAAACATTGTTTTAAAAAGGCATACTATATCATTCATGAGATCAAAGAGAAAAAGAATCCAGAAATCAGTTTGGGAGAACTCTGATTATGAACAGCAAAACACCTTCGTTCTTTAGAGCCTTCGTAAAGAAGAAATAAAATGCGCTGCATTGAACGATCACAGATTTTGCAGCGTGATGAATGTGCTACCTACAATACGAACACTAGTTTTACTAGACCGAGTGCTTCCGTTTAGTTTTTGCTTATGAGCATGCGTCGTTTTTTTGTCCGTCGGACTAGCATACAGACGAGCGGACTTCGGGGTCCGTCGTACTTACGACGTAAAGATTTGAAGCATGCTTCAAATCTAAAGTCCGTCGGATTTGAGGCTAAAAAAGTCCGTTGAAAGTCCGGAGAAGCCCACACACGATCGGATTACCAGCCACCTTTAGTCCGTCAGCGTCCGTTGGACTTTTGTAGACGAAAAGTCCGACCGTGTGTACGCGGCATAACACTTGTTTTTAACTCCCACTTAATCCAGCTCCACTTACACCAAGCTCCACAGCTTCAAACTGAGCACGCTCAGACTGAGTCCTACAACAAGTTAAATAGGCACCTGTAAGCAATTAACCACACCCCTTAATTGATAGACTGATGAAACAAGAAAAAAAAAAAAAAAAAAAGCTATTTAAAAAGTGACAGCAAAAGGCAAATTAAAAACTAAAAGGAAAAGTCCCCAAAATGCAACCCAGCAAACACCAACAGACAGCAACACACACCAACAGACAGCAACACACACCAACAGACAGCAACACACACCAACAGACAGCAAAACTTGTATACTCTAACACTTGTTTTTAACTCCCACTTAATCCAGCTCCACTTACACCAAGCTCCACAGCTTCAAACTGAGCACGCTCAGACTGAGTCCTACAACAAGTTAAATAGGCACCTGTGAGCAATTAACCACACCCCTTAATTGATAGACTGATGAAACAAGAAAAAAAAAAAAGATATTTAAAAAGTGACGGCAAAAGGCAAATTAAAAACTAAAAGGAAAGTCCCCAAAATGCAACCCAGCAAACACCAACAGACAGCAACACACACCAAAAGACAGCAACACACACCAACAGACAGCAAGACTTGTATACTCTAACACTTGTTTTTAACTCCCACTTAATCCAGCTCCACTTAAACCAAGCTCCACAGCTTCAAACTGAGCACGCTCAGACTGAGTCCTACAACAAGTTAAATAGGCACCTGTGAGCAATTAACCACACCCCTTAATTGATAGACTGATGAAACAAGAAAAAAAAAAAAAAAAAAAAAGCTATTTAAAAAGTGACAGCAAAAGGCAAATTAAAAACTAAAAGGAAAAGTCCCCAAAATGCAACCCAGCAAACACCAACAGACAGCAACACACACCAACAGACAGCAAGACTTGTATACTCTAACACTTGTTTTTAACGCCCACTTAATCCAGCTCCACTTACACCAAGCTCCACAGCTTCAAACTGAGCACGCTCAGACTGAGTCCTACAACAAGTTAAAAAGGCACCTGTGAGAAATTAACCACACCCCTTAATTGATAGACTGATGAAACAAGAAAAAAAAAAAAAAAAAAAAAGCTATTTAAAAAGTGACAGCAAAAGGCAAATTAAAAACTAAAAGGAAAAGTCCCCAAAATGCAACCCAGCAAACACCAACAGACAGCAACACACACCAACAGACAGCAACACACACCAACAGACAGCAAGACTTGTATACTCTAACACTTGTTTTTAACTCCCACTTAATCCAGCTCCACTTACACCAAGCTCCACAGCTTCAAACTGAGCACGCTCAGACTGAGTCCTACAACAAGTTAAATAGGCACCTGTGAGCAATTAACCACACCCCTTAATTGATAGACTGATGAAACAAGAAAAAAAAAAAAAAAAAGCTATTTAAAAAGTGACAGCAAAAGGCAAATTAAAAACTAAAAGGAAAAGTGTCCCCAAAATGCAACCCAGCAAACACCAACAGACAGCAACACACACCAACAGACAGCAACACACACCAACAGACAGCAAGACTTGTATACTCTAACACTTGTTTTTAACTCCCACTTAATCCAGCTCCACTTAAACCAAGCTCCACAGCTTCAAACTGAGCACGCTCAGACTGAGTCCTACAACAAGTTAAATAGGCACCTGTGAGCAATTAACCACACCCCTTAATTGATAGACTGATGAAACAAGAAAAAAAAAAAAAAAAAAAAAAGCTATTTAAAAAGTGACAGCAAAAGGCAAATTAAAAACTAAAAGGAAAAGTCCCCAAAATGCAACCCAGCAAACACCAACAGACAGCAACACACACCAACAGACAGCAACACACACCAACAGACAGCAAGACTTGTATACTCTAACACTTGTTTTTAACTCCCACTTAATCCAGCTCCACTTACACCAAGCTCCACAGCTTCAAACTGAGCACGCTCAGACTGAGTCCTACAACAAGTTAAATAGGCACCTGTGAGCAATTAACCACACCCCTTAATTGATAGACTGATGAAACAAGAAAAAAAAAAAAAAAAAAGCTATTTAAAAAGTGACAGCAAAAGGCCAATTAAAAACTAAAAGGAAAAGTCCCCAAAATGCAACCCAGCAAACACCAACAGACAGCAACACACACCAACAGACAGCAAGACTTGTATACTCTAACACTTGTTTTTAACTCCCACTTAATCCAGCTCCACTTACACCAAGCTCCACAGCTTCAAACTGAGCACGCTCAGACTGAGTCCTACAACAAGTTAAATAGGCACCTGTGAGCAATTAACCACACCCCTTAATTGATAGACTGATGAAACAAGAAAAAAAAAAAAAAAAAAAAAAAGCTATTTAAAAAGTGACAGCAAAAGGCAAATTAAAAACTAAAAGGAAAAGTCCCCAAAATGCAACCCAGCAAACACCAACAGACAGCAACACACACCAACAGACAGCAACACACACCAACAGACAGCAACACACACCAACAGACAGCAAGACTTGTATACTCTAACACTTGTTTTTAACTCCCACTTAATCCAGCTCCACTTACACTAAGCTCCACAGCTTCAAACTGAGCACGCTCTGACTGAGTCCTACAACAAGTTAAATAGGCACCTGTGAGCAATTAACCACACCCCTTAATTGATAGACTGATGAAACAAGAAAAAAAAAAAAAAAGCTATTTAAAAAGTGACAGCAAAAGGCAAATTAAAAACTAAAAGGAAAAGTCCCCAAAATGCAACCCAGCAAACACCAACAGACAGCAACACACACCAACAGACAGCAACACACACCAACAGACAGCAAGACTTGTATACTCTAACACTTGTTTTTAACTCCCACTTAATCCAGCTCCACTTACACCAAGCTCCACAGCTTCAAACTGAGCACGCTCAGACTGAGTCCTACAACAAGTTAAATAGGCACCTGTGAGCAATTAACCACACCCCTTAATTGATAGACTGATGAAACAAGAAAAAAAAAAAAAAAAAAAAGCTATTTAAAAAGTGACAGCAAAAGGCAAATTAAAAACTAAAAGGAAAAGTCCCCAAAATGCAACCCAGCAAACACCAGCAGACAGCAACACACACCAACAGACAGCAACACACACCAACAGACAGCAAGACTTGTATACTCTAACACTTGTTTTTAACTCCCACTTAATCCAGCTCCACTTACACCAAGCTCCACAGCTTCAAACTGAGCACGCTCAGACTGAGTCCTACAACAAGTTAAATAGGCACCTGTGAGCAATTAACCACACCCCTTAATTGATAGACTGATGAAACAAGAAAAAAAAAAAAAAAAAAAGCTATTTAAAAAGTGACAGCAAAAGGCAAATTAAAAACTAAAAGGAAAAGTCCCCAAAATGCAACCCAGCAAACACCAACAGACAGCAACACACACCAACAGACAGCAACACACACCAACAGACAGCAAGACTTGTATACTCTAACACTTGTTTTTAACTCCCACTTAATCCAGCTCCACTTACACCAAGCTCCACAGCTTCAAACTGAGCACGCTCAGACTGAGTCCTACAACAAGTTAAATAGGCACCTGTGAGCAATTAACCACACCCCTTAATTGATAGACTGATGAAACAAGAAAAAAAAAAAAAAAAAAAGCTATTTAAAAAGTGACAGCAAAAGGCCAATTAAAAACTAAAAGGAAAAGTCCCCAAAATGCAACCCAGCAAACACCAACAGACAGCAACACACACCAACAGACAGCAACACACACCAACAGACAGCAAGACTTGTATACTCTAACACTGGTTTTTAACTCCCACTTAATCCAGCTCCACTTACACCAAGCTCCACAGCTTCAAACTGAGCACGCTCAGACTGAGTCCTACAACAAGTTAAATAGGCACCTGTGAGCAATTAACCACACCCCTTAATTGATAGACTGATGAAACAAGAAAAAAAAAAAAAAAAAAAAAAGCTATTTAAAAAGTGACAGCAAAAGGCAAATTAAAAACTAAAAGGAAAAGTCCCCAAAATGCAACCCAGCAAACACCAACAGACAGCAACACACACCAACAGACAGCAACACACACCAACAGACAGCAAGACTTGTATACTCTAACACTTGTTTTTAACTCCCACTTAATCCAGCTCCACTTACACCAAGCTCCACAGCTTCAAACTGAGCACGCTCAGACTGAGTCCTACAACAAGTTAAATAGGCACCTGTGAGCAATTAACCACACCCCTTAATTGATAGACTGATGAAACAAGAAAAAAAAAAAAAAAAAAAAGCTATTTAAAAAGTGACAGCAAAAGGCCAATTAAAAACTAAAAGGAAAAGTCCCCAAAATGCAACCCAGCAAACACCAACAGACAGCAACACACACCAACAGACAGCAACACACACCAACAGACAGCAAGACTTGTATACTCTAACACTTGTTTTTAACTCCCACTTAATCCAGCTCCACTTACACCAAGCTCCACAGCTTCAAACTGAGCACGCTCAGACTGAGTCCTACAACAAGTTAAATAGGCACCTGTGAGCAATTAACCACACCCCTTAATTGATAGACTGATGAAACAAGAAAAAAAAAAAAAAAAAAAAAAGCTATTTAAAAAGTGACAGCAAAAGGCAAATTAAAAACTAAAAGGAAAAGTCCCCAAAATGCAACCCAGCAAACACCAACAGACAGCAACACACACCAACAGACAGCAACACACACCAACAGACAGCAAGACTTGTATACTCTAACACTTGTTTTTAACTCCCACTTAATCCAGCTCCACTTAAACCAAGCTCCACAGCTTCAAACTGAGCACGCTCAGACTGAGTCCTACAACAAGTTAAATAGGCACCTGTGAGCAATTAACCACACCCCTTAATTGATAGACTGATGAAACAAGAAAAAAAAAAAAAAGCTATTTAAAAAGTGACAGCAAAAGGCAAATTAAAAACTAAAAGGAAAAGTCCCCAAAATGCAACCCAGCAAACACCAACAGACAGCAACACACACCAACAGACAGCAACACACACCAACAGACAGCAAGACTTGTATACTCTAACACTTGTTTTTAACTCCCACTTAATCCAGCTCCACTTACACCAAGCTCCACAGCGTCAAACTGAGCATGCTCAGACTGAGTCCTACAACAAGTTAAATAGGCACCTGTGAGCAATTAACCACACCCCTTAATTGATAGACTGATGAAACAAGAAAAAAAAAAAAAAAAAAAAGCTATTTAAAAAGTGACAGCAAAAGGCAAATTAAAAACTAAAAGGAAAAGTCCCCAAAATGCAACCCAGCAAACACCAACAGACAGCAACACACACCAACAGACAGCAACACACACCAACAGACAGCAACATACACCAACAGACAGCAAGACTTGTATACTCTAACACTTGTTTTTAACTCCCACTTAATCCAGCTCCACTTACACCAAGCTCCACAGCTTCAAACTGAACACGCTCAGACTGAGTCCTACAACAAGTTAAATAGGCACCTGTGAGCAATTAACCACACCCCTTAATTGATAGACTGATGAAACAAGAAAAAAAAAAAAAAGCTATTTAAAAAGTGACAGCAAAAGGCAAATTAAAAACTAAAAGGAAAAGTCCCCAAAATGCAACCCAGCAATCACCAACAGACAGCAACACACACCAACAGACAGCAACACACACCAACAGACAGCAACACACACCAACAGACAGCAAGACTTGTATACTCTAACACTTGTTTTTAACTCCCAGTTAATCCAGCTCCACTTACACCAAGCTCCACAGCTTCAAACTGAGCACGCTCAGACTGAGTCCTACAACAAGTTAAATAGGCACCTGTGAGCAATTAACCACACCCCTTAATTGATAGACTGATGAAACAAGAAAAAAAAAAAAAAAAAAAAAAAAGCTATTTAAAAAGTGACAGCAAAAGGCAAATTAAAAACTAAAAGGAAAAGTCCCCAAAATGCAACCCAGCAAACACCAACAGACAGCAACACACACCAACAGACAGCAACACACACCAACAGACAGCAACACACACCAACAGACAGCAAGACTTGTATACTCTAACACTTGTTTTTAACTCCCACTTAATCCAGCTCCACTTACACCAAGCTCCACAGCTTCAAACTGAGCACGCTCTGACTGAGTCCTACAACAAGTTAAATAGGCACCTGTGAGCAATTAACCACACCCCTTAATTGATAGACTGATGAAACAAGAAAAAAAAAAAAAAAGCTATTTAAAAAGTGACAGCAAAAGGCAAATTAAAAACTAAAAGGAAAAGTCCCCAAAATGCAACCCAGCAAACACCAACAGACAGCAACACACACCAACAGACAGCAACATACACCAACAGACAGCAAGACTTGTATACTCTAACACTTGTTTTTAACTCCCACTTAATCCAGCTCCACTTACACCAAGCTCCACAGCTTCAAACTGAGCACGCTCAGACTGAGTCCTACAACAAGTTAAATAGGCACCTGTGAGCAATTAACCACACCCCTTAATTGATAGACTGATGAAACAAGAAAAAAAAAAAAAAAAAAAAAGCTATTTAAAAAGTGACAGCAAAAGGCAAATTAAAAACTAAAAGGAAAAGTCCCCAAAATGCAACCCAGCAAACACCAACAGACAGCAACACACACCAACAGACAGCAACACACACCAACAGACAGCAAGACTTGTATACTCTAACACTTGTTTTTAACTCCCACTTAATCCAGCTCCACTTACACCAAGCTCCACAGCTTCAAACTGAGCACGCTCAGACTGAGTCCTACAACAAGTTAAATAGGCACCTGTGAGCAATTAACCACACCCCTTAATTGATAGACTGATGAAACAAGAAAAAAAAAAAAAAAAAAAAAGCTATTTAAAAAGTGACAGCAAAAGGCAAATTAAAAACTAAAAGGAAAAGTCCCCAAAATGCAACCCAGCAAACACCAACAGACAGCAACACACACCAACAGACAGCAACACACACCAACAGACAGCAAGACTTGTATACTCTAACACTTGTTTTTAACTCCCACTTAATCCAGCTCCACTTACACCAAGCTCCACAGCTTCAAACTGAGCACGCTCAGACTGAGTCCTACAACAAGTTAAATAGGCACCTGTGAGCAATTAACCACACCCCTTAATTGATAGACTGATGAAACAAGAAAAAAAAAAAAAAAAAAAAGCTATTTAAAAAGTGACAGCAAAAGGCCAATTAAAAACTAAAAGGAAAAGTCCCCAAAATGCAACCCAGCAAACACCAACAGACAGCAACACACACCAACAGACAGCAACACACACCAACAGACAGCAAGACTTGTATACTCTAACACTGGTTTTTAACTCCCACTTAATCCAGCTCCACTTACACCAAGCTCCACAGCTTCAAACTGAGCACGCTCAGACTGAGTCCTACAACAAGTTAAATAGGCACCTGTGAGCAATTAACCACACCCCTTAATTGATAGACTGATGAAACAAGAAAAAAAAAAAAAAAAAAAAAAGCTATTTAAAAAGTGACAGCAAAAGGCAAATTAAAAACTAAAAGGAAAAGTCCCCAAAATGCAACCCAGCAAACACCAACAGACAGCAACACACACCAACAGACAGCAACACACACCAACAGACAGCAAGACTTGTATACTCTAACACTTGTTTTTAACTCCCACTTAATCCAGCTCCACTTACACCAAGCTCCACAGCTTCAAACTGAGCACGCTCAGACTGAGTCCTACAACAAGTTAAATAGGCACCTGTGAGCAATTAACCACACCCCTTAATTGATAGACTGATGAAACAAGAAAAAAAAAAAAAAAAAAAAGCTATTTAAAAAGTGACAGCAAAAGGCCAATTAAAAACTAAAAGGAAAAGTCCCCAAAATGCAACCCAGCAAACACCAACAGACAGCAACACACACCAACAGACAGCAACACACACCAACAGACAGCAAGACTTGTATACTCTAACACTTGTTTTTAACTCCCACTTAATCCAGCTCCACTTACACCAAGCTCCACAGCTTCAAACTGAGCACGCTCAGACTGAGTCCTACAACAAGTTAAATAGGCACCTGTGAGCAATTAACCACACCCCTTAATTGATAGACTGATGAAACAAGAAAAAAAAAAAAAAAAAAAAAAGCTATTTAAAAAGTGACAGCAAAAGGCAAATTAAAAACTAAAAGGAAAAGTCCCCAAAATGCAACCCAGCAAACACCAACAGACAGCAACACACACCAACAGACAGCAACACACACCAACAGACAGCAAGACTTGTATACTCTAACACTTGTTTTTAACTCCCACTTAATCCAGCTCCACTTAAACCAAGCTCCACAGCTTCAAACTGAGCACGCTCAGACTGAGTCCTACAACAAGTTAAATAAGCACCTGTGAGCAATTATCCACACCCCTTAATTGATAGACTGATGAAACAAGAAAAAAAAAAAAAAAAAAAGCTATTTAAAAAGTGACAGCAAAAGGCAAATTAAAAACTAAAAGGAAAAGTCCCCAAAATGCAACCCAGCAAACACCAACAGACAGCAACACACACCAACAGACAGCAACACACACCAACAGACAGCAAGACTTGTATACTCTAACACTTGTTTTTAACTCCCACTTAATCCAGCTCCACTTACACCAAGCTCCACAGCTTCAAACTGAGCACGCTCAGACTGAGTCCTACAACAAGTTAAATAGGCACCTGTGAGCAATTAACCACACCCCTTAATTGATAGACTGATGAAACAAGAAAAAAAAAAAAAGAAGCTATTTAAAAAGTGACAGCAAAAGGCAAATTAAACACTAAAAGGAAAAGTCCCCAAAATGCAACCCAGCAAACACCAACAGACAGCAACACACACCAACAGACAGCAACACACACCAACAGACAGCAAGACTTGTATACTCTAACACTTGTTTTTAACTCCCACTTAATCCAACTCCACTTAAATCAAGCTCCACAGCTTCAAACTGAGCATGCTCAGACTGAGTCCTACAACAAATTAAATAGGCACCTGTGAGCAATTAACCACACCCCTTAATTGATAGACTGATGAAACAAGAAAAAAAAAAAAAAAAAAAAAAGCTATTTAAAAAGTGACAGCAAAAGGCAAATTAAAAACTAAAAGGAAAAGTCCCCAAAATGCAACCCAGCAAACACCAACAGACAGCAACACACACCAACAGACAGCAACACACACCAACAGACAGCAAGACTTGTATACTCTAACACTTGTTTTTAACTCCCACTTAATCCAGCTCCACTTAAACCAAGCTCCACAGCTTCAAACTGAGCACGCTCAGACTGAGTCCTACAACAAGTTAAATAGGCACCTGTGAGCAATTAACCACACCCCTTAATTGATAGACTGATGAAACAAGAAAAAAAAAAAAAAAAAAAAAGCTATTTAAAAAGTGACAGCAAAAGGCAAATTAAAAACTAAAAGGAAAAGTTCCCAAAATGCAACCCAGCAAACACCAACAGACAGCAACACACACCAACAGACAGCAACACACACCAACAGACAGCAAGACTTGTATACTCTAACACTTGTTTTTAACTCCCACTTAATCCAGCTCCACTTACACCAAGCTCCACAGCTTCAAACTGAGCACGCTCAGACTGAGTCCTACAACAAGTTAAATAGGCACCTGTGAGCAATTAACCACACCCCTTAATTGATAGACTGATGAAACAAGAAAAAAAAAAAAAAAAAAAAGCTGTTTAAAAAGTGACAGCAAAAGGCAAATTAAAAACTAAAAGGAAAAGTCCCCAAAATGCAACCCAGCAAACACCAACAGACAGCAACACACACCAACAGACAGCAACACACACCAACAGACAGCAACACACACCAACAGACAGCAAGACTTGTATACTCTAACACTTGTTTTTAACTCCCACTTAATCCAGCTCCACTTAAACCAAGCTCCACAGCTTCAAACTGAGCACGCTCAGACTGAGTCCTACAACAAGTTAAATAGGCACCTGTGAGCAATTAACCACACCCCTTAATTGATAGACTGATGAAACAAGAAAAAAAAAAAAAAAAAAAGCTATTTAAAAAGTGACAGCAAAAGGCAAATTAAAAACTAAAAGGAAAAGTCCCCAAAATGCAACCCAGCAAACACCAACAGACAGCAACACACACCAACAGACAGCAACACACACCAACAGACAGCAAGACTTGTATACTCTAACACTTGTTTTTAACTCCCACTTAATCCAGCTCCACTTACACCAAGCTCCACAGCTTCAAACTGAGCACGCTCAGACTGAGTCCTACAACAAGTTAAATAGGCACCTGTGAGCAATTAACCACACCCCTTAATTGATAGACTGATGAAACAAGAAAAAAAAAAAAAAAAAAAAAAAGCTATTTAAAAAGTGACAGCAAAAGGCAAATTAAAAACTAAAAGGAAAAGTCCCCAAAATGCAACCCAGCAAACACCAACAGACAGCAACACACACCAACAGACAGCAACACACACCAACAGACAGCAACACACACCAACAGACAGCAAGACTTGTATACTCTAACACTTGTTTTTAACTCCCACTTAATCCAGCTCCACTTAAACCAAGCTCCACAGCTTCAAACTGAGCACGCTCAGACTGAGTCCTACAACAAGTTAAATAGGCACCTGTGAGCAATTAACCACACCCCTTAATTGATAGACTGATGAAACAAGAAAAAGAAAAAAAAAAAAAAGCTATTTAAAAAGTGACAGCAAAAGGCAAATTAAAAACTAAAAGGAAAAGTTCCCAAAATGCAACCCAGCAAACACCAACAGACAGCAACACACACCAACAGACAGCAACACACACCAACAGACAGCAAGACTTGTATACTCTAACACTTGTTTTTAACTCCCACTTAATCCAGCTCCACTTACACCAAGCTCCACAGCTTCAAACTGAGCACGCTCAGACTGAGTCCTACAACAAGTTAAATAGGCACCTGTGAGCAATTAACCACACCCCTTAATTGATAGACTGATGAAACAAGAAAAAAAAAAAAAAAAAAAAGCTGTTTAAAAAGTGACAGCAAAAGGCAAATTAAAAACTAAAAGGAAAAGTCCCCAAAATGCAACCCAGCAAACACCAACAGACAGCAACACACACCAACAGACAGCAACACACACCAACAGACAGCAACACACACCAACAGACAGCAAGACTTGTATACTCTAACACTTGTTTTTAACTCCCACTTAATCCAGCTCCACTTAAACCAAGCTCCACAGCTTCAAACTGAGCACGCTCAGACTGAGTCCTACAACAAGTTAAATAGGCACCTGTGAGCAATTAACCACACCCCTTAATTGATAGACTGATGAAACAAGAAAAAAAAAAAAAAAAAAGCTATTTAAAAAGTGACAGCAAAAGGCAAATTAAAAACTAAAAGGAAAAGTCCCCAAAATGCAACCCAGCAAACACCAACAGACAGCAACACACACCAACAGACAGCAACACACACCAACAGACAGCAAGACTTGTATACTCTAACACTTGTTTTTAACTCCCACTTAATCCAGCTCCACTTACACCAAGCTCCACAGCTTCAAACTGAGCATGCTCAGACTGAGTCCTACAACAAGTTAAATAGGCACCTGTGAGCAATTAACCACACCCCTTAATTGATAGACTGATGAAACAAGAAAAAAAAAAAAAAGCTATTTAAAAAGTGACAGCAAAAGGCAAATTAAAAACTAAAAGGAAAAGTCCCCAAAATGCAACCCAGCAAACACCAACAGACAGCAACACACACCAACAGACAGCAACACACACCAACAGACAGCAAGACTTGTATACTCTAACACTTGTTTTTAACTCCCACTTAATCCAGCTCCACTTAAACCAAGCTCCACAGCTTCAAACTGAGCACGCTCAGACTGAGTCCTACAACAAGTTAAATAGGCACCTGTGAGCAATTAACCACACCCCTTAATTGATAGACTGATGAAACAAGAAAAAAAAAAAAAAAAAGCTATTTAAAAAGTGACAGCAAAAGGCAAATTAAAAACTAAAAGGAAAAGTCCCCAAAATGCAACCCAGCAAACACCAACAGACAGCAACACACACCAACAGACAGCAACACACACCAACAGACAGCAAGACTTGTATACTCTAACACTTGTTTTTAACTCCCACTTAATCCAGCTCCACTTACACCAAGCTCCACAGCTTCAAACTGAGCATGCTCAGACTGAGTCCTACAACAAGTTAAATAGGCACCTGTGAGCAATTAACCACACCCCTTAATTGATAGACTGATGAAACAAGAAAAAAAAAAAAAAGCTATTTAAAAAGTGACAGCAAAAGGCAAATTAAAAACTAAAAGGAAAAGTCCCCAAAATGCAACCCAGCAAACACCAACAGACAGCAACACACACCAACAGACAGCAACACACACCAACAGACAGCAACACACACCAACAGACAGCAAGACTTGTATACTCTAACACTTGTTTTTAACTCCCACTTAATCCAGCTCCACTTACACCAAGCTCCACAGCTTCAAACTGAGCACGCTCTGACTGAGTCCTACAACAAGTTAAATAGGCACCTGTGAGCAATTAACCACACCCCTTAATTGATAGACTGATGAAACAAGAAAAAAAAAAAAAAAAAAAAGCTATTTAAAAAGTGACAGCAAAAGGCAAATTAAAAACTAAAAGGAAAAGTCCCCAAAATGCAACCCAGCAAACACCAACAGACAGCAACACACACCAACAGACAGCAACACACACCAACAGACAGCAACACACACCAACAGACAGCAAGACTTGTATACTCTAACACTTGTTTTTAACTCCCACTTAATCCAGCTCCACTTAAACCAAGCTCCACAGCTTCAAACTGAGCACGCTCAGACTGAGTCCTACAACAAGTTAAATAGGCACCTGTGAGCAATTAACCACACCCCTTAATTGATAGACTGATGAAACAAGAAAAAAAAAAAAAAAAAAAAGCTATTTAAAAAGTGACAGCAAAAGGCAAATTAAAAACTAAAAGGAAAAGTCCCCAAAATGCAACCCAGCAAACACCAACAGACAGCAACACACACCAACAGACAGCAACACACACCAACAGACAGCAACACACACCAACAGACAGCAAGACTTGTATACTCTAACACTTGTTTTTAACTCCCACTTAATCCAGCTCCACTTACACCAAGCTCCACAGCTTCAAACTGAGCACGCTCAGACTGAGTCCTACAACAAGTTAAATAGGCACCTGTGAGCAATTAACCACACCCCTTAATTGATAGACTGATGAAACAAGAAAAAAAAAAAAAAAGAAAAGCTATTTAAAAAGTGACAGCAAAAGGCAAATTAAAAACTAAAAGGAAAAGTCCCCAAAATGCAACCCAGCAAACACCAACAGACAGCAACACACACCAACAGACAGCAACACACACCAACAGACAGCAAGACCTGTATACTCTAACACTTGTTTTTAACTCCCACTTAATCCAGCTCCACTTAAACCAAGCTCCACAGCTTCAAACTGAGCACGCTCAGACTGAGTCCTACAACAAGTTAAATAGGCACCTGTGAGCAATTAACCACACCCCTTAATTGATAGACTGATGAAACAAGAAAAAAAAAAAAAAAAAAGCTATTTAAAAAGTGACAGCAAAAGGCAAATTAAAAACTAAAAGGAAAAGTCCCCAAAATGCAACCCAGCAAACACCAACAGACAGCAACACACACCAACAGACAGCAACACACACCAACAGACAGCAAGACTTGTATACTCTAACACTTGTTTTTAACTCCCACTTAATCCAGCTCCACTTACACCAAGCTCCACAGCGTCAAACTGAGCATGCTCAGACTGAGTCCTACAACAAGTTAAATAGGCACCTGTGAGCAATTAACCACACCCCTTAATTGATAGACTGATGAAACAAGAAAAAAAAAAAAAAAAAAAAGCTATTTAAAAAGTGACAGCAAAAGGCAAATTAAAAACTAAAAGGAAAAGTCCCCAAAATGCAACCCAGCAAACACCAACAGACAGCAACACACACCAACAGACAGCAACACACACCAACAGACAGCAACATACACCAACAGACAGCAAGACTTGTATACTCTAACACTTGTTTTTAACTCCCACTTAATCCAGCTCCACTTACACCAAGCTCCACAGCTTCAAACTGAGCACGCTCAGACTGAGTCCTACAACAAGTTAAATAGGCACCTGTGAGCAATTAACCACACCCCTTAATTGATAGACTGATGAAACAAGAAAAAAAAAAAAAGCTATTTAAAAAGTGACAGCAAAAGGCAAATTAAAAACTAAAAGGAAAAGTCCCCAAAATGCAACCCAGCAAACACCAACAGACAGCAACACACACCAACAGACAGCAACACACACCAACAGACAGCAAGACTTGTATACTCTAACACTTGTTTTTAACTCCCAGTTAATCCAGCTCCACTTACACCAAGCTCCACAGCTTCAAACTGAGCACGCTCAGACTGAGTCCTACAACAAGTTAAATAGGCACCTGTGAGCAATTAACCACACCCCTTAATTGATAGACTGATGAAACAAGAAAAAAAAAAAAAAAAAAAAGCTATTTAAAAAGTGACAGCAAAAGGCAAATTAAAAACTAAAAGGAAAAGTCCCCAAAATGCAACCCAGCAAACACCAACAGACAGCAACACACACCAACAGACAGCAACACACACCAACAGACAGCAAGACTTGTATACTCTAACACTTGTTTTTAACTCCCACTTAATCCAGCTCCACTTAAACCAAGCTCCACAGCTTCAAACTGAGCACGCTCAGACTGAGTCCTACAACAAGTTAAATAGGCACCTGTGAGCAATTAACCACACCCCTTAATTGATAGACTGATGAAACAAGAAAAAAAAAAAAAAAAAAAGCTATTTAAAAAGTGACAGCAAAAGGCAAATTAAAAACTAAAAGGAAAAGTCCCCAAAATGCAACCCAGCAAACACCAACAGACAGCAACACACACCAACAGACAGCAACACACACCAACAGACAGCAAGACTTGTATACTCTAACACTTGTTTTTAACTCCCACTTAATCCAGCTCCACTTACACCAAGCTCCACAGCGTCAAACTGAGCATGCTCAGACTGAGTCCTACAACAAGTTAAATAGGCACCTGTGAGCAATTAACCACACCCCTTAATTGATAGACTGATGAAACAAGAAAAAAAAAAAAAAAAAAAAGCTATTTAAAAAGTGACAGCAAAAGGCAAATTAAAAACTAAAAGGAAAAGTCCCCAAAATGCAACCCAGCAAACACCAACAGACAGCAACACACACCAACAGACAGCAACACACACCAACAGACAGCAACATACACCAACAGACAGCAAGACTTGTATACTCTAACACTTGTTTTTAACTCCCACTTAATCCAGCTCCACTTACACCAAGCTCCACAGCTTCAAACTGAGCACGCTCAGACTGAGTCCTACAACAAGTTAAATAGGCACCTGTGAGCAATTAACCACACCCCTTAATTGATAGACTGATGAAACAAGAAAAAAAAAAAAAGCTATTTAAAAAGTGACAGCAAAATGCAAATTAAAAACTAAAAGGAAAAGTCCCCAAAATGCAACCCAGCAAACACCAACAGACAGCAACACACACCAACAGACAGCAACACACACCAACAGACAGCAAGACTTGTATACTCTAACACTTGTTTTTAACTCCCAGTTAATCCAGCTCCACTTACACCAAGCTCCACAGCTTCAAACTGAGCACGCTCAGACTGAGTCCTACAACAAGTTAAATAGGCACCTGTGAGCAATTAACCACACCCCTTAATTGATAGACTGATGAAACAAGAAAAAAAAAAAAAAAAAAAAAGCTATTTAAAAAGTGACAGCAAAAGGCAAATTAAAAACTAAAAGGAAAAGTCCCCAAAATGCAACCCAGCCAACACCAACAGACAGCAACACACACCAACAGACAGCAACACACACCAACAGACAGCAACACACACCAACAGACAGCAAGACTTGTATACTCTAACACTTGTTTTTAACTCCCCCTTAATCCAGCTCCACTTACACCAAGCTCCACAGCTTCAAACTGAGCACGCTCTGACTGAGTCCTACAACAAGTTAAATAGGCACCTGTGAGCAATTAACCACACCCCTTAATTGATAGACTGATGAAACAAGAAAAAAAAAAAAAAAGCTATTTAAAAAGTGACAGCAAAAGGCAAATTAAAAACTAAAAGGAAAAGTCCCCAAAATGCAACCCAGCAAACACCAACAGACAGCAACACACACCAACAGACAGCAACACACACCAACAGACAGCAACACACACCAACAGACAGCAAGACTTGTATACTCTAACACTTGTTTTTAACTCCCACTTAATCCAGCTCCACTTACACCAAGCTCCACAGCTTCAAACTGAGCACGCTCTGACTGAGTCCTACAACAAGTTAAATAGGCACCTGTGAGCAATTAACCACACCCCTTAATTGATAGACTGATGAAACAAGAAAAAAAAAAAAAAAGCTATTTAAAAAGTGACAGCAAAAGGCAAATTAAAAACTAAAAGGAAAAGTCCCCAAAATGCAACCCAGCAAACACCAACAGACAGCAACACACACCAACAGACAGCAACACACACCAACAGACAGCAAGACTTGTATACTCTAACACTTGTTTTTAACTCCCACTTAATCCAGCTCCACTTACACCAAGCTCCACAGCTTCAAACTGAGCACGCTCAGACTGAGTCCTACAACAAGTTAAATAGGCACCTGTGAGCAATTAACCACACCCCTTAATTGATAGACTGATGAAACAAGAAAAAAAAAAAAAAAAAAAAAAGCTATTTAAAAAGTGACAGCAAAAGGCAAATTAAAAACTAAAAGGAAAAGTCCCCAAAATGCAACCCAGCAAACACCAACAGACAGCAACACACACCAACAGACAGCAACACACACCAACAGACAGCAAGACTTGTATACTCTAACACTTGTTTTTAACTCCCACTTAATCCAGCTCCACTTACACCAAGCTCCACAGCTTCAAACTGAGCATGCTCAGACTGAGTCCTACAAGTTAAATAGGCACCTGTGAGCAATTAACCACACCCCTTAATTGATAGACTGATGAAACAAGAAAAAAAAAAAAAAAAAAAAGCTATTTAAAAAGTGACAGCAAAAGGCAAATTAAAAACTAAAAGGAAAAGTCCCCAAAATGCAACCCAGCAAACACCAACAGACAGCAACACACACCAACAGACAGCAACACACACCAACAGACAGCAAGACTTGTATACTCTAACACTTGTTTTTAACTCCCACTTAATCCAGCTCCACTTACACCAAGCTCCACAGCTTCAAACTGAGCACGCTCAGACTGAGTCCTACAACAAGTTAAATAGGCACCTGTGAGCAATTAACCACACCCCTTAATTGATAGACTGATGAAACAAGAAAAAAAAAAAAAAAAAAAAAAAAAGCTATTTAAAAAGTGACAGCAAAAGGCAAATTAAAAACTAAAAGGAAAAGTCCCCAAAATGCAACCCAGCAAACACCAACAGACAGCAACACACACCAACAGACAGCAACACACACCAACAGACAGCAAGACTTGTATACTCTAACACTTGTTTTTAACTCCCACTTAATCCAGCTCCACTTACACCAAGCTCCACAGCTTCAAACTGAGCACGCTCAGACTGAGTCCTACAACAAGTTAAATAGGCACCTGTGAGCAATTAACCACACCCCTTAATTGATAGACTGATGAAACAAGAAAACAAAAAAAAAAAAGCTATTTAAAAAGTGACAGCAAAAGGCAAATTAAAAACTAAAAGGAAAAGTCCCCAAAATGCAACCCAGCAAACACCAACAGACAGCAACACACACCAACAGACAGCAACACACACCAACAGACAGCAACACACACCAACAGACAGCAACAGACAGCAACACACACCAACAGACAGCAAGACTTGTATACTCTAACACTTGTTTTTAACTCCCAGTTAATCCAGCTCCACTTACACCAAGCTCCACAGCTTCAAACTGAGCACGCTCAGACTGAGTCCTACAACAAGTTAAATAGGCACCTGTGAGCAATTAACCACACCCCTTAAATGATAGACTGATGAAAAAAGAAAAAAAAAAAAAAAGCTATTTAAAAAGTGACAGCAAAAGGCAAATTAAAAACTAAAAGGAAAAGTCCCCAAAATGCAACCCAGCAAACACCAACAAACAGCAACACACACTAACAGACAGCAACACACACCAACAGACAGCAACACACACCCACAGACAGCAACACACACCCACAGACAGCAACACACACCAACAGACAGCAACACACACCAACAGACAGCAAGACTTGTATACTCTAACACTTGTTTTTAACTCCAACTTAATCCAGCTCCACTTACACCAAGCTCCACAGCTTCAAACTGAGCACACTCAGACTGAGTCCTACAACAAGTTAAATAGGCACCTGTGAGCAATTAACCACACCCCTTATTGATAGACTGATGAAACAAGAAAAAAAAAAAAAAAAAAAAAGTTATTTAAAAAGTGACAGCAAAAGGCAAATTAAAAACTAAAAGGAAAAGTCCCCAAAATGCAACCCAGCAAACACCAACAGACAGCAACACACACCAACAGACAGCAACACACACCAACAGACAGCAAGACTTGTATAGTCTAACACTTGTTTTTAACTCCCACTTAATCCAGCTCCACTTACACCAAGCTCCACAGCTTCAAACTGAGCACGCTCAAACTGAGTCCTGCAACAAGTTAAATAGGCACCTGTGAGCAATTAACCACACCCCTTAATTGATAGACTGATGAAACAAGAAAAAAAAAAAAAAAAAGCTATTTAAAAAGTGACAGCAAAAGGCAAATTAAAAACTAAAAGGAAAAGTCCCCAAAATGCAACCCAGCAAACACCAACAGACAGCAACACACACCAACAGACAGCAACACACACCAACAGACAGCAACACACAAAAACAGACAGCAACACACACCAACAGACAGCAAGACTTGTATACTCTAACACTTGTTTTTAACTCCCACTTAATCTAGCTCCACTTACACCAAGCTCCACAGCTTCAAACTGAGCACGCTCAGACTGAGTCCTACAACAAGTTAAATAGGCACCTGTGAGCAATTAACCACACCCCTTAATTGATAGACTGATGAAACAAGAAAAAAAAAAAAAAAAAAGCTATTTAAAAAGTGACAGCAAAAGGCAAATTAAAAACTAAAAGGAAAAGTCCCCAAAAGGCAACCCAGCAAACACCAACAGAGAGCAACACACACCAACAGACAGCAACACACACCAACAGACAGCAACACACACCAACAAACAGCAAGACTTCTATACTCTAACACTTGTTTTTAACTCCCACTTAATCCAGCTCCACTTACACCAAGCTCCACAGCTTCAAACTGAGCACGCTCAGACTGAGTCCTACAACAAGTTAAATAGGCACCTGTGAGCAATTAACCACACCCCTTAATTGATAGACTGATGAAACAAGAAAAAAAAAAAAAGATATTTAAAAAGTGATGGCAAAAGGCAAATTAAAAACTAAAAGGAAAAGTCCCCAAAATGCAACCCAGCAAACACCAACAGACAGCAACACACACCAACAGACAGCAACACACACCAACAGACAGCAACACACACCAACAGACAGCAAGGCTTGTATACTCTAACACTTGTTTTTAACTCCCACTTAATCCAGCTCCACTTACACCAAGCTCCACAGCTTCAAACTGAGCACGCTCAGACTGAGTCCTACAACAAGTTAAATAGGCACCTGTGAGCAATTAACCACACCCCTTAATTGATAGACTGATGAAACAAGAAAAAAATAAAAAAAAAAAAAGCTATTTAAAAAGTGACAGCAAAAGGCAAATTAAAAACTAAAAGGAAAAGTCCCCAAAATGCAACCCAGCAAACACCAACAGACAGCAACACACACCAACAGACAGCAACACACACCAACAGACAGCAACACACACCAACAGACAGCAAGACTTGTATACTCTAACACTTGTTTTTAACTCCCACTTAATCCAGCTCCACTTACACCAAGCTCCACAGCTTCAAACTGAGCACGCTCAGACTGAGTCCTACAACAAGTTAAATAGGCACCTGTGAGCAATTAACCACACCCCTTAATTGATAGACTGATGAAACAAGAAAAAAAAAAAAGATATTTAAAAAGTGACAGCAAAAGGCAAATTGAAAACTAAAAGGAAAAGTCCCCAAAATGCAACCCAGCAAACACCAACAGACAGCAACACACACCAACAGACAGCAACACACACCAACAGACAGCAAGACTTGTATACTCTAACACTTGTTTTTAACTCCCACTTAATCCAGCTCCACTTACACCAAGCTCCACAGCTTCAAACTGAGCACGCTCAAACTGAGTCCTACAACAAGTTAAATAGGCACCTGTGAGCAATTAACCACACCCCTTAATTGATAGACTGATGAAACAAGAAAAAAAAAAAAAAAAAGCTATTTAAAAAGTGACAGCAAAAGGCAAATTAAAAACTAAAAGGAAAAGTCCCCAAAATGCAACCCAGCAAACACCAACAGACAGCAACACACACCAACAGACAGCAACACACACCAACAGACAGCAACACACAAAAACAGACAGCAACACACACCAACAGACAGCAAGACTTGTATACTCTAACACTTGTTTTTAACTCCCACTTAATCTAGCTCCACTTACACCAAGCTCCACAGCTTCAAACTGAGCACGCTCAGACTGAGTCCTACAACAAGTTAAATAGGCACCTGTGAGCAATTAACCACACCCCTTAATTGATAGACTGATGAAACAAGAAAAAAAAAAAAAAAAAAGCTATTTAAAAAGTGACAGCAAAAGGCAAATTAAAAACTAAAAGGAAAAGTCCCCAAAAGGCAACCCAGCAAACACCAACAGAGAGCAACACACACCAACAGACAGCAACACACACCAACAGACAGCAACACACACCAACAAACAGCAAGACTTCTATACTCTAACACTTGTTTTTAACTCCCACTTAATCCAGCTCCACTTACACCAAGCTCCACAGCTTCAAACTGAGCACGCTCAGACTGAGTCCTACAACAAGTTAAATAGGCACCTGTGAGCAATTAACCACACCCCTTAATTGATAGACTGATGAAACAAGAAAAAAAAAAAAAGATATTTAAAAAGTGATGGCAAAAGGCAAATTAAAAACTAAAAGGAAAAGTCCCCAAAATGCAACCCAGCAAACACCAACAGACAGCAACACACACCAACAGACAGCAACACACACCAACAGACAGCAACACACACCAACAGACAGCAAGGCTTGTATACTCTAACACTTGTTTTTAACTCCCACTTAATCCAGCTCCACTTACACCAAGCTCCACAGCTTCAAACTGAGCACGCTCAGACTGAGTCCTACAACAAGTTAAATAGGCACCTGTGAGCAATTAACCACACCCCTTAATTGATAGACTGATGAAACAAGAAAAAAATAAAAAAAAAAAAAGCTATTTAAAAAGTGACAGCAAAAGGCAAATTAAAAACTAAAAGGAAAAGTCCCCAAAATGCAACCCAGCAAACACCAACAGACAGCAACACACACCAACAGACAGCAACACACACCAACAGACAGCAACACACACCAACAGACAGCAAGACTTGTATACTCTAACACTTGTTTTTAACTCCCACTTAATCCAGCTCCACTTACACCAAGCTCCACAGCTTCAAACTGAGCACGCTCAGACTGAGTCCTACAACAAGTTAAATAGGCACCTGTGAGCAATTAACCACACCCCTTAATTGATAGACTGATGAAACAAGAAAAAAAAAAAAGATATTTAAAAAGTGACAGCAAAAGGCAAATTGAAAACTAAAAGGAAAAGTCCCCAAAATGCAACCCAGCAAACACCAACAGACAGCAACACACACCAACAGACAGCAACACACACCAACAGACAGCAAGACTTGTATACTCTAACACTTGTTTTTAACTCCCACTTAATCCAGCTCCACTTACACCAAGCTCCACAGCTTCAAACTGAGCACGCTCAGACTGAGTCCTACAACAAGTTAAATAGGCACCTGTGAGCAATTAACCACACCCCTTAATTGATAGACTGATGAAACAAGAAAAAAAAAAAAAAAAAGCTAATTAAAAAGTGACAGCAAAAGGCAAATTAAAAACTAAAAGGAAAAGTCCCCAAAATGCAACCCAGCAAACACCAACAGACAGCAACACACACCAACAGACAGCAACACACACCAACAGACAGCAACACACACCAACAGACAGCAAGACTTGTATACTCTAACACTTGTTTTTAACTCCCACTTAATCCAGCTCCACTTAAACCAAGCTCCACAGCTTCAAACTGAGCACGCTCAGACTGAGTCCTACAACAAGTTAAATAGGCACCTGTGAGCAATTAACCACACCCCTTAATAGATAGACTGATGAAACAAGAAAAAAAAAAAAAAAAAAAGCTATTTAAAAAGTGACAGCAAAAGGCAAATTAAAAACTAAAAGGAAAAGTCCCCAAAATGCAACCCAGCAAACACCAACAGACAGCAACACACACCAACAGACAGCAACACACACCAACAGACAGCAAGACTTGTATACTCTAACACTTGTTTTTAACTCCCACTTAATCCAGCTCCACTTACACCAAGCTCCACAGCTTCAAACTGAGCACGCTCAGACTGAGTCCTACAACAAGTTAAATAGGCACCTGTGAGCAATTAACCACACCCCTTAATTGATAGACTGATGAAACAAGAAAAAAAAAAAAAAAAAGCTATTTAAAAAGTGACAGCAAAAGGCAAATTAAAAACTAAAAGGAAAAGTCCCCAAAATGCAACCCAGCAAACACCAACAGACAGCAACACACACCAACAGACAGCAACACACAAAAACAGACAGCAACACACACCAACAGACAGCAAGACTTGTATACTCTAACACTTGTTTTTAACTCCCACTTAATCCAGCTCCACTTACACCAAGCTCCACAGCTTCAAACTGAGCACGCTCAGACTGAGTCCTACAACAAGTTAAATAGGCACCTGTGAGCAATTAACCACACCCCTTAATTGATAGACTGATGAAACAAGAAAAAAAAAAAAAAAAAGCTATTTAAAAAGTGACAGCAAAAGGCAAATTAAAAACTAAAAGGAAAAGTCCCCAAAAGGCAACCCAGCAAACACCAACAGAGAGCAACACACACCAACAGACAGCAACACACACCAACAGACAGCAACACACACCAACAAACAGCAAGACTTCTATACTCTAACACTTGTTTTTAACTCCCACTTAATCCAGCTCCACTTACACCAAGCTCCACAGCTTCAAACTGAGCACGCTCAGACTGAGTCCTACAACAAGTTAAATAGGCACCTGTGAGCAATTAACCACACCCCTTAATTGATAGACTGATGAAACAAGGAAAAAAAAAAAAGATATTTAAAAAGTGACGGCAAAAGGCAAATTAAAAACTAAAATGAAAAGTCTACAAAATGCAACCCAGCAAACACCAACAGACAGCAACACACACCAACAGACAGCAACACACACCAACAGACAGCAAGGCTTGTATACTCTAACACTTGTTTTTAACTCCCACTTAATCCAGCTCCACTTACACCAAGCTCCACAGCTTCAAACTGAGCACGCTCAGACTGAGTCCTACAACAAGTTAAATAGGCACCTGTGAGCAATTAACCACACCCCTTAATTGATAGACTGATGAAACAAGAAAAAAAAAAAAAAAAAGCTAATTAAAAAGTGACAGCAAAAGGCAAATTAAAAACTAAAAGGAAAAGTCCCCAAAATGCAACCCAGCAAACACCAACAGACAGCAACACACACCAACAGACAGCAACACACACCAACAGACAGCAAGACTTGTATACTCTAACACTTGTTTTTAACTCCCACTTAATCCAGCTCCACTTAAACCAAGCTCCACAGCTTCAAACTGAGCACGCTCAGACTGAGTCCTACAACAAGTTAAATAGGCACCTGTGAGCAATTAACCACACCCCTTAATTGATAGACTGATGAAACAAGAAAAAAAAAAAAAAAAAAAGGTTGAGGGATCATCCTCAGCATTCAGACTTTATAAAGAATGCAATAAGAAATGTAAGCGTGCAATTAGGACAGCTAAGATAGAACATGAAAGACACATAGCGGAGGAGAGCAAAAAAAATCCCAAGAAATTCTTTAAGTATGTAAACAGTAAAAAAGGGAGGACAGACCATATTGGCCCCATAAAGAATGAGGAAGGACATCTGGTTACAAAGGATGGGGAGATGGCGAAGGTATTGAATTTATTCTTCTCCTCAGTCTTCACGAGTGAATCGGGGGGCTTCAGTAACCAAAACTGCAGTGTTTATCCTCATGACACAACACAGGAAGCACCTACATGGTTAACAGAGGACGGAATTAAAATTAGACTTGAGAAACTTAACATTAATAAATCACCGGGACCAGATGGCTTGCATCCGAGGGTGCTTAGGGAACTCAGTCAAGTGATTGCCAGACCGTTGTTCCTAATTTTTACAGATAGTCTACTGACTGGAATGGTACCAGCTGATTGGAGAAAAGCCAATGTAGCACCTATATTTAAAAAGGGCCCAAAATACATCCCTGGGAATTACAGACCAGTTAGCCTAACATCGATAGTATGTAAACTCTTGGAGGGGATGATAAGGGACTATATACAGGATTTTAGTAATACGTACGATATCATTAGCAGTAATCAGCATGGATTCATGAAGAATCGTTCTTGCCAAAACAATCTATTAACCTTCTATGAGGAGGTGAGTTGCCATCTAGATAAAGGAAGGCCTGTAGACGTGGTGTATCTGGATTTTGCAAAAGCATTTGACACAGTTCCCCATAAACGTTTACTGTACAAAATAAGGTCTGTTGGCATGGACCATAGGGTGAGTACATGGATTGAAAACTGGCTACAAGGGCGAGTTCAGAGGGTGGTGATAAATGGGGAGTACTCAGAATGGTCAGGGGTGGGTAGTGGGGTGCCCCAGGGTTCTGTGCTGGGACCAATCCTATTTAATTTGTTCATAAACGATCTGGAGGATGGGATAAACAGTTCAATCTCTGTATTTGCAGACGATACTAAGCTAAGCAGGGCAATAACTTCTCCGCAGGACGTGGAAACCTTGCAAAAAGACCTGAACAAATTAATGGGGTGGGCGACTACATGGCAAATGAGGTTCAATGTAGAAAAATGTAAAATAATGCATTTGGGTGGCAAAAATATGAATGCATTCTATACGCTGGGGGGAGAACCTCTGGGGGAATCTAGGATGGAAAAGGACCTGGGGGTCCTAGTGGATGATAGGCTCAGCAATGGCAGGCAATGCCAAGCTGCTGCTAACAAAGCAAACAGAATATTGGCATGCATTAAAAGGGGGATCAACTCCAGAGATAAAACGATAATTCTCCCGCTCTACAAGACTCTGGTCCGGCCGCACCTAGAGTATGCGGTCCAGTTCTGGGCACCAGTCCTCAGGAAGGATATACTGGAAATGGAGCGAGTTCAAAGAAGGGCAACAAAGCTAATAAAGGGTCTGGAGGATCTTAGTTATGAGGAAAGGTTGCGAGCACTGAACTTATTCTCTCTGGAGAGGAGACGCTTGAGAGGGGATATGATTTCAATTTACAAATACCGGACTGGTGACCCCTCAATAGGGATAAAACTTTTTCGCAGAAGAGAGTTTACCAAGACTCGTGGCCACTTATTAAAATTAGAAGAAAAGAGGTTTAATCTTAAACTACGTAGAGGGTTCTTTACTGTAAGAGCGGCAAGGATGTGGAATTCCCTTCCACAGGCGGTGGTCTCAGCGGGGAGCATTGATAGCTTCAAGAAACTATTAGATAAGCACCTGAATGACCACAACATACAGGGATATACAATGCAATACTGACACATAATCACACACATAGGTTGGACTTGATGGACTTGTGTCTTTTTTCAACCTCACCTACTATGTAACTATGTAACTATGTAACTATTTAAAAAGTGACAGCAAAAGGCAAATTAAAAACTAAAAGGAAAAGTCCCCAAAATGCAACCCAGCAAACACCAACAGACAGCAACACACACCAACAGACAGCAACACACACCAACAGACAGCAAGACTTGTATACTCTAACACTTGTTTTTAACTCCCACTTAATCCAGCTCCACTTACACCAAGCTCCACAGCTTCAAACTGAGCACGCTCAGACTGAGTCCTACAACAAGTTAAATAGGCACCTGTGAGCAATTAACCACACCCCTTAATTGATAGACTGATGAAACAAGAAAAAAAAAAAAAAAAAAAGCTATTTAAAAAGTGACAGCAAAAGGCAAATTAAAAACTAAAAGGAAAAGTCCCCAAAATGCAACCCAGCAAACACCAACAGACAGCAACACACACCAACAGACAGCAACACACACCAACAGACAGCAACACACAAAAACAGACAGCAACACACACCAACAGACAGCAAGACTTGTATACTCTAACACTTGTTTTTAACTCCCACTTAATCCAGCTCCACTTACACCAAGCTCCACAGCTTCAAACTGAGCACGCTCAGACTGAGTCCTACAACAAGTTAAATAGGCACCTGTGAGCAATTAACCACACCCCTTAATTGATAGACTGATGAAACAAGAAAAAAAAAAAATATATATTTAAAAAGTGACGGCAAAAGGCAAATTAAAAACTAAAAGGAAAAGTCCCCAAAATGCAACCCAGCAAACACCAACAGAGAGCAACACACACCAACAGACAGCAACACACACCAACAGACAGAAACACACACCAACAAACAGCAAGACTTCTATACTCTAACACTTGTATTTAACTCCCACTTAATCCAGCTCCATTTACACCAAGCTCCACAGCTTCAAACTGAGCACGCTCAGACTGAGTCCTACAACAAGTTAAATAGGCACCTGTGAGCAATTAACCACACCCCTTAATTGATAGACTGATGAAACAAGAAAAAAAAAAAAAAAAGCTATTTAAAAAGTGACAGCAAAAGGCAAATTAATAACTAAAAGGAAAAGTCCCCAAAAGGCAACCCAGCAAACACCAACAGAGAGCAACACACACCAACAGACAGCAACACACACCAACAGACAGCAACACACACCAACAAACAGCAAGACTTCTATACTCTAACACTTGTTTTTAACTCCCACTTAATCCAGCTCCACTTACACCAAGCTCCACAGCTTCAAACTGAGCACGCTCAGACTGAGTCCTACAACAAGTTAAATAGGCACCTGTGAGCAATTAACCACACCCCTTAATTGATAGACTGATGAAACAAGAAAAAAAAAAAAAAGATATTTAAAAAGTGACGGCAAAAGGCAAATTAAAAACTAAAAGGAAAAGTCCCCAAAATGCAACCCAGCAAACACCAACAGACAGCAACACACACCAACAGACAGCAACACACACCAACAGACAGCAAGACTTGTATACTCTAACACTTGTTTTTAACTCCCACTTAATCCAGCTCCACTTACACCAAGCTCCACAGCTTCAAACTGAGCACGCTCAGACTGAGTCCTACAACAAGTTAAATAGGCACCTGTGAGCAATTAACCACACCCCTTAATTGATAGACTGATGAAACAAGAAAAAAAAAAAAAAAAAAAGCTATTTAAAAAGTGACAGCAAAAGGCAAATTAAAAACTAAAAGGAAAAGTCCCCAAAATGCAACCCAGCAAACACCAACAGACAGCAACACACACCAACAGACAGCAACACACACCAACAGACAGCAACACACACCAACAGACAGCAAGACTTGTATACTCTAACACTTGTTTTTAACTCCCACTTAATCCAGCTCCACTTACACCAAGCTCCACAGCTTCAAACTGAGCACGCTCAGACTGAGTCCTACAACAAGTTAAATAGGCACCTGTGAGCAATTAACCACACCCCTTAATTGATAGACTGATGAAACAAGAAAAAAAAAAAGCTATTTAAAAAGTGACAGCAAAAGGCAAATTAAAAACTAAAAGGAAAAGTCCCCAAAATGCAACCCAGCAAACACCAACAGACAGCAACACACACCAACAGACAGCAACACACAAAAACAGACAGCAACACACACCAACAGACAGCAAGACTTGTATACTCTAACACTTGTTTTTAACTCCCACTTAATCCAGCTCCACTTACACCAAGCTCCACAGCTTCAAACTGAGCACGCTCAGACTGAGTCCTACAACAAGTTAAATAGGCACCTGTGAGCAATTAACCACACCCCTTACTTGATAGACTGATGAAACAAGAAAAAAAAAAAAAAAAAGCTATTTAAAAAGTGACAGCAAAAGGCAAATTAAAAACTAAAAGGAAAAGTCCCCAAAATGCAACCCAGCAAACACCAACAGAGAGCAACACACACCAACAGACAGCAACACACACCAACAGACAGCAACACACACCAACAAACAGCAAGACTTCTATACTCTAACACTTGTTTTTAACTCCCACTTAATCCAGCTCCACTTACACCAAGCTCCACAGCTTCAAACTGAGCACGCTCAGACTGAGTCCTACAACAAGTTAAATAGGCACCTGTGAGCAATTAACCACACCCCTTAATTGATAGACTGATGAAACAAGAAAAAAAAAAAAAAAAAAAAAAAAAAGCTATTTAAAAAGTGACAGCAAAAGGCAAATTAAAAACTAAAAGGAAAAGTCCCCAAAATGCAACCCAGCAAACACCAACAGACAGCAACACACACCAACAGACAGCAACACACACCAACAGACAGCAAGACTTGTATACTCTAACACTTGTTTTTAACTCCCACTTAATCCAGCTCCACTTACACCAAGCTCCACAGCTTCAAACTGAGCACGCTCAGACTGAGTCCTACAACAAGTTAAATAGGCACCTGTGAGCAATTAACCACACCCCTTAATTGATAGACTGATGAAACAAGACAAAAAAAAAAAAAGATATTTAAAAAGTGACGGCAAAAGGCAAATTAAAAACTAAAAGGAAAAGTCCCCAAAATGCAACCCAGCAAACACCAACAGACAGCAACACACACCAACAGACAGCAACACACACCAACAGACAGCAAGACTTGTATACTCTAACACTTGTTTTTAACTCCCACTTAATCCAGCTCCACTTACACCAAGCTCTACAGCTTCAAACTGAGCACGCTCAGACTGAGTCCTACAACAAGTTAAATAGGCACCTGTGAGCAATTAACCACACCCCTTAATTGATAGACTGATGAAACAAGAAAAAAAAAAAAAAAAAAAAGCTATTTAAAAAGTGACAGCAAAAGGCAAGTTAAAAACTAAAAGGAAAAGTCCCCAAAATGCAACCCAGCAAACACCAACAGACAGCAACACACACCAACAGACAGCAACACACACCAACAGACAGCAAGACTTGTATACTCTAACACTTGTTTTTAACTCCCACTTAATCCAGCTCCACTTACACCAAGCTCCACAGCTTCAAACTGAGCACGCTCAGACTGAGTCCTACAACAAGTTAAATAGGCACCTGTGAGCAATTAACCACACCCCTTAATTGATAGACTGATGAAACAAGAAAAAAAAAAAAAGATATTTAAAAAGTGACAGCAAAAGGCAAATTAAAAACTAAAAGGAAAAGTCCCCAAAATGCAACCCAGCAAACACCAACAGACAGCAACACACACCAACAGACAGCAACACACACCAACAGACAGCAAGACTTGTATACTCTACACTTGTTTTTAACTCCCACTTAATCCAGCTCCACTTACACCAAGCTCCACAGCTTCAAACTGAGCACGCTCAGACTGAGTCCTACAACAAGTTAAATAGGCACCTGTGAGCAATTAACCACACCCCTTAATTGATAGACTGATGAAACAAGAAAAAAAAAAAAAAAAAAAAAAGCTATTTAAAAAGTGACAGCAAAAGGCAAATTAAAAACTAAAAGGAAAAGTCCCCAAAATGCAACCCAGCAAACACCAACAGACAGCAACACACACCAACAGACAGCAACACACACCAACAGACAGCAACACACACCAACAGACAGCAAGACTTGTATACTTTAACACTTGTTTTTAACTCCCACTTAATCCAGCTCCACTTAAACCAAGCTCCACAGCTTCAAACTGAGCACGCTCAGACTGAGTCCTACAACAAGTTAAATAGGCACCTGTGAGCAATTAACCACACCCCTTAATTGATAGACTGATGAAACAAGAAAAAAAAAAAAAAAAAGCTATTTAAAAAGTGACAGCAAAAGGCAAATTAAAAACTAAAAGGAAAAGTCCCCAAAATGCAACCCAGCAAACACCAACAGACAGCAACACACACCAACAGACAGCAACACACACCAACAGACAGCAACACACACCAACAGACAGCAAGACTTGTATACTCTAACACTTGTTTTTAACTCCCACTTAATCCAGCTCCACTTAAACCAAGCTCCACAGCTTCAAACTGAGCACGCTCAGACTGAGTCCTACAACAAGTTAAATAGGCACCTGTGAGCAATTAACCACACCCCTTAATTGATAGACTGATGAAACAAGAAAAAAAAAAAAAAAAGCTATTTAAAAAGTGACAGCAAAAGGCAAATTAAAAACTAAAAGGAAAAGTCCCCAAAATGCAACCCAGCAAACACCAACAGACAGCAACACACACCAACAGACAGCAACACACACCAATAGACAGCAAGACTTGTATACTCTAACACTTGTTTTTAACTCCCACTTAATCCAGCTCCACTTACACCAAGCTCCACAGCTTCAAACTGAGCACGCTCAGACTGAGTCCTACAACAAGTTAAATAGGCACCTGTGAGCAATTAACCACACCCCTTAATTGATAGACTGATGAAACAAGAAAAAAAAAAAAAAAGCTATTTAAAAAGTGACAGCAAAAGGCAAATTAAAAACTAAAAGGAAAAGTCCCCAAAATGCAACCCAGCAAACACCAACAGACAGCAACACACACCAACAGACAGCAAGACTTGTATACTCTAACACTTGTTTTTAACTCCCACTTAATCCAGCTCCACTTAAACCAAGCTCCACAGCTTCAAACTGAGCACGCTCAGACTGAGTCCTACAACAAGTTAAATAGGCACCTGTGAGCAATTAACCACACCCCTTAATTGATAGACTGATGAAACAAGAAAAAAAAAAAAAAAAAAAAGCTATTTAAAAAGTGACAGCAAAAGGCAAATTAAAAACTAAAAGGAAAAGTCCCCAAAATGCAACCCAGCAAACACCAACAGACAGCAACACACACTAACAGACAGCAACACACACCAACAGACAGCAAGACTTGTATACTCTAACATTTGTTTTTAACTCCCACTTAATCCAGCTCCACTTACACCAAGCTCCACAGCTTCAAACTGAGCACGCTCAGACTGAGTCCTACAACAAGTTAAATAGGCACCTGTGAGCAATTAACCACACCCCTTAATTGATAGACTGATGAAATAAGAAAAAAAAAAAAAAAAAGCTATTTAAAAAGTGACAGCAAAAGGCAAATTAAATCTAAAAGGAAAAGTCCCCAAAATGCAACCCAGCAAACACCAACAGACAGCAACACACACCAACAGACAGCAACACACACCAACAGACAGCAACACACACCAACAGACAGCAAGACTTGTATACTCTAACACTTGTTTTTAACTCCCACTTAATCCAGCTCCACTTACACCAAGCTCCACAGCTTCAAACTGAGCACGCTCAGACTGAGTCCTACAACAAGTTAAATAGGCACCTGTGAGCAATTAACCACACCCCTTAATTGATAGACTGATGAAACAAGAAAAAAAAAAAAAAAAAGCTATTTAAAAAGTGACAGCAAAAGGCAAATTAAAAACTAAAAGGAAAAGTCCCCAAAATGCAACCCAGCAAACACCAACAGACAAGCAACACACACCAACAGACAGCAACACACACCAACAGACAGCAAGACTTGTATACTCTAACACTTGTTTTTAACTCCCACTTAATCCAGCTCCACTTACACCAAGCTCCACAGCTTCAAACTGAGCACGCTCAGACTGAGTCCTACAACAAGTTAAATAGGCACCTGTGAGCAATTAACCACACCCCTTAATTGATAGACTGATGAAACAAGAAAAAAAAAAAAAAAAAAGCTATTTAAAAAGTGACAGCAAAAGGCAAATTAAAAACTAAAAGGAAAAGTCCCCAAAATGCAACCCAGCAAACACCAACAGACAGCAACACACACCAACAGACAGCAAGACTTGTATACTCTAACACTTGTTTTTAACTCCCACTTAATCCAGCTCCACTTAAACCAAGCTCCACAGCTTCAAACTGAGCACGCTCAGACTGAGTCCTACAACAAGTTAAATAGGCACCTGTGAGCAATTAACCACACCCCTTAATTGATAGACTGATGAAACAAGAAAAAAAAAAAAAAAAAAAGCTATTTAAAAAGTGACAGCAAAAGGCAAATTAAAAACTAAAAGGAAAAGTCCCCAAAATGCAACCCAGCAAACACCAACAGACAGCAACACACACTAACAGACAGCAACACACACCAACAGACAGCAAGACTTGTATACTCTAACATTTGTTTTTAACTCCCACTTAATCCAGCTCCACTTACACCAAGCTCCACAGCTTCAAACTGAGCACGCTCAGACTGAGTCCTACAACAAGTTAAATAGGCACCTGTGAGCAATTAACCACACCCCTTAATTGATAGACTGATGAAATAAGAAAAAAAAAAAAAAAAAGCTATTTAAAAAGTGACAGCAAAAGGCAAATTAAATCTAAAAGGAAAAGTCCCCAAAATGCAACCCAGCAAACACCAACAGACAGCAACACACACCAACAGACAGCAACACACACCAACAGACAGCAACACACACCAACAGACAGCAAGACTTGTATACTCTAACACTTGTTTTTAACTCCCACTTAATCCAGCTCCACTTACACCAAGCTCCACAGCTTCAAACTGAGCACGCTCAGACTGAGTTCTACAACAAGTTAAATAGGCACCTGTGAGCAATTAACCACACCCCTTAATTGATAGACTGATGAAACAAGAAAAAAAAAAAAAAAAAGCTATTTAAAAAGTGACAGCAAAAGGCAAATTAAAAACTAAAAGGAAAAGTCCCCAAAATGCAACCCAGCAAACACCAACAGACAAGCAACACACACCAACAGACAGCAACACACACCAACAGACAGCAAGACTTGTATACTCTAACACTTGTTTTTAACTCCCACTTAATCCAGCTCCACTTACACCAAGCTCCACAGCTTCAAACTGAGCACGCTCAGACTGAGTCCTACAACAAGTTAAATAGGCACCTGTGAGCAATTAACCACACCCCTTAATTGATAGACTGATGAAACAAGAAAAAAAAAAAAAAAAAAGCTATTTAAAAAGTGACAGCAAAAGGCAAATTAAAAACTAAAAGGAAAAGTCCCCAAAATGCAACCCAGCAAACACCAACAGACAGCAACACACACCAACAGACAGCAACACACACCAACAGACAGCAACACACACCAACAGACAGCAAGACTTGTATACTCTAACACTTGTTTTTAACTCCCACTTAATCCAGCTCCACTTACACCAAGCTCCACAGCTTCAAACTGAGCATGCTCAGACTGAGTCCTACAACAAGTTAAATAGGCACCTGTGAGCAATTAACCACACCCCTTAATTGATAGACTGATGAAACAAGAAAAAAAAAAAAAAAAAAAGCTATTTAAAAAGTGACAGCAAAAGGCAAATTAAAAACTAAAAGGAAAAGTCCCCAAAATGCAACCCAGCAAACACCAACAGACAGCAACACACACCAACAGACAGCAACACACACCAACAGACAGCAAGACTTGTATACTCTAACACTTGTTTTTATCTCCCACTTAATCCAGCTCCACTTACACCAAGCTCCACAGCTTCAAACTGAGCACGCTCAGACTGAGTCCTACAACAAGTTAAATAGGCACCTGTGAGCAATTAACCACACCCCTTAATTGATAGACTGATGAAACAAGAAAAAAAAAAAAAAAAGCTATTTAAAAAGTGACAGCAAAAGGCAAATTAAAAACTAAAAGGAAAAGTCCCCAAAATGCAACCCAGCAAACATCAACAGACAGCAACACACACCAACAGACAGCAACACACACCAACAGACAGCAACAGACAGCAACACACACCAACAGACAGCAAGACTTGTATATTCTAACACTTGTTTTTAACTCCCAGTTAATCCAGCTCCACTTACACCAAGCTCCACAGCTTCAAACTGAGCACGCTCAGACTGAGTCCTACCACAAGTTAAATAGGCACCTGTGAGCAATTAACCACACCCCTTAATTGATAGACTGATGAAACAAGAAAAAAAAAAAAAGCTATTTAAAAAGTGACAGCAAAAGGCAAATTAAAAACTAAAAGGAAAAGTCCCCAAAATGCAACCCAGCAAACACCAACAGACAGCAACACACACTAACAGACAGCAACACACACCAACAGACAGCAACACACACCCACAGACAGCAACACACACCCACAGACAGCAACACACACCAACAGACAGCAACACACACCAACAGACAGCAAGACTTGTATACTCTAACACTTGTTTTTAACTCCAACTTAATCCAGCTCCACTTACACCAAGCTCCACAGCTTCAAACTGAGCACACTCAGACTGAGTCCTACAACAAGTTAAATAGGCACCTGTGAGCAATTAACCACACCCCTTAATTGATAGACTGATGAAACAAGAAAAAAAAAAGCTATTTAAAAAGTGACAGCAAAAGGCAAATTAAAAACTAAAAGGAAAAGTCCCCAAAATGCAACCCAGCAAACACCAACAGACAGCAACACACACCAACAGACAGCAACACACACCAACAGACAGCAAGACTTGTATACTCTAACACTTGTTTTTAACTCCCACTTAATCCAGCTCCACTTACACCAAGCTCCACAGCTTCAAACTGAGCACGCTCAGACTGAGTCCTACAACAAGTTAAATAGGCACCTGTGAGCAATTAACCACACCCCTTAATTGATAGACTGATGAAACAAGAAAAAAAAAAAAAAGATATTTAAAAAGTGACGGCAAAAGGCAAATTAAAAACTAAAAGGAAAAGTCCCCAAAATGCAACCCAGCAAACACCAACAGACAGCAACACACACCAACAGACAGCAACACACACCAACAGACAGCAAGACTTGTATACTCTAACACTTGTTTTTAACTCCCACTTAATCCAGCTCCACTTACACCAAGCTCTACAGCTTCAAACTGGGCACGCTCAGACTGAGTCCTACAACAAGTTAAATAGGCACCTGTGAGCAATTAACCACACCCCTTAATTGATAGACTGATGAAACAAGAAAAAAAAAAAAAAAAAAAAGCTATTTAAAAAGTGACAGCAAAAGGCAAATTAAAAACTAAAAGGAAAAGTCCCCAAAATGCAACCCAGCAAACACCAACAGACAGCAACACACACCAACAGACAGCAACACACACCAACAGACAGCAAGACTTGTATACTCTAACACTTGTTTTTAACTCCCACTTAATCCAGCTCCACTTACACCAAGCTCCACAGCTTCAAACTGAGCACGCTCAGACTGAGTCCTACAACAAGTTAAATAGGCACCTGTGAGCAATTAACCACACCCCTTAATTGATAGACTGATGAAACAAGAAAAAAAAAAAAAGATATTTAAAAAGTGACAGCAAAAGGCAAATTAAAAACTAAAAGGAAAAGTCCCCAAAATGCAACCCAGCAAACACCAACAGACAGCAACACACACCAACAGACAGCAACACACACCAACAGACAGCAAGACTTGTATACTCTAACACTTGTTTTTAACTCCCACTTAATCCAGCTCCACTTACACCAAGCTCCACAGCTTCAAACTGAGCACGCTCAGACTGAGTCCTACAACAAGTTAAATAGGCACCTGTGAGCAATTAACCACACCCCTTAATTGATAGACTGATGAAACAAGAAAAAAAAAAAAAAAAAAAAAAAAAGCTATTTAAAAAGTGACAGCAAAAGGCAAATTAAAAACTAAAAGGAAAAGTCCCCAAAATGCAACCCAGCAAACACCAACAGACAGCAACACACACCAACAGACAGCAACACACACCAACAGACAGCAACACACACCAACAGACAGCAAGACTTGTATACTTTAACACTTGTTTTTAACTCCCACTTAATCCAGCTCCACTTAAACCAAGCTCCACAGCTTCAAACTGAGCACGCTCAGACTGAGTCCTACAACAAGTTAAATAGGCACCTGTGAGCAAATAACCACACCCCTTAATTGATAGACTGATGAAACAAGAAAAAAAAAAAAAAAAAAGCTATTTAAAAAGTGACAGCAAAAGGCAAATTAAAAACTAAAAGGAAAAGTCCCCAAAATGCAACCCAGCAAACACCAACAGACAGCAACACACACCAACAGACAGCAACACACACCAACAGACAGCAAGACTTGTATACTCTAACACTTGTTTTTAACTCCCACTTAATCCAGCTCCACTTAAACCAAGCTCCACAGCTTCAAACTGAGCACGCTCAGACTGAGTCCTACAACAAGTTAAATAGGCACCTGTGAGCAATTAACCACACCCCTTAATTGATAGACTGATGAAACAAGAAAAAAAAAAAAAAAAGCTATTTAAAAAGTGACAGCAAAAGGCAAATTAAAAACTAAAAGGAAAAGTCCCCAAAATGCAACCCAGCAAACACCAACAGACAGCAACACACACCAACAGACAGCAACACACACCAATAGACAGCAAGACTTGTATACTCTAACACTTGTTTTTAACTCCCACTTAATCCAGCTCCACTTACACCAAGCTCCACAGCTTCAAACTGAGCACGCTCAGACTGAGTCCTACAACAAGTTAAATAGGCACCTGTGAGCAATTAACCACACCCCTTAATTGATAGACTGATGAAACAAGAAAAAAAAAAAAAAAAAAAAAGCTATTTAAAAAGTGACAGCAAAAGGCAAATTAAAAACTAAAAGGAAAAGTCCCCAAAATGCAACCCAGCAAACACCAACAGACAGCAACACACACCAACAGACAGCAAGACTTGTATACTCTAACACTTGTTTTTAACTCCCACTTAATCCAGCTCCACTTAAACCAAGCTCCACAGCTTCAAACTGAGCACGCTCAGACTGAGTCCTACAACAAGTTAAATAGGCACCTGTGAGCAATTAACCACACCCCTTAATTGATAGACTGATGAAACAAGAAAAAAAAAAAAAAAAAAAAGCTATTTAAAAAGTGACAGCAAAAGGCAAATTAAAAACTAAAAGGAAAAGTCCCCAAAATGCAACCCAGCAAACACCAACAGACAGCAACACACACTAACAGACAGCAACACACACCAACAGACAGCAAGACTTGTATACTCTAACATTTGTTTTTAACTCCCACTTAATCCAGCTCCACTTACACCAAGCTCCACAGCTTCAAACTGAGCACGCTCAGACTGAGTCCTACAACAAGTTAAATAGGCACCTGTGAGCAATTAACCACACCCCTTAATTGATAGACTGATGAAATAAGAAAAAAAAAAAAAAAAAGCTATTTAAAAAGTGACAGCAAAAGGCAAATTAAATCTAAAAGGAAAAGTCCCCAAAATGCAACCCAGCAAACACCAACAGACAGCAACACACACCAACAGACAGCAACACACACCAACAGACAGCAACACACACCAACAGACAGCAAGACTTGTATACTCTAACACTTGTTTTTAACTCCCACTTAATCCAGCTCCACTTACACCAAGCTCCACAGCTTCAAACTGAGCACGCTCAGACTGAGTCCTACAACAAGTTAAATAGGCACCTGTGAGCAATTAACCACACCCCTTAATTGATAGACTGATGAAACAAGAAAAAAAAAAAAAAAAAAAAGCTATTTAAAAAGTGACAGCAAAAGGCAAATTAAAAACTAAAAGGAAAAGTCCCCAAAATGCAACCCAGCAAACACCAACAGACAGCAACACACACCAACAGACAGCAACACACACCAACAGACAGCAACACACACCAACAGACAGCAAGACTTGTATACTCTAACACTTGTTTTTAACTCCCACTTAATCCAGCTCCACTTACACCAAGCTCCACAGCTTCAAACTGAGCATGCTCAGACTGAGTCCTACAACAAGTTAAATAGGCACCTGTGAGCAATTAACCACACCCCTTAATTGATAGACTGATGAAACAAGAAAAAAAAAAAAAAAAAAGCTATTTAAAAAGTGACAACAAAAGGCAAATTAAAAACTAAAAGGAAAAGTCCCCAAAATGCAACCCAGCAAACACCAACAGACAGCAACACACACCAACAGACAGCAACACACACCAACAGACAGCAAGACTTGTATACTCTAACACTTGTTTTTAACTCCCACTTAATCCAGCTCCACTTACACCAAGCTCCACAGCTTCAAACTGAGCACGCTCAGACTGAGTCCTACAACAAGTTAAATAGGCACCTGTGAGCAATTAACCACACCCCTTAATTGATAGACTGATGAAACAAGAAAAAAAAAAAAAAAAGCTATTTAAAAAGTGACAGCAAAAGGCAAATTAAAAATTAAAAGGAAAAGTCCCCAAAATGCAACCCAGCAAACACCAACAGACAGCAACACACACCAACAGACAGCAACACACACCAACAGACAGCAACAGACAGCAACACACACCAACAGACAGCAAGACTTGTATATTCTAACACTTGTTTTTAACTCCCAGTTAATCCAGCTCCACTTACACCAAGCTCCACAGCTTCAAACTGAGCACGCTCAGACTGAGTCCTACCACAAGTTAAATAGGCACCTGTGAGCAATTAACCACACCCCTTAATTGATAGACTGATGAAACAAGAAAAAAAAAAAAAAGCTATTTAAAAAGTGACAGCAAAAGGCAAATTAAAAACTAAAAGGAAAAGTCCCCAAAATGCAACCCAGCAAACACCAACAGACAGCAACACACACTAACAGACAGCAACACACACCAACAGACAGCAACACACACCCACAGACAGCAACACACACCCACAGACAGCAACACACACCAACAGACAGCAACACACACCAACAGACAGCAAGACTTGTATACTCTAACACTTGTTTTTAACTCCAACTTAATCCAGCTCCACTTACACCAAGCTCCACAGCTTCAAACTGAGCACACTCAGACTGAGTCCTACAACAAGTTAAATAGGCACCTGTGAGCAATTAACCACACCCCTTAATTGATAGACTGATGAAACAAGAAAAAAAAAAGCTATTTAAAAAGTGACAGCAAAAGGCAAATTAAAAACTAAAAGGAAAAGTCCCCAAAATGCAACCCAGCAAACACCAACAGACAGCAACACACACCAACAGACAGCAACACACACCAACAGACAGCAAGACTTGTATAGTCTAACACTTGTTTTTAACTCCCACTTAATCCAGCTCCACTTACACCAAGCTCCACAGCTTCAAACTGAGCACGCTCAAACTGAGTCCTACAACAAGTTAAATAGGCACCTGTGAGCAATTAACCACACCCCTTAATTGATAGACTGATGAAACAAGAAAAAAAAAAAAAGCTATTTAAAAAGTGACAGCAAAAGGCAAATTAAAAACTAAAAGGAAAAGTCCCCAAAATGCAACCCAGCAAACACCAACAGACAGCAACACACACCAACAGACAGCAACACACACCAACAGACAGCAAGACTTGTATACTCTAACACTTGTTTTTAACTCCCACTTAATCCAGCTCCACTTAAACCAAGCTCCACAGCTTCAAACTGAGCACGCTCAGACTGAGTCCTACAACAAGTTAAATAGGCACCTGTGAGCAATTAACCACACCCCTTAATTGATAGACTGATGAAACAAGAAAAAAAAAAAAAAAAAAAAGCTATTTAAAAAGTGACAGCAAAAGGCAAATTAAAAACTAAAAGGAAAAGTCCCCAAAATGCAACCCAGCAAACACCAACAGACAGCAACACACACCAACAGACAGCAACACACACCAACAGACAGCAACACACAAAAACAGACAGCAACACACACCAACAGACAGCAAGACTTGTATACTCGAACACTTGTTTTTAACTCCCACTTAATCCAGCTCCACTTAAACCAAGCTCCACAGCTTCAAACTGAGCACGCTCAGACTGAGTCCTACAACAAGTTAAATAGGCACCTGTGAGCAATTAACCACACCCCTTAATTGATAGACTGATGAAACAAGAAAAAAAAAAAAAAAAAAAAAGCTATTTAAAAAGTGACAGCAAAAGGCAAATTAAAAACTAAAAGGAAAAGTCCCCAAAATGCAACCCAGCAAACACCAACAGACAGCAACACATACCAACAGACAGCAACACACACCAACAGACAGCAAGACTTGTATACTCTAACACTTGTTTTTAACTCCCACTTAATCCAGCTCCACTTACACCAAGCTCCACAGCTTCAAACTGAGCACGCTCAGACTGAGTCCTACAACAAGTTAAATAGGCACCTGTGAGCAATTAACCACACCCCTTAATTGATAGACTGATGAAACAAGAAAAAAAAAAAAAAAAAAGCTATTTAAAAAGTGACAGCAAAAGGCAAATTAAAAACTAAAAGGAAAAGTCCCCAAAATGCAACCCAGCAAACACAAACAGACAGCAACACACACCAACAGACAGCAACACACACCAACAGACAGCAACACACAAAAACAGACAGCAACACACACCAACAGACAGCAAGACTTGTATACTCTAACACTTGTTTTTAACTCCCACTTAATCCAGCTCCACTTACACCAAGCTCCACAGCTTCAAACTGAGCACGCTCAGACTGAGTCCTACAACAAGTTAAATAGGCACCTGTGAGCAATTAACCACACCCCTTAATTGATAGACTGATGAAACAAGAAAAAAAAAAAAAAAAAAGCTATTTAAAAAGTGACAGCAAAAGGAAAATTAAAAACTAAAAGGAAAAGTCCCCAAAATGCAACCCAGCAAACACCAACAGAGAGCAACACACACCAACAGACAGCAACACACACCAACAGACAGCAACACACACCAACAAACAGCAAGACTTCTATACTCTAACACTTGTTTTTAACTCCCACTTAATTCAGCTCCACTTACACCAAGCTCCACAGCTTCAAACTGAGCACGCTCAGACTGAGTCCTACAACAAGTTAAATAGGCACCTGTGAGCAATTAACCACACCCCTTAATTGATAGACTGATGAAACAAGAAAAAAAAAAAAAAAAAGCTATTTAAAAAGTGACAGCAAAAGGCAAATTAAAAACTAAAAGGAAAAGTCCCCAAAATGCAACCCAGCAAACACCAACAGACAGCAACACACACCAACAGACAGCAACACACACCAACAGACAGCAAGACTTGTATACTCTAACACTTGTTTTTAACTCCCACTTAATCCAGCTCCACTTACACCAAGCTCCACAGCTTCAAACTGAGCACGCTCAGACTGAGTCCTACAACAAGTTAAATAGGCACCTGTGAGCAATTAACCACACCCCTTAATTGATAGACTGATGAAACAAGAAAAAAAAAAAGATATTTAAAAAGTGACGGCAAAAGGCAAATTAAAAACTAAAAGGAAAAGTCCCCAAAATGCAACCCAGCAAACACCAACAGACAGCAACACACACCAACAGACAGCAACACACACCAACAGACAGCAAGACTTGTATACTCTAACACTTGTTTTTAACTCCCACTTAATCCAGCTCCACTTACACCAAGCTCCACAGCTTCAAACTGAGCACGCTCAGACTGAGTCCTACAACAAGTTAAATAGGCACCTGTGAGCAATTAACCACACCCCTTAATTGATAGACTGATGAAACAAGAAAAAAAAAAAAAAAAAAAAAGCTATTTAAAAAGTGACAGCAAAAGGCAAATTAAAAACTAAAAGGAAAAGTCCCCAAAATGCAACCCAGCAAACACCAACAGACAGCAACACACACCAACAGACAGCAACACAAACCAACAGACAGCAACACACACCAACAGACAGCAAGACTTGTATACTCTAACACTTGTTTTTAACTCCCACTTAATCCAGCTCCACTTACACCAAGCTCCACAGCTTCAAACTGAGCACGCTCAGACTGAGTCCTACAACAAGTTAAATAGGCACCTGTGAGCAATTAACCACACCCCTTAATTGATAGACTGATGAAACAAGAAAAAAAAAAAAAAAAAAAAGCTATTTAAAAAGTGACAGCAAAAGGCAAATTAAAAACTAAAAGGAAAAGTCCCCAAAATGCAACCCAGCAAACACCAACAGACAGCAACACACACCAACAGACAGCAACACACACCAACAGACAGCAACACACACCAACAGACAGCAAGACTTGTATACTCTAACACTTGTTTTTAACTCCCACTTAATCCAGCTCCACTTACACCAAGCTCCACAGCTTCAAACTGAGCACGCTCAGACTGAGTCCTACAACAAGTTAAATAGGCACCTGTGAGCAATTAACCACACCCCTTAATTGATAGACTGATGAAACAAGAAAAAAAAAAAAAAAAAGCTATTTAAAAAGTGACAGCAAAAGGCAAATTAAAAACTAAAAGGAAAAGTGCCCAAAATGCAACCCAGCAAACACCAACAGACAGCAACACACACCAACAGACAGCAACACACACCAACAGACAGCAACAGACAGCAGCACACACCAACAGACAGCAAGACTTGTATACTCTAACACTTGTTTTTAACTCCCACTTAATCCAGCTCCACTTACACCAAGCTCTACAGCTTCAAACTGAGCACGCTCAGACTGAGTCCTACAACAAGTTAAATAGGCACCTGTGAGCAATTAACCACACCCCTTAATTGATAGACTGATGAAATAAGAAAAAAAAAAAAAGCTATTTAAAAAGTGACAGCAAAAGGCAAATTAAAAACTAAAAGGAAAAGTCCCCAAAATGCAACCCAGCAAACACCAACAGACAGCAACACACACCAACAGACAGTAACACACACCAACAGACAGCAAGACTTGTATACTCTAACACTTGTTTTTAACTCCCACTTAATCCAGCTCCACTTACACCAAGCTCCACAGCTTCAAACTGAGCACGCTCAGACTGAGTCCTACAACAAGTTAAATAGGCACCTGTGAGCAATTAACCACACCCCTTAATTGATAGACTAATGAAACAAGAAAAAAAAAAAAAAAAAAAAGCTATTTAAAAAGTGACAGCAAAAGGCAAATTAAAAACTAAAAGGAAAAGTCCCCAAAATGCAACCCAGCAAACACCAACAGACAGCAACACACACCAACAGACAGCAAGACTTGTATACTCTAACACTTGTTTTTAACTCCCACTTAATCCAGCTCCACTTACACCAAGCTCCACAGCTTCAAACTGAGCACGCTCAGACTGAGTCCTACAACAAGTTAAATAGGCACCTGTGAGCAATTAACCACACCCCTTAATTGATAGACTGATGAAACAAGAAAAAAAAAAAAAAAAAAAAAAAGCTATTTAAAAAGTGAAAGCAAAAGACAAATTAAAAACTAAAAGGAAAAGTCCCCAAAATGCAACCCAGCAAACACCAACAGACAGCAACACACACCAACAGACAGCAACACACACCAACAGACAGCAAGACTTGTATACTCTAACACTTGTTTTTAACTCCCACTTAATCCAGCTCCACTTACACCAAGCTCCACAGCTTCAAACTGAGCACGCTCAGACTGAGTAATACAACAAGTTAAATAGGCACCTGTGAGCAATTAACCACACCCCTTAATTGATAGACTGATGAAACAAGAAAAAAAAAAAAAAAAAAGCTATTTAAAAAGTGACAGCAAAAGGCAAATTAAAAACTAAAAGGAAAAGTCCCCAAAATGCAACCCAGCAAACACCAACAGACAGCAACACACACCAACAGACAGCAACACACACCAACAGACAGCAAGACTTGTATACTCTAACACTTGTTTTTAACTCCCACTTAATCCAGCTCCACTTACACAAAGCTCCACAGCTTCAAACTGAGCACGCTCAGACTGAGTCCTACAACAAGTTAAATAGGCACCTGTGAGCAATTAACCACACCCCTTAATTGATAGACTGATGAAACAAGAAAAAAAAAAAAAGCTATTTAAAAAGTGACAGCAAAAGGCAAATTAAAAACTAAAAGGAAAAGTCCCCAAAATGCAACCCAGCAAACACCAACAGACAGCAACACACACCAACAGACAGCAACACACACCAACAGACAGCAAGACTTGTATACTCTAACACTTGTTTTTAACTCCCACTTAATCCAGCTCCACTTACACAAAGCTCCACAGCTTCAAACTGAGCACGCTCAGACTGAGTCCTACAACAAGTTAAATAGGCACCTGTGAGCAATTAACCACACCCCTTAATTGATAGACTGATGAAACAAGAAAAAAAAAAAAAGCTATTTAAAAAGTGACAGCAAAAGGCAAATTAAAAACTAAAAGGAAAAGTCCCCAAAATGCAACCCAGCAAACACCAACAGACAGCAACACACACCAACAGACAGCAACACACACCAACAGACAGCAACACACAAAAACAGACAGCAACACACACCAACAGACAGCAAGACTTGTATACTCTAACACTTGTTTTTAACTCCCACTTAATCCAGCTCCACTTACACCAAGCTCCACAGCTTCAAACTGAGCACGCTCAGACTGAGTCCTACAACAAGTTAAATAGGCACCTGTGAGCAATTAACCACACCCCTTAATTGATAGACTGATGAAACAAGAAAAAAAAAAAAAAAAAAAAAAGCTATTTAACCACTTGAGCCCCGGACCATTATGCTGCCTAAGGACCAGAGGTCTTTTTCCAATTTGGCACTGCATCACTTTAACTTTTAATTGCGCGGTCATGCAATGCTGTACCCAAACGAAATTTGCGTCCTTTTCTTCCCACAAATAGAGCTTTCTTTTGATGGCATTTGATCACCTCTGCCGTTTTTATTTTTTGCGCTATAAACGGAAAAAGACCGAAAATTTTGAAAAAAAATGATATTTTCTACTTTTTGTTATAAAAAAATCCAATAAACTCAATTTTAGTCATACATTTAGGCCAAAATTTATTCGGCCACATGTCTTTGGTAAAAAAAAAGTTAATAAGCGTATATTCATTGGTTTGCGCAAAAGTTATAGCGTCTACAAACTAGGGTACATTTTCTGGAATTTACACAGCTTTTAGTTTATGACTGCCTATGTCATTTCATGAGGTGCTAAAATGGCAGGGCAGTACAAAACCCCCCCAAATGACCCCATTTTGGAAAGTAGACACCCCAAGGAAATTGCTGAGAGGCATGTTGAACCCATTGAATATTTATTTTTTTTGTCCCAAGTGATTGAATAATGACAAAAAAAAAAAAAAAAAAAATATTTACAAAAAGTTGTCACTAAATGATATATTGCTCACACAGGCCATGGGCATATGTGGAATTGCACCCCAAAATACATTCAGCTGCTTCTCCTGAGTATGGGGATACCACATGTGTGGGACTTTTTGGGAGCCTAGCCGCGTACGGGGCCCCGAAAACCAATCACCGCCTTCAGGATTTCTAAGGGCGTAATGTTGTGATTTGACTCCTCACTACCTATCACAGTTTTGAAGGCCATAAAATGCCAAGATGGCACAAAACCCCCCCAAATGACCCCATTTTGGAAAGTAGACACCCCAAACTATTTGCTGAGAGGCATGTTGAGTCCATGGAATATTTTATATTTTGACACAAGTTGCGGGAAAGTAACACTTTTTTTTTTTTTTTTTTTTGCACAAAGTTGTCACTAAATGATATATTGCTCAAACATGCCATGGGCATATGTGGAATTACACCCCAAAATACATTCTGCTGCTTCTCCTGAGTATGGGGATACCACATGTTTAGGACTTTTTGGGAGCCTATCCGCGTACGGGGCCCCGAAAACCAAGCACCGCCTTCAGGATTTCTAAGGGCATAAATTTTTGATTTCACTCCTCACTTCCTATCACAGTTTTGAAGGCCATAAAATGCCAAGATGGCACAAAACCCCCCCAAATGACCCCATTTTGGAAAGTAGACACCCCAAGGTAATTGCTGAGAGGCATGTTGAGTCCATGGAATATTTTATTTTTTGACACAAGTTGCGGGAAAGTGACAATTTTTTTTTTTTTTGCACAAAGTTGTCACTAAATGATATATTTCTCACACAGGCCATGGGCATATGTGGAATTGCACCCCAAAATATATTTAGCTGCTTCTCCTGAGTATGGGGATACCACATGTGTGGGACTTTTTGGGAGCCTAGCCGCATACGGGGCCCCGAAAACCAAGCACCGCCTTCAGGATTTCTAAGGGCGTAATGTTGTGATTTGACTCCTCACTACCTATCACAGTTTTGAAGGCCATAAAATGCCAAGATGGCACAAACCCCCCCCAAATGACCCCATTTTGGAAAGTAGACACCCCAAACTATTTGCTGAGAGGCATGTTGAGTCCATGGAATATTTTATATTTTGACACAAGTTGCGGGAAAGTAACACTTTTTTTTTTTTTTTTTTTTTTTTTGCACAAAGTTGTCACTAAATGATATATTGCTCAAACATGCCATGGGCATATGTGGAATTACACCCCAAAATACATTCTGCTGCTTCTCCTGAGTATGGGGATACCACATGTTTAGGACTTTTTGGGAGCCTAGCCGCGTACGGGGCCCCGAAAACCAAGCACCGCCTTCAGGATTTCTAAGGGCATAAATTTTTGATTTCACTCCTCACTTCCTATAACAGTTTTGAAGGCCATAAAATGCCAAGATGGCACAAAACCCCCCCAAATGACCCCATTTTGGAAAGTAGACACCCCAAGCTATTTGCTGAGAGGCATGGTGAGTATTTTGCAGCTCTCATTTGTTTTTGAAAATGAAGAAAGACAAAAAAAATGTATTTTTTTTTTCTTTTTTCAATTTTCGAAAGTTTGTGACAAAAAGTGAGGTCTGCAAAATACTCACTATACCTCTCAGCAAATAGCTTGGGGTGTCTATTTTCCAAAATGGGGTCATTTGGGGGGGGGTTGTGCTATCTGGGCATTCCATGGCCTCCGAAACTGTGCTAGGCAGTGAAGAGTGAAATCAAAAATTTACGCCCTTAGAAAGCCTGAAGGCGGGGCTTGTTTTTCGGGGTCCCGTGCGCGGCTAGGCTCCCAAAAAGTCCCACACATGTGGTATCCCCATACTCAGGAGAAGCAACAGAATGTATTTTGGGGTGTAATTTCACATATTCCCATGGCATGTTTGAGCAATATATCATTTAGTGACATCTTTGTGCAAAAAAAAAAAAAAAAAAAAAAATATTTGTCTCTTTCCCGCAGCTTGTGTCACAATATAAAATATTCCATGGACTCGACATGCCTCTCAGCAAATAGCTTGGGGTGTCTACTTTCCAAAATGGGGTCATTTGGGGGGGGTTTGAACTGTCCTGGCATTTTATGCACAACATTTAGAAGCTTATGTCACACATCACCCACTCTTCTAACCACTTGAAGACAAAGCCCTTTCTGACACTTTTTGATTACATGAAACAATAATTTTTTTTTGCAAGAAAATTACTTTGAACCCCCAAACATTATATATTTTTTTTAAAGCAAATGCCCTACAGATTAAAATGGTGGGTGTTTCATATTTTTTTTTTCACACAGTATTTGCGCAGCGATTTTTCAAACGCATTTTTTGGGGAAAAAACACACTTTTTTAAATTTTAATGCACTAAAACACACTATATTGCCCAAATGTTTGATGAAATAAAAAAGATGATCTTAGGCCGAGTACATGGATACCAAACATGACATGCTTTAAAATTGCGCACAAACGCGCAGCGGCGACAAAATAAATACATTTTTAAAAGCCTTTAAAAGCCTTTACAGGTTACCACTTTAGATTTACAGAGGAGGTCTACTGCTAAAATTACTGCCCTTGTTCTGTCCTTCACGGTGATACCTCACATGCATGGTGCAATTGCTGTTTACATTTGACGCCAGACCGACGCTTGCGTTCGCCTTTGCGCGAGAGCAGGGGGGGACAGGTGTGCTTTTTTTTTTTTTTTTTTCTTTATTATTTTTTTGCTTTTTTATCTTATTTTTAAACTGTTCCTTTCATTTTTATTTTTTTAAAATTAATTTTATTGTTATCTCAGGGAATGTAAATATCCCCTATGATAGCAATAGGTAGTGACAGGTACTCTTTTTAGAAAAAATTGGGGTCTATTAGACCCTAGATCTCTCCTCTGCCCTCAAAGCATCTGATCACACCAAGATCGGTGTGATAAAATGCTTTCCCAATTTCCCAATGGCGCTGTTTACATTCGGCGAAATCTAAGTCATAAAATGCTCGTAGCTTCCGGTTTCTTAGGCCATAGAGATGTTTGGAGCCATTCTGGTCTCTGATCAGCTCTATGGTCAGTTGGCTGAATGACCGGCTGCATTTTCAGGTTCCCTGTTGGGACAGGAAAGCCAGAGAAAAACATGGAAGACGGTGGGGGAGGGGGGGCATTCCCTCCCACTGCTTGCAAAAGCAGTCTAGAGGCTAATTAGCCACTAGGATTGCTTTTACATGAAAGCCGACCGCTGGCTGAAAAGAATGATACCAAGATGATACCTAAACCTGCAGGCATCATTCTGGTATAACCACTCAAAGTCCAGCAACATACCAGTACGTTGCTGGTCCTTGTTAGGCATATATTGTAAACTTTTTTTTCATGCAGCCTGTGGGCTGAACGAAAAAAAGATATTGATCGGTGGGTATGCCCACCATTAGAATACCTCCCTTCATCCACCCACTTCTAATGATGGGCATACATGCACCATTTATATATGCCGAAGCATGGGGGCATCCTCCCGCAAAAGGCAGGAGCAAATTGCTCCTCCACCCACTGCTGCCCCCACGCTTCGGCATATATGCTGAAGTATGTAACTGTGGTGGTGAAATCACCTCCGACAGCGCTGGAGTCACGGCTTTATATATCGTGGGAGCAAACGCTGTTGCTGTCAAGATAAATAAATCCGCGCTGCAACTGAATGGCGTACCTGCTAAGCAAATGATGGTTAACAATAAAACAAAGTAACATTACAGTATAACAGTAAGACTTACCATACCTGCAAAGCAAATACAAAAAAAAACCATAGTAAAAAATAAAACATTTAACGCAACCTGTGCCTAAAATATATATATATGCCGAAGCATGGGGGCATCCTCCCGCAAAAGGCAGGAGCAAATTGCTCCTCCACCCACTGCTGCCCCCACGCTTCGGCATATATGCTGAAGTATGTAACTGTGGTGGTGAAATCACCTCCGACAGCGCTGGAGTCACGGCTTTAGATATCGTGGGAGCAAACGCTGTTGCTGTCAAGATAAATAAATCCGCGCTGCAACTGAATGGTGTACCTGAAAACAATAAAATGGTTACCAACAAAACAAAGTAAACGGTAAAGTATGAAAAATCTGAAAAGGAAACATGGTAAAACATAATAACAATAAAACATTGCAGAATAGAATAGAGTAAAAAAGAGAAGAACAATAGAGAGAGAATAGAGAGAGAGAGAACAATAAAACAACAACTATTTTTGTTTTTTTTGTTTTATATTTTTTTTTGTTTTTATTTTTTTTAATTTTTTTTAATTTTTTTTTTACACTTTTTTTTAGTAACTTTTAACTTTTGTAACTTGTTCCAGGTTTGGGTCTCTCAAAATGCAATGGCATCTTGGGAGACCCTGTGTTAGTGTGCCTAGTCTGTGCAGTGCTGAACCCTACGCTAATACTCAACTAATGTATGGTAGCGTTCAAAGCATTCACCCATGCAAAGACCAGGATTGCCAGGACAGGAGGGACAATAAGACCGGGTGTCACGCCTAAATCCGCGCTTGCTACAGACACAACATCTTTTTTGGGGGGCTCGTTGGGTAGGGGTACTCGGGATGGCATAAAGAAAATGCCGCTCATGCAGCCGGCTTACTGCATTTGGTTGGGGAAGGTGAGGTAGAGCACCGTCTGGAAACAGAAGGGCTCTGACGATCTCTTCCTGGAATTTAAGGAAGGATCCAGTCTGTCCTGAAGCTCTGTATAGCACATGAGCATTCAGCAAAGCCAATTGAAATAAGTATACAGACACTTTTTTGTACCAGCGTCTGGCCTTACGGGCAACTAAGTACGGCGCCAACAACTGGTCGTTGAGGTCCACCCCTCCCATATTAAGGTTGTATTCGTGGACACAGAGGGGTTTCTCCACAACACCAGTCGCCGTAGAAATTTGGGTCGTCGTGTCTGCATGAAGGGAGGTGAGAACGAAAACATTCTTCTTATCCCTCCACTTCATAGCGAGCAAATTATTACACTTCAAGCAGGCTCTCTCCCCCAGCCTAAGACGGGAATCTACAAGCCGCTGGGGAAAGCCCCGGCGATTAGGTCGCACGGTGCCACATGCTCCAATCTGCTGATCAAACAAGTGACTAAAAAGTGGCACGCTCGTATAATAATTGTCCACGTACAAGTGGTACCCCTTTCCGAATAAGGGTGACACCAAGTCCCACACTATCTTGCCAGCGCTTCCTATGTAGTCAGGGCAGTTTGTCGGCTCTACGTGACTATCTTTGCCCTCGTAAACCATAAATCTACATGTATAGCCTGTGGCCCTGTCACAGAGCTTATACATCTTGACCCCGTATCTGGCACACTTGCTGGGAAGGTACTGTTTGAATGACAAGCGGCCAGAAAACTTAATCAGGGACTCATCAACGCAGACAACTTGATGGGGGGTAAACAAGTCTGCAAAACGTTGGTTGAAGTGGTTTACGAGGGGCCGAATTTTGTAGAGCCGATCGTATGCAGGGTCTCCACGAGGACGACAGAGTTCATTGTCGTTGAAGTGCATGAACCGCAAAATCTGCTCGTATCGTGCCCTGGCCATGGAAGCAGAGAACAAGGGTGAATGGTAAATTGGGTCAGTGGACCAATATGACCGCAACTTACTCTTTTTATTCAACCCCATGAGGAGGGAAAGGCCCAGAAAGGTCTTAAATTCGGAGACCGTAATTGGTCTCCAATCTCTGGCAAGGGAGGACTGGGGATTAGCGGCGATGTGTTGACCAGCGTATAAATTGCTTTGGTCCACAATAGATCTATAGAGATCTTCGGTGAAAAACAGTGAATAAAAATCCAGTGGCGTAAAGTCAACTGTTTCCACCTGAATTCCGGGTTGGCCAGTGAAAGGGGGAAGTACGGGTGCTGCAGAAGTGGAAGGTTCCCAATTCGGATTGGCCAATGCAGCAGGAAGGGCACTATGGGCACGACGGGCCTGTCTTTGTCTTCTTGGTGGCAGCGGGACACTACTAGTGCTTGCCACCTCGCCAGCTTGAACTGCACTTATGGGACTCGCCACGTCACCACGTGATACTGCAGTGCTGGATGTACGACCAGGGTGTACTAGGCCGCTGGTGCTTGCCAGTTCACCAGAAGGAATAGCGGCGCTAGTACTTCTCTGCTCCATACGAGAGCCCTGCGGTTCTTGCACTTCAAGGACAGAAGAAGAAGAATGGGGTCTGGTACGCCTGACTCTAGCAGGGACCACAACTCTGTCGTCAGAGCTATCTGTCATGGAGCCGCTGTCCTCTACAGGTTCGTATTCTGAGCCTGAACTTGACAGATGAGTGACTTCCTCTTCACTATCTGTCATACTCAGAAACGTGTAGGCCTCTTCACTAGTGTACCTTCGATTTGCCATTTTGGCCTCTAAATTTAGGGGTACACTAGTGAGACTCACAGGCAAAAAAGCTCCTGACTGTTGGCGACTGTATAAAAACGCTACCAAAAAACTGTTAGCGATGGCAGGGATCAGGCCTGACTCTGCGAACGCTGCAGTTATGTGTGCTTAGTGTTTTGTAAGTGTCAGTTATCGATCGATACTGCACTTGGGTGGGCTGGGCAGGGCTGGGCCGAGGAGCAAAACGCAGGTGCTAGCAGGTATCTGGGCTGATCCCGCTAACACTGCGTTTCAGGGAACCCTAAACTGCTGGGGAGTATAGATCTGATCGGATCAGATATCGATCCGTTCAGATACTATAGCACTAAGGGAGGTGTATGCTGCGTGCGTGGGTTTTAGCGGTACTGGCGCTAACCTGACGCTGCCTGGGGCGACGCAGACCTTATCTGATCCTAAAAACTTAACTTCTATCACCGCCGGGCAATTAGGGGGTTAAACCTTTATAGGGTAATAAACGGCGGGTGCCCTAAAACTATAATAAACTATAATAAACTGTAATAAACTGTAATAAACTACAAAAAACAAACTAGCTAACCAGCGTCACCCGTAACAGTTATACGGTGATCGCTGGTGAAAGGGTTAACTAGGGGGCAATCAGGGGGTTAAAACCTTTAGCAGGTAGTATATGGGGGTCCCTGTCGCTATAAAACACTGACAGCGAACCTATATACTTACCTCCCTAACTAGCGTCACCTGTGTCACTAATACAGCGATCAGAAAAACGATCGCTTAGCGACACTGGTGACGGGGGGTAATCAAGGGGTTAACTTTTATTAGGGGGGGTTAGGGGGGTACCCTGGACCTAAGGGGGGGTACCCTAGACCTAAAGGGGGCTAACCTAACTGCCCTAACACTTCTAACTGACACAAACTGACACCAATGCAAAAAAAAAAAAAAAACTGCTATTGGTGACAGAGTGACAGGGGGTACAGGGGGGTGATCGGGGGGTGATCGGGGGGTGACAGGGGGGTGAAATGTGTGCCTGCGTGTTCTACTGTAAGTGTAGTGTTGGTGCACTTACTTGGATGTCTTCTCTCCTCTGCGTCGGATCAAAAAGACCGACTCGAGGAGAGATGACATCACTTCCTTTCCCTCTGTTTACATTACAGAGGGAAAGGAAGCATTTTCATTCGCCGGGAGCGATCGGGAGGGGGTGGCCAACAATGGATGGCCGCCCCCTCACCTCTCATCGCTCGGGAACAAATGGCGACCGCCTCGGGCACCGGGGGGGGGACCGATCGGACCCCCCACCCGCGGAAGGCAAATCACGTACATGTACGTGATTTTGCCTGTCCGTGCCACCTTGCCGACGTACATCGGCGTGAGGCGGTCGTCAAGTGGTTAAAAAGTGACAGCAAAAGGCAAATTAAAAACTAAAAGGAAAAGTCCCCAAAATGCAACCCAGCAAACACCAACAGAGAGCAACACACACCAACAGACAGCAACACACACCAACAGACAGCAACACACACCAACAAACAGCAAGACTTCTATACTCTAACACTTGTTTTTAACTCCCACTTAATCCAGCTCCACTTACACCAAGCTCCACAGCTTCAAACTGAGCACGCTCAGACTGAGTCCTACAACAAGTTAAATAGGCACCTGTGAGCAATTAACCACACCCCTTAATTGATAGACTGATGAAACAAGAAAAAAAAAAAAAAAAAGCTATTTAAAAAGTGACAGCAAAAGGCAAATTAAAAACTAAAAGGAAAAGTCCCCAAAATGCAACCCAGCAAACACCAACAGACAGCAACACACACCAACAGACAGCAACACACACCAACAGACAGCAAGACTTGTATACTCTAACACTTGTTTTTAACTCCCACTTAATCCAGCTCCACTTACACCAAGCTCCACAGCTTCAAACTGAGCACGCTCAGACTGAGTCCTACAACAAGTTAAATAGGCACCTGTGAGCAATTAACCACACCCCTTAATTGATAGACTGATGAAACAAGAAAAAAAAAAAGATATTTAAAAAGTGACGGCAAAAGGCAAATTAAAAACTAAAAGGAAAAGTCCCCAAAATGCAACCCAGCAAACACCAACAGACAGCAACACACACCAACAGACAGCAACACACACCAACAGACAGCAAGACTTGTATACTCTAACACTTGTTTTTAACTCCCACTTAATCCAGCTCCACTTACACCAAGCTCCACAGCTTCAAACTGAGCACGCTCAGACTGAGTCCTACAACAAGTTAAATAGGCACCTGTGAGCAATTAACCACACCCCTTAATTGATAGACTGATGAAACAAGAAAAAAAAAAAAAAGCTATTTAAAAAGTGACAGCAAAAGGCAAATTAAAAACTAAAAGGAAAAGTCCCCAAAATGCAACCCAGCAAACACCAACAGACAGCAACACACACCAACAGACAGCAACACACACCAACAGACAGCAACACACACCAACAGACAGCAAGACTTGTATACTCTAACACTTGTTTTTAACTCCCACTTAATCCAGCTCCACTTACACCAAGCTCCACAGCTTCAAACTGAGCACGCTCAGACTGAGTCCTACAACAAGTTAAATAGGCACCTGTGAGCAATTAACCACACCCCTTAATTGATAGACTGATGAAACAAGAAAAAAAAAAAAAAAAAAAGCTATTTAAAAAGTGACAGCAAAAGGCAAATTAAAAACTAAAAGGAAAAGAGCCCAAAATGCAACCCAGCAAACACCAACAGACAGCAACACACACCAACAGACAGCAACACACACCAACAGACAGCAACAGACAGCAGCACACACCAACAGACAGCAAGACTTGTATACTCTAACACTTGTTTTTAACTCCCACTTAATCCAGCTCCACTTACACCAAGCTCTACAGCTTCAAACTGAGCACGCTCAGACTGAGTCCTACAACAAGTTAAATAGGCACCTGTGAGCAATTAACCACACCCCTTAATTGATAGACTGATGAAATAAGAAAAAAAAAAAAGCTATTTAAAAAGTGACAGCAAAAGGCAAATTAAAAACTAAAAGGAAAAGTCCCCAAAATGCAACCCAGCAAACACCAACAGACAGCAACACACACCAACAGACAGCAACACACACCAACAGACAGCAAGACTTGTATACTCTAACACTTGTTTTTAACTCCCACTTAATCCAGCTCCAATTACACCAAGCTCCACAGCTTCAAACTGAGCACGTTCAGACTGAGTCCTACAACAAGTTAAATAGGCACCTGTGAGCAATTAACCACACCCCTTAATTGATAGACTGATGAAACAAGAAAAAAAAAAAAAAAGCTATTTAAAAAGTGACAGCAAAAGGCAAATTAAAAACTAAAAGGAAAAGTCCCCAAAATGCAACCCAGCAAACACCAACAGACAGCAACACACACCAACAGACAGCAACACACACCAACAGACAGCAAGACTTGTATACTCTAACTCTTGTTTTTAACTCCCACTTAATCCAGCTCCACTTACACCAAGCTCCACAGCTTCAAACTGAGCACGCTCAGACTGAGTCCTACAACAAGTTAAATAGGCACATGTGAGCAATTAACCACACACCTTAATTGATAGACTGATGAAACAAGAAAAAAAAAAAAAAAAAAGCTATTTAAAAAGTGACAGCAAAAGGCAAATTAAAAACTAAAAGGAAAAGTCCCCAAAATGCAACCCAGCAAACACCAACAGACAGCAACACACACCAACAGACAGCAACACACACCAACAGACAGCAAGACTTGTATACTCTAACACTTGTTTTTAACTCCCACTTAATCCAGCTCCACTTACACCAAGCTCCACAGCTTCAAACTGAGCACGCTCAGACTGAGTCCTACAACAAGTTAAATAGGCACCTGTGAGCAATTAACCACACCCCTTAATTGATAGACTGATGAAACAAGAAAAAAAAAAAAAAAAAAAAGCTATTTAAAAAGTGACAGCAAAAGGCAAATTAAAAACTAAAAGGAAAAGTCCCCAAAATGCAACCCAGCAAACACCAACAGACAGCAACACACACCAACAGACAGCAACACACACCAACAGACAGCAAGACTTGTATACTCTAACACTTGTTTTTAACTCCCACTTAATCCAGCTCCACTTACACCAAGCTCCACAGCTTCAAACTGAGCACGCTCAGACTGAGTCCTACAACAAGTTAAATAGGCACCTGTGAGCAATTAACCACACCCCTTAATTGATAGACTGATGAAACAAGAAAAAAAAAAAAAAGCTATTTAAAAAGTGAAAGCAAAAGACAAATTAAAAACTAAAAGGAAAAGTCCCCAAAATGCAACCCAGCAAACACCAACAGACAGCAACACACACCAACAGACAGCAACACACACCAACAGACAGCAACACACACCAACAGACAGCAAGACTTGTATACTCTAACACTTGTTTTTAACTCCCACTTAATCCAGCTCCACTTACACCAAGCTCCACAGCTTCAAACTGAGCACGCTCAGACTGAGTAATACAACAAGTTAAATAGGCACCTGTGAGCAATTAACCACACCCCTTAATTGATAGACTGATGAAACAAGAAAAAAAAAAAAAAAAAAAAAGCTATTTAAAAAGTGACAGCAAAAGGCAAATTAAAAACTAAAAGGAAAAGTCCCCAAAATGCAACCCAGCAAACACCAACAGACAGCAACACACACCAACAGACAGCAACACACACCAACAGACAGCAAGACTTGTATACTCTAACACTTGTTTTTAACTCCCACTTAATCCAGCTCCACTTACACCAAGCTCCACAGCTTCAAACTGAGCACGCTCAGACTGAGTCCTACAACAAGTTAAATAGGCACCTGTGAGCAATTAACCACACCCCTTAATTGATAGACTGATGAAACAAGAAAAAAAAAAAAAAAAAAAGCTATTTAAAAAGTGACAGCAAAAGGCAAATTAAAAACTAAAAGGAAAAGTCCCCAAAATGCAACCCAGCAAACACCAACAGACAGCAACACACACCAACAGACAGCAACACACACCAACAGACAGCAACACACACCAACAGACAGCAAGACTTGTATACTCTAACACTTGTTTTTAACTCCCACTTAATCCAGCTCCACTTACACCAAGCTCCACAGCTTCAAACTGAGCACGCTCAGACTGAGTCCTACAACAAGTTAAATAGGCACCTGTGAGCAATTAACCACACCCCTTAATTGATAGACTGATGAAACAAGAAAAAAAAAAAAAAAAAAACCTATTTAAAAAGTGACAGCAAAAGGCAAATTAAAAACTAAAAGGAAAAGTCCCCAAAATGCAACCCAGCAAACACCAACAGACAGCAACACACACCAACAGACAGCAACACACACCAACAGACAGCAACACACACCAACTGACAGAAAGACTTGTATACTCTAACACTTGTTTTTAACTCCCACTTAATCCAGCTCCACTTACACCAAGCTCCACAGCTTCAAACTGAGCACGCTCAGACTGAGTCCTACAACAAGTTAAATAGGCACCTGTGAGCAATTAACCACACCCCTTAATTGATAGACTGATGAAACAAGAAAAAAAAAAAAAAAAAAAAGCTATTTAAAAAGTGACAGCAAAAGGCAAATTAAAAACTAAAAGAAAAAGTCCCCAAAATGCAACCCAGCAAACACCAACAGACAGCAACACACACCAACAGACAGCAACACACACCAACAGACAGCAACACACAAAAACAGACAGCAACACACACCAACAGACAGCAAGACTTGTATACTCTAACACTTGTTTTTAACTCCCACTTAATCCAGCTCCACTTACACCAAGCTCCACAGCTTCAAACTGAGCACGCTCAGACTGAGTCCTACAACAAGTTAAATAGGCACCTGTGAGCAATTAACCACACCCCTTAATTGATAGACTGATGAAACAAGAAAAAAAAAAAAAAAAAAAGCTATTTAAAAAGTGACAGCAAAAGGCAAATTAAAAACTAAAAGGAAAAGTCCCCAAAATGCAACCCAGCAAACACCAACAGACAGCAACACACACCAACAGACAGCAACACACACCAACAGACAGCAAGACTTGTATACTCTAACACTTGTTTTTAACTCCCACTTAATCCAGCTCCACTTACACCAAGCTCCACAGCTTCAAACTGAGCATGCTCAGTCTGAGTCCTACAACAAGTTAAATAGGCACCTGTGAGCAATTAACCACACCCCTTAATTGATAGACTGATGAAACAAGAAAAAAAAAAAAAAAAAGAAGCTATTTAAAAAGTGACAGCAAAAGGCAAATTAAAAACTAAAAGGAAAAGTCCCCAAAATGCAACCCAGCAAACACCAACAGACAGCAACACACACCAACAGACAGCAACACACACCAACAGACAGCAAGACTTGTATACTCTAACACTTGTTTTTAACTCCCACTTAATCCAGCTCCACTTACACCAAGCTCCACAGCTTCAAACTGAGCACGCTCAGACTGAGTCCTACAACAAGTTAAATAGGCACCTGTGAGCAATTAACCACACCCCTTAATTGATAGACTGATGAAACAAGAAAAAAAAAAAAAAAAAAACCTATTTAAAAAGTGACAGCAAAAGGCAAATTAAAAACTAAAAGGAAAAGTCCCCAAAATGCAACCCAGCAAACACCAACAGACAGCAACACACACCAACAGACAGCAACACACACCAACAGACAGCAACACACACCAACAGACAGCAAGACTTGTATACTTTAACACTTGTTTTTAACTCCCACTTAATCCAGCTCCACTTACACCAAGCTCCACAGCTTCAAACTGAGCACGCTCAGACTGAGTCCTACAACAAGTTAAATAGGCACCTGTGAGCAATTAACCACACCCCTTAATTGATAGACTGATGAAACAAGAAAAAAAAAAAAAAAAAAACCTATTTAAAAAGTGACAGCAAAAGGCAAATTAAAAACTAAAAGGAAAAGTCCCCAAAATGCAACCCAGCAAACACCAACAGACAGCAACACACACCAACAGACAGCAACACACACCAACAGACAGCAACACACACCAACTGACAGAAAGACTTGTATACTCTAACACTTGTTTTTAACTCCCACTTAATCCAGCTCCACTTACACCAAGCTCCACAGCTTCAAACTGAGCACGCTCAGACTGAGTCCTACAACAAGTTAAATAGGCACCTGTGAGCAATTAACCACACCCCTTAATTGATAGACTGATGAAACAAGAAAAAAAAAAAAAAAAAAAGCTATTTAAAAAGTGACAGCAAAAGGCAAATTAAAAACTAAAAGGAAAAGTCCCCAAAATGCAACCCAGCAAACACCAACAGACAGCAACACACACCAACAGACAGCAACACACACCAACAGACAGCAACACACAAAAACAGACAGCAACACACACCAACAGACAGCAAGACTTGTATACTCTAACACTTGTTTTTAACTCCCACTTAATCCAGCTCCACTTACACCAAGCTCCACAGCTTCAAACTGAGCACGCTCAGACTGAGTCCTACAACAAGTTAAATAGGCACCTGTGAGCAATTAACCACACCCCTTAATTGATAGACTGATGAAACAAGAAAAAAAAAAAAAGCTATTTAAAAAGTGACAGCAAAAGGCAAATTAAAAACTAAAAGGAAAAGTCCCCAAAATGCAACCCAGCAAACACCAACAGACAGCAACACACACCAACAGACAGCAACACACACCAACAGACAGCAAGACTTGTATACTCTAACACTTGTTTTTAACTCCCACTTAATCCAGCTCCACTTACACCAAGCTCCACAGCTTCAAACTGAGCATGCTCAGACTGAGTCCTACAACAAGTTAAATAGGCACCTGTGAGCAATTAACCACACCCCTTAATTGATAGACTGATGAAACAAGAAAAAAAAAAAAAAAAAGAAGCTATTTAAAAAGTGACAGCAAAAGGCAAATTAAAAACTAAAAGGAAAAGTCCCCAAAATGCAACCCAGCAAACACCAACAGACAGCAACACACACCAACAGACAGCAACACACACCAACAGACAGCAAGACTTGTATACTCTAACACTTGTTTTTAACTCCCACTTAATCCAGCTCCACTTACACCAAGCTCCACAGCTTCAAACTGAGCACGCTCAGACTGAGTCCTACAACAAGTTAAATAGGCACCTGTGAGCAATTAACCACACCCCTTAATTGATAGACTGATGAAACAAGAAAAAAAAAAAAAAGCTATTTAAAAAGTGACAGCAAAAGGCAAATTAAAAACTAAAAGGAAAAGTCCCCAAAATGCAACCCAGCAAACACCAACAGACAGCAACACACACCAACAGACAGCAACACACACCAACAGACAGCAACACACACCAACAGACAGCAAGACTTGTATACTTTAACACTTGTTTTTAACTCCCACTTAATCCAGCTCCACTTACACCAAGCTCCACAGCTTCAAACTGAGCACGCTCAGACTGAGTCCTACAACAAGTTAAATAGGCACCTGTGAGCAATTAACCACACCCCTTAATTGATAGACTGATGAAACAAGAAAAAAAAAAAGCTATTTAAAAAGTGACAGCAAAAGGCAAATTAAAAACTAAAAGGAAAAGTCCCCAAAATGCAACCCAGCAAACACCAACACACACCAACAGACAGCAAGACTTGTATAGTCTAACACTTGTTTTTAACTCCCACTTAATCCAGCTCCACTTACACCAAGCTCCACAGCTTCAAACTGAGCACGCTCAGACTGAGTCCTACAACAAGTTAAATAGGCACCTGTGAGCAATTAACCACACCCCTTAATTGATAGACTGATGAAACAAGAAAAAAAAAAAAAAAAAAAAAAAAAGCTATTTAAAAAGTGACAGCAAAAGGCAAATTAAAAACTAAAAGGAAAAGTCCCCAAAATGCAACCCAGCAAACACCAACAGACAGCAACACACACCAACAGACAACAACACACACCAACAGACAGCAAGACTTGTATACTCTAACACTTGTTTTTAACTCCCACTTAATCCAGCTCCACTTACACCAAGCTCCACAGCTTCAAACTGGTCTCAGGGCTGCTAGTTTTAGCAGCCCTGAGATGACTACCAAGCACATGGACAATAACCAAATGTAACACTTAAAAGGCTAAGGTGTTCCTCATCATTAGGGATGAGCCGAACACCCCTCGGGTCAGAACATTCGAACGGACTGAACGTTCGCGCCAAACTTTCCAACCCCATTAAAGTCTATGGGACTCAAATGTGAGAAATCAAAAGTGCAAATTTTAAAGGCTAATATGCAAGTTATTGTCCTAAAAAGGGTTTAGGGGCCCGGGTCCTTCCCCAGGGGACATGTATCAATGCAAAAAAAAGTTTGTTTTTTTTCGGGAGCAGTGATTTTAATGATTCTTAAAGTGAAAAAATAAAAGTGAAATATTCCTATAAATATCGTGCCTGGGGGGTGTCTATAGTATGCCTGTAAAGCGGTGCATGTTTCCCATGTTTAGAACAGTCCCTGCTCAAAAAGACATTTCCAAAGGTAAAAAAAGTCATTAAAAACTGCTTGCAGCTTTAATGTCATGTCTGGTCCCAGCAATATGGATGAAAATAATTGATAACCCCCCTCCCCAAGCCCATTACCAGCCCCTTTGGGTCTTGTATGGATATTAAGGGGAACTCCGCACCAAAATAAAAAAAAGAAAAGGCGTGGGGCCCCCAGGCCCTATATACTCTGAACAGCAGTATACAGGCAGTGCAAACAAGACTGGGACTGTAGGTTTGTTCTTGTACATTCTTTACGTGTAGCTCCAGCCAAAAAATCAATTTTTAAGCTTTTTGGAAAACATAGGGAAAGGTTATCACCCCTGTAACATTTGTTTTGCTGTCTGTGCACCTGTTCAGAAGATTTCACCTCACTTTCTGTCTCAATGACAATTGGATTTTGAAAATTTGGGGGTTTTAGTGAAACAAGGGACTCTTAAAGGAGAGAATTTCCCTTCCTAGGGGTAGATTTCCTCTCACTTCCTGTTGTCTCCTTCCATTTGCAAGTAGGAGTCTTTGTAAGTTGAATGTTTGAAAGTAGGGGCCTGCCCTATATACTCTGCAGAAATTTGGGCCTTAGGTGTTGGCGTTGCCACAACACTGTAAGCCCTCACAGTTACTCTTGGTGGGCAGAGGAACGGGCCCTGCTGTGAAACATGCTGTGAAATATTAGATCAAGAATAGTAATTACATGGCCCTGTTAGACAGGGGCTGAAAAATTGGGCACTGGTGCTGGTGCCACAACACTGCAACCCCTCACAGATACTCTAGTTGGAGCACAGGAATGAACCCTGTATTGCAGCAAAAATTGTAATTACACGCCCCTGTTAAACAGGGGCAGAAAAATTGGGCCTTAGCCACTGGTTGCGGTGCCCAGAACCAAAAATGTTCTTACAAGCTATCAGCATGAACATTGAGGAGGAAGAGGATAGTCACTCAGCATAACAGGATAGTCACTCAGCATCAGCATAGGCAGTCTTGAAGGGATCTTACATTAAAAAAAACATTATTCGGTTACATCAGCATCAGGTGCTTGGTAGCCGGTGGTGATCAAAGACTGATTTATTTTTATGAAGGTCAGCCGATTGACCGATTCGGTGGACAGGCGCACCCTGTGATCGGTTACAAAGACTCCAGCAGCACTGAATGTGCATTCCGAAAGAACGCTGGATGCAGGACAGGCCAATAGCTCAATTGCATACTGTGCAAGCTCTGGCCAGTAATCCATCCTCAAGACCCAGTAACCCAGAGGATTTTTGGTGGGAAAGGTGTCCAAGTGTGATCTTGCCCCTAGGTATTCCTGCACCATATGAATCAGGCGCTGGCGATGGTTGCTGGAACCAATCATACCTTGGGGCTGCGTACTAAAAAATTGTCTACAAGTCCATGGGTTTCTTTGGACTGTAAATGATCCCTTGAAGACTGCTGCTGATGCTGAGTGCTAGGCCCCACCTCCATACTGACACAATCCTCCTCCTCCTCCTCGTCCTCTTCCTGTGTGATCGGCGGGCACGCAGGAACACTGTCTGGATAAAGGGGGCCTTGAGAGCTAAGGAAGTCCTTCTCTTCCTGCCTCTGTTCTGCCTCAAGTGCCCTGTCCATTATTCCACGCAGCGTGTGCTCCAACAGGTGAACAAGAGGGACAGTGTCTCCGAAGCATGCACTGTCACTGCTCACCATCCTCGTGGCCTCCTCAAATGGTGACAGGACAGTGCATGCATCCCTGATCATGGCCCACTGGTGTGGGGAAAAAAACAAGCTCCCCTGACCCTGTCCTGGTGCCATAGTCACATAGACACTCATTGATAACCCTCTGCTGCGTGTGCAGCTGCTGCAGCATGGCCAAAGTTGAGTTCCACCTGGTGGGCATGTCACAGATGAGGCGGTTCTTGGGCAGGTTAAATTCCTTTTGGAAGTCAGCCAGCTGAGCACTGGCACTATATGACCGGCAGAAATGCAAACAGACTTTCCTGGCCTGCCTCAGGACATCCTGTAAGCCCGGGTACCTGCCAAAGAACTGCTGCACCACCAAGTTAAGGATGTGAGCCAAACAGGGCACATGGGTTAGTTGTCCCTGTCGGAGGGCGGAGAGGAGGTTGGTGTCATTGTCGCAAACCACCATTCCTGGCTTAAGCTGGCGTGGCGTCAACCACCTCTGAACCTGCCCCTGCAGAACTGACAGAATCTCTGCCCCAGTGCGGCTCCTGTCCCCCAAGCACACCAGCTCAAGCACCACATGGCATCTTTTTGCCTGCGTGCTTGCGTAGCCCCCTGAATGCCTGCAGAGCACAGCTGGTTACGAGGACTAATCAGCACAGGAAGCAGAAGCATAAAAAGATGATAACATGTGGTTTAAAAATGAATGGACTTTATTAATAGCATAATCTCAAAGGGTGACAATGATAGTATAAATAGGAGCTGTGGCACAGGAGATAACACAAGTGAAACTAGGCACAATAATATACAATTTTCAAGCGCTAAAATAGGATATTAATTCCTGACGCTTTTCAACTCCACCGGGTCTTCTTCAGAGGATTTGGGCGCTGTAGAGAAATTTGCATTTATTCAGATTCATGTATATAACCATAAAATAAAATAAAATATAATAGGTATACATTTATCGGTATAGTTACCAATCACATCATGTTAATAGAATTCTCCTGAGCCTAAAATTCTCCAAAGTCTCCCCCACTCAGTCCCAGCAGGGGTCCCCGGCCGGCACACCAACGAATGGAGCCAACCGCTCATGTGTGTCTTACGAGGAGTTACAAAAGTGGATAAAATCCCAAAGCCAGGGAGGGGCGTGAGGGCGAGCGAGCAGCACCTGCAGTCGAAGCATAGAGTAACAGAGCTATCAGTGCATTTTGTTTAGCATGGATAGAAATATATGTGTCATTCCAATCGTTAAATGTTGGAAGTAATAAGTCTGTTTTTACATTTTTAACTGTTATCTGTATTTCTAAGGCCAGCAGCATGTAGATATTCAAATATTCCTATGAAGGTAAAAATTAAAGCAGTAACTGTGAATAGACATAAATATCAGTATGTCAAAAACTGAGAAGTAAATGGATGGTGGTAAGTATATTGTATTGTGGGATTGAAATGGAGAGAATAGCATGATAAAATGGAAGAAAAATAAGAGTATAGAATCATGGAAAAAGAAATAAATAGGGGGAATAGAAAGGGGAAGGAAAGAAAGGACCCAGACACGTGAGGGATATGGGGGAGTGACGGAAAGGAGGGGGAAAAAAAAGAGGGGGGCAGGAAACAGTGGCAGGAAGGAGGAAAAAGGGATGGGTGGAGGAAGGGAAGGAAGAATGGGGAAAGGAAAGAACGCCAACAAGCATAAAAATTGAATATTATGTTTATGTAATCAAAAGAAGAAGAGAAGTAGGCCAGCAAAGGGAAAAAAAATCACAATGTTGGAGTTCCACAATGGTAGGATAGATATTATAAGCAGATGGGATCAAATCTAAAATGTCCAAAATAGTATGATTACCGAGGATGTGTAATAAAATGATGTGGAGGGGACTGTTGGGTCCGACTCGTTGAGGTATAAGAGTACCTGTCTCCAGACTGTTAGTTAGTTTAGCCATCCTGATGGAACAGTAGGGATCGGCTGAGGAACCCCCCAGTGATTCATCATTGAATGTGGAAGGCTGGCCACTGGTTGGTTACCTAATCGAGCTACAGGTACATGCGAGCCACCCCCACCTCCCCTCCTCCAGCAGGGACTGTGCTGGGCGACACTCCATGTGTGGCTCCCCCGGCATTCAGGAAGACAGATGTCCCAGCACAGCCATCACTTCCGCCGCAATAGCGTAACGCCACAACATCACGCACACACGCATGGCGTCATGTGTGCGCAGGCAGTGTCACAGCGTTCGGATGTGATCCATAACACCACTGGCAGGAAGCAATACACCTCAGGTGGACCTGCCACCTGGTGGGTGTAAAAGATAAACAGAAGAAAGGCGCCTCCGGATCAGAATCAGTATAAGACTTTATTTTACAAAAACGAATATGTCCACTTACATGGGGTAAAGGTAAGTAGAGCACGATATATCCTCAAAAGGTGAAGTCCCAGAATGAGCGTCCTGTGCAGACAGTCTATCAATGGGAGAGGAGGAGGAAAGCAGTCCCGTCCAGAAGGAAGTCTGTATTCTATCCCAGAGATGGAACTGAGGCTTGGCTCGGATGAGCTGTGGAGCCCAGGTCTCAGGCGCGATGACGTCACTTGTACCGCAACAACGTTTCAGCGCATGCGCACTGTGTGCTACAGGCGCGCACCTTCCTCAAGCATAGAGGATAGAGGCTTCTAGGATCCTTATATGTGCCTACAAAGGGAGCCATCTAGTGGAGGTTGTGTACAACAACACAACCTAGATAGATGAACTCCAACAATGAGTAATGGATAATGTAAAAGGACTGTAAAAATCAATGTAAAAGATCAGTTTAAAAAAATAGCAGCAGTTTAAAAACTAGGAAGAGGGGGGGTGAATAAAGAGATGTATATGGTAGAATATGAACGGATTATTAGACAAGAATAATAAAAATAAAAATAAAAATAAAAATGAAAATAAAAATAAAAAATAATAAAAAATAAAAAATAAATAAAAATATAAAAATGAAAATAAAAATGATGAAAATAATGAAATTAACAGTATATATATAATGGGGTAATTTTTAAGACTATATATTGTGATATAAAAATGTGAGGAGGGAATGTAGTAATGAAAATGGGAAATGTGTACATTAACAATACCTCGTTTTGGGAAGAAATAAGAATAATGCCCCGTACACACGGCCGGATTTTCCGATGGAAAATGTCCGATCGGAGCGTGTTGTCGGAAATTCCGACCGTGTGTGGGCTCCATCGGACATTTTCCATCGGATTTTCCAACACACAAAGTTGGAGAGCAGGAGATAAAATTTTCCGACAACAAAATCCGTTGTCGGAAATTCCTATTGTGTGTACACAAATCCGACGGACAAAGTGCCACGCATGCTCAGAATAAATAAAGAGATGAAAGCTATTGGCCACTGCCCCGTTTATAGTCCCGACGTACGTGTTTTACGTCACCGCGTATAGAACGATTGGATTTTCTGACAACTTTGTGTGACCGTGTGTATGCAAGACAAGTTTGAGCCAACATCCGTTGGAAAAAATCCTAGGATTTTGTTGTCGGAATGTCCGAACAAAGTCCGACCGTGTGTACGGGGCATAAGGATAAGAATGAAATGGAGAAAATAAAGATAAAAATGAAAATTGAAATAAAAATAAAAATAAAAATAAATAAATGTGAAAATAAAAATAAATATAAAAATGAAAATAAAAACAAAAGCAAAAAAGGATTGGATGAATTACAGACTAAAATTAAGACAATATCTGAGATATATGTGTTGAAAAGATGTTTAAACGGAATTTTAAACATTTGGTGCACTTGATTATTGATGGGTTAAAAATTGTCAGAGTATGACAAATCTGATAACAATGACTCTGGATGATGGGGGAAAAAATAAAGAACAATCCGACATTATTGTACGATCGTAGATAGCTTCAGAGTCTCGTTGATTCCTCCGGGTGACAAAGTATCTAGGGAATATATCCAATAGGTTTCATGTTCACATAGCTTAAAGAACCTTTCTGCTTCAGAAAGATTTTTAGGCATTTGTTCCAGAACCCAAACTTTAAGGCCATGGGTAGAGCCTTTCTGGCATTTGGAGAAATGGTGAGGGACGCTATGTTTATCTTTCCCTTCTTCAATCTTCCTGCGATGTTCATCAAATCCCTGTCTTAAAGGCCAGATAGTACGCTCTACATATAATATATTGCACGGGCAATAAAGGCAATAAACCACAAAATCAGATGAGCAGTTGTAAAACTCACTGATGTCGTAGGTTTTGCCTTTGCTGGAAAAGTTTTTCTGTCCATGTTCTACAAAATCACAAGTTTTGCATAGAGCTTTTCTACACTGAAACATGCCATTTAGTGGAAATAAACATAAACGTGGACTAGACTGCGTAGACAAGGGTTTCAGCTTGCTGGGAGCGATTTTATTTTTTATATTGGATGCTCTTTTGTAGGTAACTGTGGGGAATTTGGGTAATACAGTTTTTAGGTGAGGGTCCTCAAGAAGTATTGGCCAGTACCTCCTGAGGATGTATTCAATTTTTTTATGATAATAATGGAATCGGGTGGTGAAGCAGACTGACTGGTCTGTGGCTTCTTTATATCTCTGTGGGGGAGTATCCACTAAAAAGTGCCTGTAAGCATGTTGTATGAGTGATTCCGGATATGCCTTGTCTCTCAATTTGGCACTGAGCTCGCTACTCTCCTTGATGTAGTCTTGGTGATTGGTACAGTTGCGTTTAAGGAGACAAAATTGGCCTTTTGGAATGTTATTCTTCCACTTATAATAGTGGCAACTTTTGTAATGTAGCAATGAATTGCCAGAAGTGGATTTAGAGTAATTTTTAGCATGTATGGTGTTCCAAATCCAAGAACGACAACTTCTCTGTATTGGACTGAACCTGAGACCATGGGGATTGTTATTACAATGATGGAGAAAGTCTGTAATGTCCTGAGGGGAGGCGCTCCAGATGATAATAACATCATCTTTGTATCTGCCATAATATACAAGATGTCTAGAACGGGGATTGTTGTTCCATATATAATGGTGTTCCCAAAGACCCATAGCCAAATTGGCATATGAAGGAGCAAAGTTAGCGCCCATCGCAGTGCCTTGAATTTGCAAATAAAATTGATCATCGAAGGTGAAATAATTATGTGTAAGGCAAAATTCGGTACAGTCTACAATAAATGCAGCCTGTCTGTCATTCATTAGCTGGTCCTGGAACAAAAAATGACTGCTATAATTGGCCTGCCAGGAGGATTGATTAAGCTTTTATGAACCTTGGGAATGTGATAGAAATAGGGAATACGGTAAAAATCCTTGATTAGAAATGAAACTTTGGATTTTTCCAAAATGTGGGATTTTGTTGTACCTTCTATAAGAAGGTTCAATTCAAATTTGTATTGGGGAAGGGGATTCTTGGTCAGTTTCCTATATGTGGATCCATCTGCTAGAAGACGATACGCTTCTTTCATATAGTCATCTCAGTCCATGGTGACAACTCCCCCACCCTTGTCTGCAGTTTTAACAATTAGATTCTCATTATCAGCAAGGGTTTTTAGAGCTTTTTGTTCTAGGGGAGTAAGGTACCCTAGATTGGGATTGCATTGAGATGGATTGGAACATAATTTTTTCATGTCAGCATATACCATATTGTAAAATGTTGTTATGTGTGGACCTTTAGATTGATGGGGATAAAATATAGATTTTGGTTTTAGGGAAGAATGTTGCACTGGTGGTGATGTGGATAAATGCTGTGTGAAAAGATCCAAATTGGAAATGGTACTATTTAAGTAGAGTTCCTCAAGTTTGTCCATCACGTCTGTGTCAAAACTGAACTGAACCCTGGGGGGGGAAGGGAAAGGTCATTATTGTATATTGTATTGTTTATTATTGTATATTTACCATGGATTTTCTAGAAGAAATAGAGTCATCCAAGTATGGTGTCCTTAATGACCTTTACACCACTTTACCACCCTCTCTGTTCAGTGCTGATGCAGTATTAAACAAAAATACCAGATATATCTTATGTGGAAAATTCAAGAAACTTGAATGTCTTATGCATTCTACAAGCCTCCAATGGTGGGATAAATATTTTTTGAATAAATATCTTGAAAATAGAATCTCACCAAGAGGCTTACGAATTATTAAAGATTGTTCCTTTCTTGGGCCTGAGGAAGCCAAAGAATGGTCCAATATCTCGGAATTTGGCACCTCCAAGTGGATTGATATTTTAATCAGGCACAGAGTGGTCAAATATGAACAACTTTCTCACCAAGTGAAACTATTATCTCAGGAGATCAGGGATATGGGTCAGCCATTTCCCCTGTCTTGGTTAGATATTCTTAAAAGGAATACTTAAAAACAAGACGATGACCTCCTAAAAACCAAACTAGGCAAATTTCGTCGTGACCTCAATGACTATACAAATAACAAAGTATTCACATGGATGAATAAATCTATACCTCCTCACCCAACCAGCTTGCACTCACGTCATGGACCCCAATCCCAACTCCATACTACTTCCAATATTCCATCTCTATTGTCTTTGCCTTTACCCATTGCAACCCATTCTGTATCATGTCCCTTACCAAACATTTCTAAAACTTATCCCTCAAGAAAATCACAAAAGTCTAGATCCAATACTATATCCAATACTGCTACCAAAAAAGCTGATCATAACAAAAAACCCCATACAGATATCCACAAGGGACAAAGTAAACTATGTAGGGATTTACTAAAATTCTATAATAGGAATAAATTGTTTCCCGCATCTCTTATTCCACCCATCACATCTGAGCCACCAGAACCCAAACACACGCAGGCTACTATTCTGTCGAATAAAGATTTGGGGTTCCTCCCAAACCCTGATCTTACATTGGTACTTCAGCCTCCACCAGGTGTGGAATCTGAAAATACCATGGCTAGTGCTCCTATCCCTTCTATAGAATGTGCTGCCATTTCCATATCTATTCCCACACCCCCCACTCAATGTATGATCCCCTCTACATTCTCTTGCTCTGATAATAATAGTCTCCTGAGCTTTGGATCCCAACCATCAGTCAATATGAGCCACTGCCCTTCACCTGGTGATCCCTCTTTTTTAGTGATGAACCCCTCTCCAGCAGCTCCACAAAAAAGAAAACACGACAGAGAGGCTGCAAAGGGGGACTAAATAGACAGAAAAGCCAGCCAACACAAACTACGGAGACTATAAAGATTTTTAATCTTTCCAAACACGTCCTTTCACTTGCAGAAACAACACTACTTGGTAAGGGTCTTAATTTTGCTCCCACTTCCAAGCCAGATCCATATGTGTTATTCAAAGACCTTAACAAATACATCAGACTTCTCACACTCAAAAGATTTTTTGAAATTCAAAAGACAAAACAACCTGAGGCGACCAGTACTTCCCATACTGATGGTTCTATTTTGCTGCAAAATACATCTGCTGAGTTCAGATTTGACACAGACATGATGGACAAACTTGAGGAACTCTACTTAGATAGTACCATTTCCAATTTGGATCTTTTCACACAGCATTTATCCACATCACCACCAGTGCAACATTCTTCCCTAAAACCAAAATCTATATTTTATCCCCATCAATCTAAAGGTCCACACATAACAACATTTTACAATATGGTATATGCTGACATGAAAAAATTATGTTCCAATCCATCTCAATGCAATCCCAATCTAGGGTACCTTACTCCCCTAGAACAAAAAGCTCTAAAAACCCTTGCTGATACAGGGGGTCCCCGGGTTACAAACAAGATAGGGACTTTAGGTTTGTTCTTAAGTTGAATCTGTTTGTAAGTTGGAACAGGTAAATTTTTTAAGTGTAGCTCCAGCCAAAAAATCTGTTTTTAAGTTTTTTAGCCCAGGGAAGGGTTATCACCCCTGTAACATGTGTTTTGCTGTCTGTGCCCCTGTTCAGAAGATTTCACATCACTTTCTGTCCCAATGACAATTGGATTTTGAAAATTTGGGGTTATTAGGGAAACAAGGATTGGTGATAAAGCATCAGTGGAGACACCTGTTTGCCATATTAACTCTTACAGGAGTGAATTTCCCTTCCTAGGGGTAGATTACCTCTCACTTCCTGTTGCCTCCCTCCGTTTGTAAGTAGGAGTCGTTTGTAAGTCGGATGTTTGTAAGTAGGGGACCCCCTGTAATGAGAATCTAATTGTTAAAACTGCAGACAAGGGTGGGGGAGTTGTCACCATGGACTGAGATGACTATATGAAAGAAGCGTATTGTCTTCTAGCAGATGGCTCCACATATAGGAAACTGACCAAGGATCCCCTTCCTGAATACAAATTTGAATTGAACCTTCTTATAGAAGGTACAACAAAATCCCACATTTTGGAAAAATCCAAAGTTTCATTTCTAATCAAGGATTTTTACCATATTCCCAATTTCTATCACATTCCCAAGGTTCATAAAAGCTTAATCAATCCTCCTGGCAGGCCAATTATAGCAGCTATGGATAGCTTAATCTCAGGGCTCTCCAAATATGTTGACCATTACCTCCAGCCTTTGGCCCAAGGACTCCAGTCCTACATTAGGGACGGTACTCACCTTCTAAAGTTACTTGAACCATACTCTTGGAATGGTGACTACATCTGGTTGTCATTGGATGTGAGCTCCTTATACACGTCCATTCCACACACCTTCGGACTTGCAGCCCTCCGTCATTTTTTGTTCCAGGACCAGTTAATGAATGAAAGACAGGCTGCATTTATTGTAGACTGTACCGAATTTTGCCTTACACATAATTATTTCACCTTCGATGATCAATTTTATTTGCAAATTCAAGGCACTGCGATGGGCGCTAAGTTTGCTCCTTTGTATGCCAATTTGGCTATGGGTCTTTGGGAACACCAGTATATATGGAACAACAATCCCCATTCTAGACATCTTGTATATTATGGCAGATACATAGATGTTGTTATTATCATCTGGAGCGGCTCCCCTCAGGACATTACAGACTTTCTCCATCATTGTAATAACAATCCCCATGGTCTCAGGTTCACCCATGAGTCCAATACAGAGAGGTTGTCATTCTTGGATTTGGAGTTATACCATGATGGTAACACCATACATGCTTAAAATTACTCTAAACCCACTTCTGGCAATTCATTGCTACATTACAAAAGTTACCACTATTATAAGTGGAAGAATAACATTCCAAAAGGCCAATTTTGTCTCCTTAAACGCAACTGTACCAATCACCAAGACTACATCAAGGAGAGTAGCGTGCTCAGTGCCAAATTGAGAGACAAGGGATATCCGGACTCACTCATACAAGATGCTTATAGGCACTTTTTAGTGGATACTCCCCAACAGAGATATAAAGAAGCCACAGACCAGTCAGTCCGCTTCACCACCCGATTCCATTATGATCATAAAAAAATGGAATACATCCTCAGGAGGTACTGGCCAATACTTCTTGAGGACCCTCACCTAAAAACTGTATTACCCAAATTCCCCACAGTTACCTACAAAAGAGCATCCAATATAAAAAATAAAATCGCTCCCAGCAAGCTGAAACCCTTGTCTACGCAGTCTAGTCCACATTTACGTTTATTTCCACTAAATGGCATGTTTCAGTGTAGAAAAGGTCTATGCAAAACTTGCGATTTTGTAGAACATGGACAGGAAAACTTTTCCAGCAAAGGCAAAACCTACGACATCAGTGAGTTTTACAACTGCTCATCTAATTTTGTGGTTTATTGCCTTTATTGCCCATGCAATCTATTATATGTAGGGCGTACTATCCGGCCCTTAAGACAGAGATTTGGTGAACATCGCAGGAAGATCGAAGAAAGGAAAGATAAACATATCGTCCCTCGCTATTTCTCCAAATGTCAGAAAGGCTCTACCCATGGCCTTAAAGTTTGGGTTCTGGAACAAATGCCTAAAAATCTTTCTGAAGCAGAAAGGTTCTTTAGGCTATGCGAACATGAAACCTATTGGATATATTCCCTAGATACTTTGTCCCCCGGAGGAACCAACGCTATCTACGATCTCACAATAATGTTGGATTGTTCTTTATTTTTTCCCCCTTCATCCTGAGTCATTGTTATCAGATTTGTCATACTCTGACAATTTTTAACCCATTAATAATCAAGTGCACCAAATGTTTAAATATCCGTTTAAACATCTTTTCAACACATATATCTCAGATATTGTCTTTATTTTAGTCTGTAATTCATCCAGTCCTTTTTTGCTTTTGTTTTTATTTTCATTTTTATATTTATTTTTATTTTCACATTTATTTATTTTTATTTTTATTTTTATTTCAATTTTCATTTTTATCTTTATTTTCTCCATTTCATTCTTATCCTTATTCTTATTTCTTCCCAAAACGAGGTATTGTTAATGTACACATTTCCCATTTTCATTACTACATTCCCTCCTCACATTTTTATATCACAATATATATTCTTAAAAAATACCCCATTATATATATACTGTTAATTTCATCATTTTCATCATTTTTATTTTTATTTTCATTTTTATTTTTATATTTTTATTTATTTTTTATTATTTTTTATTTTCATTTTTATTTTTATTTTTATTATTCTTGTCTAATAATCCGCTCATATTCTACCATATACATCTCTTTATTCACCCCCCTTTCCTATTTTTTAAACTGATCCTATTTTTTAAACTGATCTTTTACATTGATTTTTACAGTCTTTTTACATTAGCCATATGTATTTACTCATTGTTGGAGTTCATCTATCTAGGTTGTGTTGTTGTACACAACCTCCACTAGATGGCTCCCTTTGTAGGCACATATAAGGATCCTAGAAGCCTCTATCCTCTATGCTTGAGGAAGGCGCGCGCCTGTAACACACAGTGCGCATGCGCCAAAACGTCGTCGCAGTACCAGTGACGTCATCGCGCCTGAGACTTGCGCTCCACAGCTCATCCGAGTCAAGCCTCAGTTCCATCTCTGGGATAGAGTACAGACTTCCTGCTGGACGGGACTGCTTTCCTCCTCCTCTCTCATTGATAGACTGTCTGCACAGGACACTCATGCCGGGACTTCACCTTTTGAGGATATATCGTGCTCTACTTACCTTTACCCCATGTAAGTGGACATATTCCTTTTTGTAAAATTAAGTCTTATACTGATTCTGATCTGGAGGCACCTTTCTTCTGTTTATCTTTTACATGTCCTTGGAGCCTGCTTCACGCTTCCCCTAAGGCTTGCCCTGGAATACAGACTGTCCAAGCTTTGCAAAAAGGTTTTCGTTTGTCCACTTATTCAATCATTATTTGCCATTACCCACCTTTCCCTTTTCCCCCCAGGGGGCATGTGTATTTTATTCATTTTAGAACTAGCAGCAGTGCTACCAATTGTTGTTTTTCACCTGGTGGGTGTGTTTGGGAAGCACAGGGCCCTATGCTCCCCCCCCGCCAGGAAGAGACGCAGTGACGGAGCCTCCACTCCCCAATGGATCAGCGGGTCGGGAAATCCACGCTCGGGCCCAGCAGGGGGAAGGGGAGGAGAGAAGGCGCAGACCAAACAGTGTGTCCAAAACATATGAGATATTATGCATCGGGCTCAATTCAAATGGTGCCCCATGCCCAATTATCAACAAATTATAATAACTCATAAATCACATTATATATATACGAAAATAATTGAAAGCTGTGGGCTGTTGAGGTGCAATTAAGGTATCCACAGACTGCCTCCACTAGATTTCATGAATGTAAATAGTCCAGATCATCTGAGTTGTCTGTTTAACAATACAGTACAATAAGAGTGCTCGCCAGTGTACATTGTCAAACGTTTAAATGCGCCAAAAAGGGGGCAGATTTCTTTTCTAGTACTATAGTAAGTTAGTGGAACAGGGAGGAAACAGATAATTCTATTTAATCCCCCCTGTTCGGAAGTAATATCATATCACTGCATTGGGATTACCCAATCATCACCGATCAACTGGCTCATCATGTAAACAATGTAACAAAATACTTACACAATAAAAACAATAAGGACAATATATGGACTACAAAATTCAACCAGAAGCAGCCCACAGCTCATATCTAGACTCAAGTGTCAAAATGGGGGAAGGGGTGTTTAACCACCCAATATATACTATAGAACGGGGAGGACTGTCAGAGAGGTTACCTGGTTGGGCGCCGGTGCGCGCCGGGGCGCGTTGGTACTCGTGTCTCCGTGCGTGCTAGGGCGCGTGTTCCAGAGGGTGCTGGCGTGTCTGGTCTGACCAGCCGTGGCATGCAGAGTGGCGTCCGGGCGGATGTGCATATGCGCGTTCGCGCTAACGCGCGTCCGCGCTAGCGCGCGTTCGCCTATGGGCATTACCGCAGGCGTGCCCGGTGGCGTTGGCGTGCACGCTGGCGTCGGGAGCGCGCTCGGGCGTGTGCGGGGGCGCGCGGCGCTTTGGCGAATCGGCGTACGCACGTGCGCGGCGTTTTGGCGCCAATCAGCCTATTTAAGTCTGCCTCTGTCCCTGTTCGGTGCTGCCTGATCAACAGCTCTGTGTCTTGTTCCTGTGATCCTCTCTGTGTTCCTGTGTTCCTAAAGTTTGACCCGTTGTGACCCGGCTTGTCTTTGGACCTCCCTTGATTGCTGCCTGAACCCGACCCCGGCTTGTTTGACCTTGTTACTGCCTGCTCCTCTTGTACCGTTGCTGCCAGCCTGCTGCCGACCTCTGCCTGTGTGTGACCACCCTGATAAGCTCCTGCTCAGCATCAGTTCCAGCCTACCTGAAGCTCTACCAGTTGCTTGTAAAACCATCCTGCTCCAGGACTCCACATCAGGCCCTCATACCACTCCGCATTCGTGGGCTTCCTGTTTACTCTATCAGGGGCCCCGAATCGGATACGTAAGGGAGCCTACCCTCTGCCCAAGCGGACTCACCTGTCTGGTAAGTAGGGATGAGCCGAACACCCCCCTGTTCGGTTCGCACCAGAACATGCGAACAGGAAAAAAGTTTGTTCGAACACGCGAACACCGTTAAAGTCTATGGGACACGAACATGAATAATCAAAAGTGCTAATTTTAAAGGCTAATATGAAAGTTATTGTCATAAAAAGTGTTTGGGGATCCGGGTCCTGCCCCAGGGGACATGGATCAATGCAAAAAAAAGTTTTAAAAACGGCCGTTTTTTCAGGAGCAGTGATTTTAATAATGCTTAAAGTCAAACAATAAAAGTGTAATATCCCTTTAAATTTCGTACCTGGGGGGTGTCTATAGTATGCCTGTAAAGGGGCGCATGTTTCCTGTGTTTAGAACAGTCTGACAGCAAAATGACATTTTGAAGGAAAAAACTCATTTAAAACTACCCGCGGCTATTGCATTGCCGACAATACACATAGAAGTTCATTGATAAAAACGGCATGGGAATTCCCCAAAGGGGAACCCCGAACCAAAATTAAAAAAAAAAATGACGTGGAAGTCCCCCTAAATTCCATACCAGGCCCTTCAGGTCTGGTATGGATATTAAGGGGAACCCCTGCCAAAATTTAAAAAAAAAAATGACGTGGGGTTCCCCCTAAATTCCATATCAGACCCTTCAGGTCTGGTATGGATTTTAAGGGGAACCCCGCGCCAAAAAAAAAAAAAAAACGGCGTGGGGTCCCCCCAAAAATCCATACCAGACCCTTATCCGAGCACGCAACCTGGCAGGCCGCAGGAAAAGAGGGGGGGACGAGAGTGCGGCCCCCCCCTCCCTCCTGAACCGTACCAGGCCACATGCCCTTAACATTGGGAGGGTGCTTTGGGGTAGCCCCCCAAAACACCTTGTCCCCATGTTGATGAGGACAAGGGCCTCATCCCCACAACCCTGGCCGGTGGTTGTGGGGGTCTGCGGGCGGGGGGCTTATCGGAATCTGGAAGCCCCCTTTAACAAGGTGACCCCCAGATCCCGGCCCCCCCCTGTGTGAAATGGTAAGGGGGTACATAAGTACCCCTACCATTTCACGAAAAAAGTGTCAAAAATGTTAAAAATGACAAGAGACAGTTTTTGACAATTCCTTTATTTAAATGCTTCTTCTTTCTTCTATCTTCCTTCATCTTCTGGTTCTTCTGGTTCTTCTGGTTCTTCCTCCGGCGTTCTCGTCCAGCATCTCCTCCGCGGCGTTTTCTATCTTCTTCTCCTCGGGCCGCTCCGCACCCATGGCATGGGGGGGAGGCTCCCGCTCTTCTCTTCTTCTTTTCTTCTCTTCTTCATTTTCTTCTCCGGGCCGCTCCGCAATCCATGCTGGCATGGAGGGAGGCTCCCGCTGTGTGACGGCGCTCCTCGTCTGACAGTTCTTAAATAACGGGGGGGGGCACCCGGTGACCCCACCCCCCTCTGACGCACGGGACATGACGGGACTTCCCTGTGGCATTCCCCGTGACGTCACAGGGAAGTCCCGTCAAGTCACCGTGCGTCAGAGGGGGGCGGGGTCACCGGGTGGCCCCGCCCCCCCCCCCCGTTATTTAAGAACTGTCAGACGAGGAGCGCCGTCACACAGCGGGAGCCTCCCTCCATGCCAGCATGGATTGCGGAGCGGCCCGGAGAAGAAAATGAAGAAGAGAAGAAGAGAAGAAAAGAAGAAGAGAAGAGCGGGAGCCTCCCCCCAATGCCATGGGTGCGGAGCGGCCCGAGGAGAAGAAGATAGAAGACGCCGCGGAGGAGATGCTGGACGAGAACGCCGGAGGAAGAACCAGAAGAGCCAGAAGAACCAGAAGAACCAGAAGATGAAGGAAGATAGAAGAAAGAAGAAGCATTTAAATAAAGGAATTGTCAAAAACTGTCTCTTGTCATTTTTAACATTTTTGACAGTTTTTTAGTGAAATGGTAGGGGTAAGAACCCCCTTACCATTTCACACAGGGGGGGGGGCGGGATCTGGGGGTCCCCTTGTTAAAGGGGGCTTCCAGATTCCGATAAGCCCCCCGCCCGCAGACCCCCACAACCACTGGCCAGGGTTGTGGGGATGAGGCCCTTGTCCTCATCAACATGGGGACAAGGTGTTTTGGGGGGCTACCCCAAAGCACCCTCCCAATGTTGAGGGCATGTGGCCTGGTACGGTTCAGGAGGGGGGGGCCGCACTCTCGTCCCCCCCTCTTTTCCTGCGGCCTGCCAGGTTGCGTGCTCGGATAAGGGTCTGGTATGGATTTTTGGGGGGACCCCACGCCATTTTTTTTATTTTTTTTGGCGCGGGGTTCCCCTTAAAATCCATACCAGACCTGAAGGGTCTGGTATGGAATTTAGGGGGAACCCCACGTCATTTTTTTTTTTTATTTTGGCCGGGGTTCCCCTTAATATCCATATCAGACCTGAAGGGCCTGGTATGGAATTTAGGGGGACTCCCACGTCATTTTTTTTTTTTAATTTTGGTTCGGGGTTCCCCTTTGGGGAATTCCCATGGCGTTTTTATCAATGAACTTCTATGTGTATTGTCGGCAATGCAATAGCCGCGGGTAGTTTTAAATGAGTTTTTTCCTTCAAAATGTCATTTTGCTGTCAGACTATTCTAAACACAGGAAACATGCGCCCCTTTACAGGCATACTATAGACACCCCCCAGGTACGAAATTTAAAGGGATATTACACTTTTATTGATTGACTTTAAGCATTATTAAAATCACTGCTCCTGAAAAAACGGCCGTTTTTAAAACTTTTTTTTGCATTGATCCATGTCCCCTGGGGCAGGACCCAGGTCCCCAAACACTTTTTATGACAATAACTTGCATATTAGCCTTTAAAATTAGCACTTTTGATTTCTCCCATAGACTTTTAAAGGGTGTTCCGCGGCATTCGAATTTGCCGCAAACACCCCAAATTGTTCGCTGTTCGGCGAACTTGCGAACAGCCAATGTTCGAGTCGAACATGAGTTCGACTCGAACTCGAAGCTCATTCCTACTGGTAAGTGTGGGACCTGACAAGGACACATAATGAGAGAAGATTTAGATGCTGCACACCCCGAGTAATATCGAAAAAAAGGGAAATGTCCCCCATGTGGGGTTTTCTAGGCAGCTGAAGCGTAAAAAGATGATAACATGTGGTTTAAAAATTAATGGACTTTATTAATAGCATAATCTCAAAGGGTGATAATGATAGTATAAATAGGAGCTGTGGTACAGGAGATAACACAAGTGAAACTAGGCACAATAATATACAATGTTCAAACGCTAAAATAGTATATTAAACTGACGCGTTTCAACCCCACCGGGTCTTCTTCAGAGGATTCGGGCGCTGTAGAGAAATTTGCATTTATTCAGATTCATGGATATAACCATAAAATAAAATAAAATAAAATAAAATAGGTATACATTTATCGGTATAGTTACCAATCACATCGTGTTAATCGAATTCTCCTGAGCCTAAAATTCTCCAAAGTCTCCCCCACTCAGTCCCAGCAGAGGTCCCCGGCCGGCACACCAACAGAGGGAGCCAATCGCTCATGCGTGTCTAGTATAGAGTATAGAATCATGGAAAAAGAAATAAAGAAATAGGGGGAATAGAACGGGGAAGGAAAGAAAGGACCCAGACACGTGAGGGATATGGGGGAGGGACGGAAAGGAGGGGGAAAAAAAAGAGGGGGTAGGAAAGAGTGGCAGGAAGGAGGAAAAAGGGATGGGTGGAGGGAGGGAAGGAAGAATGGGGAAAGGGAAGAAAGGAGCCAGAAAGAAAGAGCCCCAAAGAAGGATGTTGAAAAACTGAGGAAATGTTGAAAGGTGAAAAAACAGTGATGTGTGAAAAAACAGTGATGTGTGAGAGGGTGCAAATGCGGGAATGAAAGTGTAGGTAGGAGGGGAACCCAAGAATTGGGAAAAGTGTGAAAATTGTGTGAATACAGTAAACAGGGCCAAGACGAGGGCCAAAAATGCAACAAGAAACAAGAAAAACAACCCAAAACGTGAGAGAGTGAATAATGGAAAAAGGTGTGAAATGCATCATATAGTGATATAATATTATATTGGGTGGTGGTACGATATATTATAATATAATGTAGTGATATGATCTATAGTGGTGTAGATAATTAATTAGTAGTTATTATAATGATGTAAGTACTCTTCCGCAGCAACCCAATTCTTCAAGAGAAATGCACTTTATTGACTTCCAACACAGAACAAGGTCCAAAGTCCACAGATGACAAAAATCCGACAGAGTAAATATAATTTAGAGTCACATTTTTCCTAGATTTGCACCTTCATAGTCACACACAGACAGGACTGACTGCCAGCTTGAATAGTCCCCCCTGAAATATTAGTACACTAGGAGGGAGTTTCTGCTAGGTCAACCCAAAATACTCTTTGATCTAATTGTTACCCCCTCAATTCTAATTACCATCAATAAATACTTCTTCTATGGTCCTTTAAAAAATGTACCCTTTGAAATGTTCAATTAGGTTAACAGGCCATACCTCACACACCTAGGTAGACTTGCATAAGATTAACACATCAAAGGGTCTTCAGCTGTCCCCTTGATATGTTAAAATTCAGTTGGCTTGGACAACTCAACTGAATTTCTGGTCAACATGGCACTCCAATACAACATTATACATAAATCGGCCAACATATTACAACACATCAGTGATCGTGTACTAGCGCCAACAAGCATAAAAAGTGAATATTATGTTTGTGTAATCAAAAGAAGAAGAGAAGTAGGCCAGCAAAGGAAAAAAAAAATCACAATGTTGGAGTTCCACAATGGTAGGATAGATTATATAAGCAGATGGGATCAAATCTAAAATGCCCAAAATAGTATGATTACCAAGGATGTGTAATAAAATGATGTGGAGACCTACAGTGCGGGATGTGCCCCATTGGGTCCGACTCGTCAAAGTATAAGGGTACTTATAATTACCTGTCTCCAGACTGTTAGTCAGTTTAGCCATCCTGATGGAACAGTAGGGATCGGCTGAGGAACCCCCCAGTGTTTCATCATTGAATGTGGAAGGCTGGCCGCTGGTTGGTTGCCTAATTGAGCTACAGGTACATGCGAGCCACCCCCACCTCCCCTCCTCCAGCAAGGACTGGTTATCCCAATGCAGTAATATTACTTCCGAACAGGGGGCATTAAATAGAATTATCTGTTTCCTCCCTGTTCCACTAACTTACTATAGTACTAGAAAAGAGACCTGCCCCCTTTTTGGTGCATTTAAACATTTGACAATGCACATTGGTGAGCACTCTTATTCTGTTAAACAGACAACTCAGATGATCTGGACTATTTACATTCATGAAATCTAGTGGAGGTAGTCTGTGGATACCTTAATTGTACCTCAACAGCCCACAGCTTTCAATTATTTTCGTATATATAATGTGATTTATGAGTTATTGTAATTTATTGATAATTGGGCATGGGGCACCATTTGAATTGAGCCAGATGCATAATATCTCATATGTTTTTGACACACTGTTTGCTCTGCGCCTTCTCTCCTCCTCTTCCCTCTGCTGGGCCCGGGCGCCCAGAATCCTCTGAAGAAGACCAGGTGGGGTCGAAACGCATCAGGTTTAATATCCTATTTTAGCGCTTGAACATTGTATATTATTGTGCCTAGTTTCACTTGTGTTATCTCCTGTACCCAAGCTCATATTTATACTATCATTGTCACCCTTTGATTATTATTACACAGGGTGTGCAGCATCTAAATCTTCTCTCATTATGTGTCCTCCCCGTTCTATAATCAGCACAGGAAGAGGCCATGGAGGAGGAAGAAGAGGAGGGGGTGGAGGAGAGAGGTGTGGCAGAATCACCACTAGTAGAATTTTGGAGGCATGGTGGTGGAACAACCTCCAACACTACTGCACCCTGTCCTGCATCCTTCCCAGCTGCCAGAAGAATCACCCAGTGCACGGTGAAAGATAGGTAATGTCCCTGTCCATGCCTGCTGGACCATGAGTCAGCGGTAATATGCACCTTACCGCTGACTGCCCTATCCAGCGAGGCATGGACATTGCCTTCCACATGCTGGTAGAGAACCAGAATCGCCTTCCGTGAAAAAAAGTTGCATTTAGGAACCTGCCACTGAGGTACTGCACATTCCACAAACTCACGGAAGGGGGCAGAGTCTACCAACTGAAAAGGCAGCAGTTGAAGTGCTAGCAATTTAGCCAAGCTAGCATTCAAATGCTGGGCATTTGGATGGCTGGGAGCGAACTTCTTTCACCAGTGGAGCAACTGGGGTAGGGAAATCTGCCTGCTAGAATCGGACGTTGGTGTACCTATAGCAGATTTCACGCAAGTACTTGGCAGTTGCACACCTAATTCTACACCTTCATTCCTCTCAGTGCAGGTTTCTGAGAGGATTGAAGGTATAGTGGGGTTAGAGATCCCAGCTGATGAGGAGGAGCAAGGAGAGGTCCACCTTGTTCTTTGGTGTGGGTCTTTTAGGTAGTGTTGCATGGGAGCTTGACATATGTCTGATTAAGCATGTGGTGCCCAAGTGCTTGCTGTCTAGTCCACGCTTGATACGCTTCAGACATATGTTGCAAATAGCAATGGTGTGATCTGCTGCACACCTTTCAAAAAAGGCCCACACTGAAGAACTTTTGGAATAACGCGGGGTCACGGGTGCCCTACACTTGCGGAGCTCTGCGGTGTGATGCAGTCGGTTGGCTGCCCTTAAGCTGACCCCTGGAAGGCATCCTGCCTCATTGGAGATATGCCTCGTCCTCCTCTGCCTTCTCCTCCTCTCTCCTATCAGGCACCCACATAGAGTCAGTGAGCTCATCATCCCCTCCCTCCTCGTCACTGGAGCAAACCTGGCAGTATGCTGCAGCTGGAGGAACATGACTGCCAGTTTGTTGTCCTTCTTGGGCAACCCCTCTCTCTGGGCTCACGTTACTGCCTTCCTCAAGCTGGGTACCATCATCGGAGCCTTCAAAACGCTGCGCATCCTCCTGCAGCATGTACCCGACATTGTGGTCGAACAGTTCGGGGGACTCCTCCGGTGGGGCTAGGGAAGGAGTAACTGATGATGACCTTGAGTCCAAGGAATAGGCCGCTTTGGCACCTGCATTGGCAGCCAAGGTAGCCTGGGTGACAGAGGATGAGGAGGATGAGGATGGCTTGGTCATCCACTCTACCAACTCTTTGACATGTTGTGGCTCAATACGGGCAGCTGCCGAAAAAAAGGACAAGCATGCCCCACGGCCACGTGCTGATGAGAATGCACCGTGTCCACGACCAGCACTGTTGCCTCTAGACACAGAGCCTGCTTGCCCTCTTTTATTGGCCTGTGACTGTCTGCCTCTCCTTGTTGGCCTTCCAGACATACTGTCTTTGATGTATTGCAATAGGTACACAAGAAATGGCCTGCAGTGAGATGTAGCTGCACAAAGCTGGGATGTATATATATATATATATATATATATATATATATATATATATATATATATATATACACTGATTATACTGCAGCTAGCTGAATCGCCTGCCTGCCTGTAGTATTATTAGAAAGAGAACACCAGCAATTGTCTGTAGTTAGCTTTAGTTGCACACTGTGCACAGGATACAGTACACTGACTGAAAATACTGCAGCTGCCTGCCTGAGGTATTATTAGAAAGAGAACACCAGCAATTGTCTGTAGTTAGCTTTAGTTGCACACTGCACAGGATGCAGTACACTGACAGAAAATACTGCAGCTGCCTGCCTGTAAGTATATTAGGAAGAGAATAACAGGAACAGATCCAGCTAAACTGAATACAGTGTATATATATATATATATATATATATATATATATATATATATATACACAACACCTGGGATTCATATATATATATATATATATATATATATATATATATATATATATATATACACACAATACACTGACTGCAGCTAACTGACTCGCCTGCCTACTCTAACTCAAATGAAATGACACTGTCTCTCTCTCTCTATCTCTCTCTCAACACGCAGGAACACACTACATAAGGCCGACTTCCAGGCGGCCTTATATAGTGCGGGGCGTGTACTAAATCCCCTGAGCCATAATTGGCCAAAGCCACCCTGCCTGTGGCCAATTATGGCTCTCCATTCTTACCACGCTGTGATTGGCCAAAGCATGTGGGTCATAGTGCATGCTTGGCCAATCATCAGCCAACAATGCACTGTGATGGCGCAGTGAATTATTTGCCGTGACGCACCACTCGAATTTGGCGCGAACGGCCCATAATGTTCTCAATTAGACGAACAGGAGAACGGCTGATGTTTGAGTCAAACTTACATTTGACTCAAACTCGAAGCTCATCCCTACTCATCATGTTCTTTGGTGTGTTTTTGTACTTTCTGTGTATTGTGATTCACGGCAAAATGGGGAAACTACACATCTACCCCTGTTTGCCCAGTACGTCACAAGAGAGGGGCACTCGCAAAACATATGTAAGTAGGATCCTGGTTGAAGTCTACAACAGGGAAAGGGGGTCCCGATTTGAGAACATTCTATGAAGCCTGGAGGGTGTATAGTACAGCAGGTGAAGGAACTTAACTTGAATCAATTTTGGAGAAACAGCAAGCTTAGGGCCTTGCTCCAGTCATCCCAGTCCTCCCTGTCTAGAGAAGAGATATGTATAAACAGGAAGCAATCCACGCAAACAAATAGGTGCAATGAATGGATGCAAGCTGAACACTATAGGTAATCACAAAGCCTATAAACAATCAAAAAAACAATGTTAGTGCAGCGCAATAATATGAGGAAAAAAGTCCATTTCAAAATATAGGGGCTCAGATGTCCAAAATGAAGAATGGCAAGTTCCCTCATGATGGAAAAGGAAATAAATTCTCCAGTGGTAAGTCGGTGACAATATCCTCCACCACAGACAAACAGATGCGCTTACCGGATCAGGTGGACCTCTTATTATAGGAGGTCAGAAACGCACATATCCACTGAGAGATGAAGGCACACTCCAATGCAGCTGTGGAGGTCCCCAATCCAACACCATGAAACACTGATCCAGCAGTGAGATGCAGCGGTATTGGTTCCCAAAGCGGCAATAATAATGTGGAGACACAACGGTCCCAAAAAAAGAAATAAACGCTCTAAGTGTACTCCGTAGGTTTATTCAATTAAGTAAAAAGCATAAAATATGGCGCTAACAAGCGCACGCAATAAAAATATAAATGAAAAGTTTCAATGGATAAAAAGGCCTGTTTTAGCAAACAGCTGAGAGATGGCATCTGGTAATGTGCATAGTAAAAGCTCCTTCCCTGTACGTGGTGTTACGTCCAATAGGATTTCGTCAGCGAGGGTGGAGTCACCCAGAAGCCTTAAACTGCACATAAAAACGCCAACATTACCCAACAGGGACACTAGCTAATAGGAAAAATTTCATAAAAACATAAAAAATCAATCCCCACTAACCCCAAGGAACCAAACGGATCATTAGACAGTGAAGCAGATTAAAAAATTCATATTATGTACCTGCGGCCATCTCTATACAATAACTATATCAAAATCCAGTGTACACATAAGAGAAGGGAAAAAGAAAAGAATGAGCGAAAAACCTATCTGATCTTATTTGTCTGATATAAAGCAGTTGAGATCAAACTCAACATTTAACCCCCTAGGGACCGCAACCCGGGTTTCATGGATCCACAGGGATTCCCGCTGACTCAGCTGCCTTATATAATTACCCCCTCTTCAGTGTTTGGTAACTTTTTCCAAACCCCAGAATTGTAAGCTTCTCGGATCCCTGTTATGGAAAATCCTGAAATGTTTAGACACGTTATGTGTTTTCACACCTCTTTTAATATTATTTACATGTTCTGCTATGCGGACCCCCATAGGTCTAGAAGTTCTCCCCACATACTGGAGTCCGCAATCACATTGCAGCATATATACCACCCCCACGGTATCACACGTGATTAGGTTTTTTATCTGGTAAGTTCTATTGGTGGCGGGGGCAATAAATTCCTTCCTTTTTTTGAGGTTGTGTTTACATTGCTTACATGCTGGGCATTTCCAACATGCATAAAACCCGGACATAAAACTAAAAATTCTGTTTTCTTTTATCACAGGAGGATCCACCACACTTGGGCCTAACATATCCCTCACGGTTGGTGGTCTCCTGTAGATAAATCTAGGACGAGCTGGTAAGACTGAGCCCAAAATATTATCTTTTTTCAAAATGTCCCAATGTCTCAAAATGATCTTTTCAAACTTTTTGTGTTGAATGTTAAAATCTAGGATGATTCTATACTCAAAATTGTCTCTTATTTTATTACTTCTGTCTGTATCAGCCACCAAAGTGGTTCAATCCATGTTGCCAACATTCAAAATTTCCTCCACTATATGTTTAACCCCCTAGGGACCGCAACCCGGGTTTCATGGATCCACATGGATTCCCGCTGACTCTACTGCCTTATATAATTACCCCCTCTTCAGTTTTTGGTAACTTTTTCCAAACCCCAGAATTGAAAGGAAAAACCTTTCATCTAATACATTAGCTTGTAAGTGGTAATCAGAATCAAGAGTACAGTTATGCCGAAGGCGAATAAACTGTCCTCTTGGAATGTTGTATAGCCAAGAGTGATGGTGACAGCAATCTAGGGGTATGTACCCGTTTCTGTCAGTCGGCTTGAAAAAAATCCCAGTCTTGAAAGAGCATCCCTGTTTGAAAATTTCTAAATCAAGAAAGGCTACGATTGGGGCATCAGCATTCCTTGATAGATGGATGTTCTTAGTGTTAGCATTGAGCTTGGACATAAAACGTTGGAGACTAATGAGATCCCCCTCCCATATCATAAACAGATCATCAATATATCTTTATGCTACCAAAGACAAAATCCTCCTCCCAAAATGCCATAAAAATATTCGCTACACTTGGCGCAAATCAAGCGCCCATAGCAACTCCCAGCATTTGCAAAAAGAATTTCCCGTCGTACCATAAATAGTTTCTGGCAAGGCAGAATTCTAAAGATTTCAGAAGGAAATCCTTAAGCTGGGAAGGTAAGTCAGATCTGTCCAGAGCCCACTGTACAGAATTTAAAGCATCTTGGTGGCCTATTATGGTATATAGGGAGCTGACATCAGCTGTCACCAACAGGCTGTTCTCCTTACAGGGGATACGTTCCACAATCTGAATAATGTGTTTAGTATCTTTCAAATACGCTGTAGTGGTAGATACTAGGGGTTTAAAAAAATAATCTATGTACTGACCCAATCGTGCTGATATGGAGTCAATACCGTTCATGATGGGCCTGCCTGGGGGGGGGGGACTGAAGATCCTTATGTATCTTAGGTAAAAAATACACTATCGGTCTTCTACAGGCACTAGGGTCTAAGTACAGTGCTTCCTTTTTATTAAGAACTCCCTGTGCTTTACCTAAGGAAATCAATGATTGTAATTTGTTTTTAAACCGAAGGACAGGATCATTGCCCAAAACTTGATATGTATTCCTATCTGATAATAAACAGTCCATTTCCCCTTTATAGTAAGATTTGCTCATGATAACCAATCCACTCTCCTTGTCAGAGGGGGGGAATGACCACATCTTTATTCTTTTCCAGTGTGCTGATTCCTTTTTTAAGATATGACGGATCCCCTACTTTGTTAATTTTCATTTCCTCCAAATCGCTAATAACCATATTTTTGAAGACTTCTATATGTTTATGGTTATTCTTAGGGGGATTGAAAACTGACTTGTTGGACAGATTTTAGTGAGTACCAGAAGTGACTCCAGAACCTGTGAGAGCAGATCTTTCACCAGGTTTAGAGAGAAAGTATCTCTTAATATTCAAAGTCCTCACAAACTTCTGTAAACTGATGTAAGTCTGGAATTTACTGAAATTATGTGCAGGTGCGAACTTGAGACCCTTATCGAGGACCCTTATTTCATCCTCAGATAAGTCAATACTACTAATGTTGTAAATGTCAATTCCTAATGGGACTTTTGCCTTTTTTGTTTTTCGTCCAGCTCTTCTCCCTCTCTTTGCCTTCGTTTGCCCCCTTGTCTGTTTCCATTGGTGTGTGGCCCCACAATCCTTGCCAATTGGGCTGGGGGTTCCCTAAAAAAAATGCTCCCTTGATGTGTATCACCTTTAAAGAGAGGGGTAACCCTATTATACATGGGTTTTGGAGCTCTATCATACTGATGGTCACTGTCTCCATAATATGAATCATGTTCATTATATCAATAGTGGCCCCTATTGGACATATTACTAGGGTTCCTACCTCTGGAGGAGCATGGGGATCCCAGTTGTCTCCTCTATGTCCTTGATCCTGAGAGGGTGGATAATGATGATAGCTCCCCCTATCTTTACCACCCCTGGAAGGATGACCTCTCCCTTTATTATTGGAGTTTGTATGGCTTCTATGTCCTTGATCCTGAGAGGGTGGATAATGATGATAATAAACAGTCCATTTCCCCTTTATAGTAAGATTTGCTCATGATAACCAATCCACTCTCCTTGTCAGAGGGGGGGACTAGATAGTTGGGAGTGAGATGGTTGGGAATATATTACCGGGATAGCTAGAAGTGGTTGGTTGGACATAGGTAGAGTGGGAATAGTAAGTGTAGAATCTGGGACCTGCAATCTAGATTGGCACTTGAAAACTTCTCCCTTAGAAAAATCGCCAGAATCTCTGATGTATGTATTTCTTTTCTTCTCTTGTACCTCCTTATCCCATTTAACCATTTTATTTTTTAATTCTCCAGATAGCTTAGAAAAATCTGGGGAATTTTGTAAGGGTTTCTTTTGTGTTTTTTAAATCTGTAATTTGTTTATCTAACAATGTCATTTTCTTCTGTTTTCTAACTAGCAGGAAATCAATTAGTTCCTGCCCTCTATTGTTGAAAAACTCATACCATTCTTGTATAGACTCATCATCAGTAAGCCCATCGTTAGGAGGGAGATCCCACCTGAGTCTTCTGAGTACTAATTTGCATTTTGTGTACTGTTCAAAGGATGCAATGTCCCACCATGCTTTAATCCTTTTTTTCAAATAGGTATCCCAATTTTCTAAAGCTGGTAGATAAATCATCTGACGTATTAACAGACTGGGTGTTAGAAAAGACTTCATTGGGTCTAACCTCTCTTTGTTCTAAAAAGGAAAAAACTTCCATGAATGCTGCTGAAAGAAATGTGATAAAACAGATGATGGATGTGTATAAACAGGAAGAAATCAGTGCAAACAAATAGGTGAAATGAATGGATGCAAGCTGAACACTATAGGTAATCACAAAGCCTATAAACAATCAATAAAACAATGTTAGTGCAGCGCAATAATATGAGGAAAAAAGTCCATTTCAAAATATAGGGACTCAGATGTCCAAAATGAAGAATGGCAAGTTCCCTCATGATGGAAAAGGAAATAAATTCTCCACTGGTAAGTCGGTGACAATATCCTCCACCACAGACAAACAGATGCGCTTACCGGATCAGGTGGACCTCTTATTATAGGAGGTCAGAAACGTCTATATCCAATGAGAGATGAAGGCACATTCCAATGCAGCTGTGGGGGTCCCCAATCCAACACCATGAAACACTGATCCAACAGTGAGATGCAGCGGTATTTGTTCCCAAAGCGGCAATAATAATGTGGAGACACAACAGTCCCAAAAAAAGAAAAATAACGCTCTGAGTACAATCTGGTCCAGAAGTCCAAGAGATCATGAACAGCAGCAGATGACATGTATGTTCCCAGGCTGTGGTCATACAAGAGCCTGCATCTTTTGTCAGACCAGACTGAACCCAGGTCATCACTCTCTGGTCTTCCTTACACGCTTCCTTCCCGGCTGTGGCTCTGGCGTTGGAGGTGTGGCAGGAGGAGTAGTAGGACCTGGAGGAGGAGGAGGACCTGGAGGAGGAGGACCATGGGTGAGCTCACAAATGTGGCTTTCGCATGTTAGTTGGCCCCTCAACCCCTTATGTAGAGCTTCTAAAATGACAAACTCACATAAGAGGCGTTGGCCCTCCTCCATTTGCAGCAATTTGCAGGCAGTTAGGTCATCAAAGTTCTCTTCCACACTGTGGGGTGTTCTGAGGGCCTCAGTAGCCTTTCAAAATAGGCCAATTGCGGCCTCCTCCAGGTTACTCCTCTTCCTGACACTTTTTCTTTGAAGGCGGAGGGGAGGGACCTGGATATCGGGCAGGCTACTTGGCCCGGCCACCTCCTGGCTGAGACTTCCCTGTGTATGAAAAAGGGACATCGTTTTAGTTTTTGGTTCATCAATCACAATCAGAAATTAGTACTCCAAACTAACATCTATTTAACATCATTAATTGGACAACCAGAAATATTTAGAAGAATGCTATACCTGGCTCAAGCTGGGCTCCTCCACATGTTGCTGCCTAGAAGGCCCAGGTTGGGAGTCAAAAGCCTCAGCTGAGGTGGAAGGAAGCATGGAAGGAAGAGTGGAGAGTGCTGGCCTGGGTTCAGTCTGACTTGCCAGAAAATGCAGTCTGTCATAGTACCACATCCTGGGGACATAATTGTCATCTGCAGATCCTGATCTCTGGGAATTCTGGACCTTCTTGCGCTCCCTAAGATAAGTGCTCCTCATGTCACCAATTAGGGCCTTCAAATAGGTGATGTCTGCTGTGGGGATCACCGGCTTCACAAATTGCAGCAAATTATCCAGCGCTGCCTTCCTCTTTGTTTGGTTCTTATAATCAGGGTGGTTTACCTACCACAGACAGGGCAGCTCCCTGAACATATCAATGAATATGCTGAGAAACTCCCGATCCTTCAAGATATCCATTTTCTCTGCAAGACACAACACAAGACAAACCCTAATGTCAGGCTAAATTCTCCTAATCTTGTCCCAATACAGGCCTCAATCTAGAAGCAGTATAGGCCCAATTTTAAATCTTACCTTCGTTATCATGATTGGCGCCTCTGATACTCCTTCTTCTGCTCACAGATCATACGTACTACGCACGCGTGTTACGCTTTATATACACTGCGCATGTGTGAAACTCCGCCCACCCCTGACGTTCTTTCTAGTCTATTCCCCGCCCCTTCTCTTTCAGCGCAGTGGGGGAAGAGCACATGGCGGAGACAGAGCAGGTGCGTGCTAATTACAGCAATGAGGAGGAGGAAGAGAAAAGCCCGGAGCCAGAAACGTCACGATCCCGGAGGAGATGATTTAAGGCATCAAATATGTCCTTTGGGGAGATGTTGGAGATGGTCGACATCCTGAAAAGGGCCGACTATGACGGGAAGTATGGACCTTACCCCAACCCCAATGTCAGAAAGACCAAGATAATGGCGAAAGTTGTGAAGAGTCTGCACCATAATTTTGGGGTACGGCGATCCAAGGATCAACTCCGGAAGCGGGGGTCGGACCTCAAATTAAGGGAGCACGATCAGTATAGAAGGATCAAGAGAGTGCTCCAAAAAAGTAAATAGTTGTCCTGTGTTCCTATTTATTTTTATTACATTCGTGCTGCTCCATGTGCTTTTCTTAACTGTTGTATAGTTTAAAATGCCAACTTTCATGTTCATGGGCACATTATTCGTTCGTTCGGCCTAGAAAACACCATGTTTTGTCCAGATGCAGTTCAAAACATTTTTTCAGGCATACTTCTGTTAAATAAATGTTGGTGTCTAGATGGTTTGGGAACTAGAATGAAATGCAAACTAGATTCTGTGTAAGGAGAGGACACTCAGCAGCTGTTTACACAACTGGATGCTGTAGCACTAGTGCGGGACACCAGAACACTCTTTTTTAGGGGGCCCACACAGGTGCTCCAGTGGATACTATAGCGGTGTCTCCATCTGTGAAGCTTGTACAAAACAGGTAAGTGTTCAAGCTTGACAAAGTGACAAAAATATTTCTTCATCTTGGAACTCTGCCAAAATAGACAATTGTAACCCACTTCTAAGCAATGTTTCATATTACTATTTCTGTCATCAAATACCTGTGTGCTAAGTATAACTATTTTTTTTAACATAGGGGAGAAAAGACTCGGAGGACACCACTCATCTGAGGAGACAACAGACCCCCCACCTCATGAAGAAGTGGAAATCCCTCAAAGCCAACAGGAGGAGAAGGAAGGAGACGTGGTGGAAATTGTCACCATAACACCATTGTCACCATAACAGGTGAGTGTCTGCGACCACAGGCTCAGGTAAGAGATGGATGCCGGCATATTTATAATACATGGTGTGTTTTTGTTTCTATATTTTTAGGTGATCGTGATGTTGTGGATCCAGGTCATTTCACCAGTGGAAGTGCCCAGATCGTGATCGGGGAGATCATGGGGTGTAATAGGGACATGGAAAACATCAAGCAAAACATCAATGATGTTCAAAACAAAATGAAGAAGGCGCATGCGCGGAGCTCGCAAAATGGCCGCGATTGCCTAGAGCTCCGCTCCCTCACGAAACGACGGCACCCATCACGCCTTCCTCAGCGCACTGACGGACCCCAAAACAAGGGGAGACATAATACGAGGTCCTGGCTACACCCCCATATGACAGGGGCACCGGTCAAACGCAACCTGTGGCCACAATTGGCAGAAGCAGAAACGTCCGGGACGTCCAAGATGGCCACCGCAGCACAGGCAAAGCCACAGACACAGGATCACAGCTTCTCCAGTCAGGCGGACTACAGGTCAGAGCAACCCCACTTCCCCCTGCACCTCACTCCAGGAAGGCAACCGGGATACCCACCTATCCTCACCCCCTCGCCAGCTTCCACTGAATCCCCCATAGACCGCCCTCTGAAGGAATACTCTCTGTCTCCCAGGGAATCTCCACAGGCCACACAGGCCTCTCTCCTCAAGATTTCCAGGCCAGAGACCAGGCCCTTCAAATGGATGCCCTCTTCCATAGATTCTCTGATCTCCTGGACAAGGGGCTAGCACAAACGGCAGCTAGAATCACAGGGGATCTCAAGGCTGATTTTATCAATCTGGGAGTCTGGATCGACACGATCGAACACAAAGTTGAAGAAACTATAGCTATCACTAACCAAAACTCCCAGCACATCTGTACAGTGCAAGACCAACTCGACATAGCCATGGCACGTATTGACGAACTCGAGAATAGGTCAAGACGATACAATATCAGAATCCGTGGCTTACCTGAAACGATTCAAAATATACCTGAAGCAGTACAAGACCTAATTAAACAGCTGATCCCCACCATCCCATCTCACCGCCTAGAGCTGGACAGGGCCCACAGAGCCTTGGGGCCCCCCAGAAAAGATGGTACCCCAAGAGATGTTATTGCCAAACCCCATCACTACACAGTGAAGGAGGAAGTGATGAGACAGGCCAGGACCGCTCACACAGTCATGTGCATGGGTCACCAAGTGCAGATTTTTGCGGATCTCTCGCCCTACACGATCCAGAGAAGGAGAACATTGAAACCCCTACTTCTTGCTCTCACCCAAAGAGACATAAAGTACAGGTGGTCCTTCCCGTTCGCGGTTACGTTTTCCGTCAAGGGGAAACAATTTGCTTTCTCATCCCTCCCAGAAGGAGAAAAGCTCCTTTTACACCTGAAAATCATCTCCCAGGAAGCTGAAATGGACACAACCAATGCCGGAGTCATCTCCAACAAAAGACAGACCCCCACCAGCCCCCAATCTCCTCTGTGGTCTACAGGAAAAGCTAAGAAGGCCAAAGACAACAACCCATCTTGAAGCCAGTGCCGACTTGGATATCACTTAATACATCCCGGGTGTGAAGCAGGGACCAGAGGACTAATTCCCCCGACTGTGGGGGTCCCTCGTGCCTCAATCCTAGGGCACGCTGGTCACCCGGGCACCGGTTACTGATGCTTCAGTACACTTATTTTTTAGTTTTTTATTGTTTTTTCCCACTGACCTTGTTTATCGCAGCGAACGTTGTCCACAAAGCAGCTACACCTCACAAGGTCGGAAGTTTTACCCCCCCATGGCTCCAGAGAGTACTTTGTCCACTCAATAAGGGATAACCTGAATAGTTCCCTCAATGGACGCTCCGCTGTACAAGAAAGGGGACTAGGGAGTTAAGGGGGAGGGAAACATGCAAGCAGGGGAGGTGAGAAGTGTATAGTCAGTTAAGCTGCAAGATTCTAGGATATGCATACGTGAGGATATTATTTACATTAGAAGTTCATGTCATTTAGAGGGCGTCCGGTTTTGTGACGGACCACTTGCGCACCTATCTAACCCTTAGATACCCGTCGGTTTCTGGGGGTTAGGTTGTCTGAGCCTGGATGGGCCAGACATTTTCTGAATCTCTTCAAAAGGACAAGTGGGGTTTCTCCTTCCCCGTGTCCTTTTTTTCTCTTCTAGGAGACCTTTACTATCCTTTTCTGTTCTTCCCTCCCTCCCGGTCACAACATTGCATCTAACTGCATTTTGTTTTTCAGATAACATTCACACCCTCGAGGAAGTACCTACCCATAACCCATCGACGGAGTACAATGATCATCACGCCTCCACCCAAGTGTCAACACACCGCAGGGTAGGTGGGGGCTGTTTACGTTGCATCTCTCTCCTGCTGCTCCATGGCTGATGGCCCCATAGCTCAATTACAAATAGCATCATACAATGTTCAGGGACTCAACTCCCCAATTAAAAGGAGAAAGGTCCTTGACTATTATAAACACCTCAAGCTAGACGTTATTATGCTGCAAGAAACACATTTTCCGTCCAGGTATAGCCCTAAGTTTCTTCACCCACACTTCCCACAGTTCTTTCTAGCGAGCGCAAACAACAAAACCAAGGGAGTCGCAATTTTAATCTCCAAAAACCATAAGTTTGTGAAAATTTCTGAGCATGCTGACCCAGAGGGAAGGTTCCTCTTGGTTAAGGGCATGGTGGGGGACCATCTGTATTCCTTGGTCTCCTATTATGCACCGAATAGAGGACAAGCTAAATTCTTTGACTCACTCTTGCACTCATTAGCTCAGAAATTGGAGGGAACGATCATACTTGGCGGTGATTCGAACGCAGAGTTCGATCAGGGGTTGGATAAGTCTAAACCCCCACGGTCTCAACTCACACGGCCCACCAAAGAGAGTCTCAGAATCGCAAAGACGATATACGCACATGGCCTATCCGACACCTGGAGGGAACTTAATCCCAACAAGCGGGACTACACTCACTATTCATCCCCTCACAACACTTACGCACGGATCGACCACATCCTGACTCCATCCTCACTACTCCCATCACTACACAAAGCCCAAATTAGGGAATCGGCCCTATCGGATCACTCCATTGTCACCATAACACTGAAAACAGGAGCCCTGGGTAGATCTAGGGGACACTGGAGACTCAATGAGTCGCTCCTATCTGACCCCATCAGAGTCACGGAACTTGAAACAGCACTGCAGGAGTACTTTACACTCAATAAAACAGAGGACACATCCCCGGAAATGCTCTGGGCGGCGCACAAGGCTTTCATCAGGGGTAAACTCATTCAGATCTCCACGCAGATGAAACGAACAAAGAGCTGACATACTCCGGTTAGACGCAGAATACAATAAACTCAAAGCTTCACACAAAAAAGACCCATCCAAGACCCCCTCCTCGCTTATCGACAAAGCCAGATTAGATCTTAACCTAGCACTCACAGCCAAAGCTGAAAAGGCCATTCGCTGGAACAAGCATAAATTCTACACACAGGCTGACAAAATAGGTCCCCTACTAGCCACAAAACTTTCGCCCCCTATCAAAACTCATGCTCTACCCAAGATCAGGATAAATGGCCAACCCCCCACTACTAATCCATCCAAGATACTAGAAGCTTTCCAATAATTTTACTCTACCTTGTATCGACGACCTACTACATCCACCGCTGACTTAATCCCTAGCTTCCTGAAGGACCTTCCTATCCCTTCCCTAAAAGACACCCATAAACAAAGGATGGAATCACCCATAACGGAAGAGGAAGTATTGGGGGTCATCAAGGACCTCAGGAAGGGGTCCGCCCCGGGTCCGGATGGTCTCTCCATACCCTATTATAAATCCTTTGGGCACATTCTAGCACCTCACCTGACCTTCTTCTTTAACTCCAAGACCAGTGGAGACCCCCTAGACACTCATCTTAACACAGCCTTGATCACGATCATACCCAAGCCTGACAAGAACCTCGAGGACGTTAGCAACTACAGGCCGATCTCCCTCATAAATAATGACCTAAAAGTCCTCAAAAAAATAATGCCTAACAGATTATCTTCCTTCATTAGTCAGTACATACATAAGGATCAGGTAGGATTCATACCCGGAAGACAGGGCCCTGACCAAATAAGGCGGGCAATAGATATTACATCAATCTTACAAACTAACTGGGAAGGGGGACCAACCCAAGCAGGATTCCTTTTGTCCTTGGACCTGCAGAAGGCCTTTGACACGGTCTCCTGGCCCTACATATTCTCACTATTGGAGAGGTGGGGCTTTGGTAATCGCTTCCTTGGCCTTCTGCATGCCCTTTACTCTCGACCGAGAGCCCAGATACGTTTACAGGGACACTATTCCAAACCTATAGACATTATGAGAGGCACCAGGCAAGGGTGCCCGTTGTCTCCTCTCATATTTGCTATAGCGATAGAAACACTGGCGATCGCGGTGCGACATAACAAGGACATCAAAGGGGTGATCTGCGGGGAACAAACGCACAAATGCGGCCTTTTCGCCGACGACATCCTCCTCTTCCTGACCTCCCCGCTCACTACACTACCCAATCTCTGCTTAATGTTAGAGAAATTTGCCAAAATCTCAGGACTTGAAGTTAACTTCTCTAAATCCCAAGCTCTTAACGTTTCTTTACCTCCTCAAACAATCTCCTCTCTCAAACAATCCTTCAAATTCAAGTGGAGCGATACATCCATTCGCTACCTAGGTATCACATTGACGACCAAAGCAGAAACTCTTTACACACACAATTACCCACCTCTCTTTAAAAAACTGGAGGCAGACCTTGTCCAATGGTCAAAACATGAGCTATCATGGCTGGGCCGGATAAATTCTATTAAAATGACCCTCCTACCCAGACTTCTCTACTTCTTTCGCTCCCTTCCTATACCAATCAAGAAAGTCCACTTACGATCTCTACAGAGTAACATAATTAAATATATTTGGGGGGAAAAAAGGATATCGCATTCCCCAGAACACTTTATTCATCCACAGACGCAAAGAGGGCTAGGTCTCCCAAATTTGCATAAATATTACTTAGCAGCCAGACTCGCACAATTGTCCACGATTTATTCCAGATATGAAAAACCTGACTGGGTCAATATAGAAAGACAGGCCATCCCCAACCATACGCTAGATCACATACTTTGGTGCCCGACCAAATCCAGACCACCCATCCTCTCGCCGACTCTGTCCCACTCCTGCGCCTTATGGGATTCCCTCCGACTAGTCCTGACTCTAGTCTCCAAGGGTCGCCCGCTAGCACATCTCTTTCACAACCCCGATTTTCCACCTGGACTAGACATCTCAGCTTTTAAATGGTGGCTTAACAAAGGGCTATACCGGATAGGACATTTCTTCATCCCCACTGGACCAATCGATCTCAAATTTTGCATCAAACACCTGGAACTCCCGGTATCGGAACGCTTTCGTTTCTACCAAATCACCAATTTTCTACACACCATCTGGAAGGAAAAAACCCTTCCCCCCAAATTTACAGCATACGAGCTGTGGTGCGGACAAGCCATGGAGCAGAGGGGGGGAATCTCGGTGATATATTCAGCCCTTACTTGTCCTGTGGACAAAACCCCATACATGAAGGCTTGGGAGGCTGACTTCCAACACAGCAGAGATCTAGAGACTTGGCAAGCAGCACTATCCAGATCCTTCAAAGGGATCCAAAATATCTCCCTCATGGAGGCAAGCATCAAACTGCTTACCAAATGGTACCTAACCCCAACCAGGCTAGCAGCCATATACCCCTCAACAAGCCCTCTGTGCTTCAGAGGATGTCAACACCTAGGCACAATGGCCCACATTTGGTGGGAATGCCCCAAAATCCGCACTTTCTGGAGAAAAGTTTTCTCCATGATCTTCAAGGTGACGGCTTGCCAGGTCCCCAGGACCCCAGAGGTAGCACTTCTAAACACATGCATCCCAGGCATAACCAAGGCATCACAAACGCTGATTTACTTTATACTGCTGGGTACAAAAATCACAATTGCCAAAGCCTGGAAACAACCAAAACCTGCAATATACACAGTCAAAAGAAAGATCTCTTGGATCATGACCCAAGAAAAACTTACCAGCATCCTGATGGACTCATCCTCGAAATTCCAAAAAATATGGGAGCCTTGGGCCCAATATATGGGTACTTCCCTCATACCGGGTGTTCAGGTACAACACCATTCCTAAACAATCTTCAGTCACCTCTATCCATTAACTATGCAAGAGGCACGCAAATGCAATAATCACATCTCCTCACTTAACATGAGGACCCCCTTCCCCACCTCCCCCCTTCTTACTCTTTCTTTTCTTTCTTCTTTCTATCATCTCTGTCGGTTTACTCATGTCAGAGGGCTAAATGTTGATGAATTCACTAGATGCTACCGTTAGGTAGGCCCCCTCGCTCAGGGGGAAACACAATCGTCCTATCTTACTGATTTACTCGGCCCATATGGGCAGTATAGTAAGGGAGATTTCCCTTGTACGGCACAGTTAGTTCCAATTAGGGGTGCCGTGGGGCAGGGAAGGGATCCCAAAAGTTTTAGGGGTAGAGCCTGGACCTTGTTATGTTTGTTTTTGGGTCCTGATAACCGTTAGTGGGCCTCCTCACAAGTTTCCAAGGCCGAGCAGACTATTGAAATATATTTCTGTTTGTAACTATTAAGTGTATTGCCCTAGGAGGCATTCCCTCCTGAGCATATAAATATGTTATTGCATAATCTGTAAGTGTCAATTAAAATAAAAAACATATTGAAAGTAAAACAAAATGAAGAACATCATTGATGTTTTAGGGAGAGTTTAAAACACCTCCAAATACCAGACTTTTTTCTTGTTTTTTGGATCGAAAAAATGTTTGCACCTTTTTTGACATATTCTCGAAACATTTTTCACATTTTTTGACATTTTCCAGAAAAGCCAAATTTTGAAGGTGCACACAGTGTGTCAACATGTGCTATCTGCCATCATGGGAGATCAATGTATGCGTTTTGGGGGTGCAACCCCTTCCTCAATAATAAAGGAGCTGAGAGGAAGGGGTTGCACCCCCAAAACACGTCCCTTGATCCCCCATGATGGCAGCTAGCACATGTTGACATTTGGCAATTTGTGTGCATCTTCAAAATTTGGCTTTTCCAGGGGTGACATCACCCCATCTGAACGCAATATCAAACACAGTTTATAAATACTCATGTCTGATATTGCCTTCAATTTATAACAAAGTTGAACTTTGTAAGTTCCAGATTTGTGTATTTCTTGTTGGTTTTAAACATGCCTGTTTTACCTTAAATGGACATTTCTACTTTTATTAATGTGACCCAAAAAATTGTTATACAACAAACATGTTGGTTTGTTTTAAAAACCTTTTATAAATGCACATGTGATTGTGCTGGTATTAAAAAGATTGATAATGGGGCGTGGCTTGGATGTTCATGTGAGAGGACGTGTCTCACACTAGCTCCTGCATCCTGCTTTAAAGAATCCTGTTGTGAGCCCTACACATCGCAGACATAGACCGAATACTTCGCTCCCGGTGAGCCACTTCCAAAGCGACACCTGGTCGCCACATTAGCAAGGCAAAAATGCCTAAAAAGGAAGGGAGTCTTCTCACCGATTGAACGGCCCATCATGGCGGACCCCCGCTCCAGCAACGTGCGGGAAGAGACTCCTACGCCTCGGCGATGGCTAAACTCGGTCAATATGCCCATGAAACGAGCGGCGTCAAGTCTATACAGCAAACTTTGCTAGACTGCACAGCTAAAACAGCCAAAAACGGCCCCCCTGTGAAGTCTCCACATACAACACAACATGTGCCTGAGAAAATGGTGCCGCAGACCTCCAAGAACGCAGTGAGTAATCCGTCCTCCCCTCTCCCTGCCCAAGACACTACTGTTCCCAGAGATATCGAAAATAGAGAGCCCTCATTACAGGACATTCTAACAGCAGTACATGCTTATGGATCCTCAATTACTGATTTATCAACTGAAGTTGATGAACATGAAGGAGGGCTTGCTGCACATTAGACAAGATATGCAGAAATTTAGGGAGAGGGCCACTGCCTTGGAGGGACGAGTGAGCTCTATTGAGGATGAATTGCCCCCCATCTCAAGAAATGCACATAACCTCTACTAAAGCTGATGAATCAGCAGCTAGAATCGAAGACATGGAGAATAGATTAAGAAGGTCAAACATCCATATAGTCGGAATGCCTGAGAAATCCGAGGGGAAACACCCTGCTGAGTTTATTGAAGCATGGCTAGCAGACACCTTTGGAAAGAATAATCTCACTCCATTTTTCTCAGTAGAAAGGGCTCACAGGGTGCCTAGCTGGCCACTGCCACCAGGGGGCAACCACAGACTTCATACTAAAACTTCTCTATTATAAAGATAGAGAGATTATACTACGCCTAGCCAGGCAAAAGACCGATATGGACATACAAGGTTCCAAAGTCTCAATCTATCCAGATTTTTTGGCTGCTGTCCAAAAACAGAGGGCAAAATTCACAGAAGTAAAAAAGAGAATGCGTGCGATCCCACTAGTCTACTCCATGTTGTACCCGGCTAAACTACGCATGGTTGCAGATGGAGCAGTGCATTTTTTTGAATCTCCAAATATGGCTGCCAACTGGCTCAACCGTCATGAAAGACACCTGCGAGGAGCTGACCAAGGGCATGCATCTGATTGAAAATTGTTAAGTATCCAGCAACACATGAATCCTTTTGCTCACATCACCAGTTAAGAAGCTCTTAGAAAGGCACAATTGTTTTACATCGTCACCTCTCAGCACCTATTATTGAACCTTTGTGCTTTGACTCTAAAGACACGGGGTTCCGGCCCTCATTATTACCCCTCTACAAGCCCTGCGGCGCACTCACCAACATTTAAGGGTTGGTCTATCCGAGTTTAGGTTTGCTAAACCTACCGTTGTCATGGACAGATTGTTTGTTTTTTATTTTTTTTCATGTTTTTTCTGTTTCTCAGCCCTGGTTGGGTAGGCTCTATCTTTGCAGGTACCTATATTATGCAATTCTGCGATATGTCTCTGTCGTCTGGACTGCATTGCCTGAGATTGCAGATGATCAATACTGTTTGCAACCTATTTACTCAGGTAACATTTGTGAATGGCTCAATGGTTCATTTTTCAGGATCTAGACACCTCTTGGCCTATACTTCCCCCCGCCATAATGAGTAAGCGGTTGGAAACAATCCTATCCTGGAATATTAGGGGCTTACGTGACCCTACGAAGAGGACTGCCTTATTCACTTTTATTTCACAGCAAGACCCCACCATTATATGCTTGCAAGAATCCCATCTTACCAGAGACTCCACCCACTTACTACATATGTCTAAATACCCTATATCATTCTGTGCATACCAACTACTCCAGAGGAGTCAGTATTCTTTTTGCCAGATCTGCTGCATTTGCTAAACAAGATGTGCAAGTGGACTCTGAGGGCAGATTTATTTTTCTAATGGGGGTGTGTGAATCTCAAGCTTGTGTTATTGCTAATATATATGTGCCCCCACCCTTTACGTTAACGGTATTACAATGTCTGGCTAGATATTTAGCTAAACACCCTCAAATACCGGTATATGTTCTTGGTGACTTTAATAGTGCAATGGATTATTCCCTTGACATACATAGGAAATATTGTCCTCAGGGCCCCAGGGTATATACTCCTTTAGCCAAGTTTATGAGTGAGATAGGTCTGGTGGACCTGTGGAGGTGTAAATTTCCCCTGCGGGCCCAGTACTCCTGTCATTCACTGACGCATTCTTCATTGTCTCATATAGATTTTGCATTGGGGAATGATCTAACATATCGATATGACCCGACAGTAACATATCTGGCTAGAGGGTTGTCTGACCACTCCCCGGTGCAGCTTAGCCTGAACTTTCATAAAAACGCACCTACCTGTACACTGAAAGCTGAATCCCTTTTGGCTGCAGCTATTCACTGATACAGATAACATACAGATGCATATCAAATATTTTCTTGAAACTAATAAACCTTCGGCTGCTCCAGATGTGGTATGGGACACTCTTAAAGCATTTGTCCGGGGTATGTGTTTAAAAGAAATTAACACCATAAAACAAGGAGCAGACAATGGGCAAGAGATGCCAATCAGGCGGTGGAGAGAGCGGAGGAATTGTTTCTGCGATCCCCTATGCCTGAACATGAACGGCAATGGACAGACGCACAGAAATTACATCGCACTATACATTTACAGCAGGCTGACAACAAGAGGTTTTTCACCTCCCAAACATACTTTGAGGAGGGGGAAAAAACTGGACACATGTTGGCCATGATAGCCAGGTCACAACAACCACCTCAAGTGATTCACAGCATCACAACATCACTATCACAGACTGTCACAGATACTGTCCATATTGAAGGAGTTCTCCTCCTTCTATCAAGATTTATACTCCTCAAAGGTATCATACCCTGTAGATGATCTGACACAATTCCTGGATTCTATCACTTTACCCCAGCTTCAGGATGCAGATAGGCAGCTCTTAAATGCCCCTCTAACTATTGAGGAACTGCATCTCGCACTAAGTATAAAATTGATGCGCTTTAAATAAATAGTGCACAATATGCTGCTGCGACTAAGCTTAAATCCAGGAATAAAAAATGCATACATGTGAATAAAATAGATAAATAATTATGGTGCTAATACATGTGTTAAAATTGCCAAAATAAATCTTCAAATTGGTGATGTGACGGTGAATATAAATAAAATAATAATGACACTCTGAGTACATTGTCCAGGCAGAGATAAATAGTGGGGGAAAGTAGAAATAATTAAACAGTTCCTTCCCTTAATCCAGATTGATTGACTCACTGGGTTAGATCGTTTGTATCAGGATATTTAGTTTTTCTTGCATCCCACTTTAGCCATAATACTGCTGGTGATTCGGCTCTCAGGATAAAGGTTTTATGCAAAGCAAGCAAAGAAAAAATAGATCATTGTGCAGTGAACTTACTAGATAGTACATAAGCAAAACAGGGACAAGAGATACACTCACAAACTCCCGGTCTATTAGAAGCATTCAAATATGCAGATTGCAGTCAGCCGCTGTGGACGAGGTTTCCCATAGAGAAACAGCTGCTGTTAACCTTCAGGTGTATTGCAGCACTGAACGTCCTAAGCTCCTCCCACCATCTTGTCCCTGTTTTGCTTATGTACTATCTAGTAAGTTCACTGCACAATGATCTATTTTTTCTTAGCGACACAGGCAACAACATCCACTTGGGAATTATCCAGGTCCCCAGTGATTACACAACTAATCTTATCATCATCACGGAAGGGACAAATTTCCTCTCTATACAGCTCTGTTCTCTGTCATGTGTCTAAAGCGATGACTTTGAACTGTAGAGCTGGGTGGGGAGTGGACATAGAGTGTATTTCAGATGAGGAATGTAACAAGTTATCGGCGCAAAATAGTGACAGCTGTATCCATATCAACAGTTATGTACAGAAATAGATTTGGGAAATTGTCATTGATATTAAAAAGACATAAGTCCGTGTAGTGACACTATAAGTGGAGGAGATAAAAAAGGCTGTGTAAAGTCCACATTCAGGGCAGCCATCCAATAGGGGTGAAAGCCTTTATCCCAAAAGTACTGTAAAGACAAGAGAGAGGAGGCGCCTCTGGGTGCAGACGTTTAAAACAATTTATTATAAAGTAGCAACAGCTAGTAATACACTCACATTTATGTGGTGAATATCAAACAAAGCAATGTCCCAGGTCAATCAAGGGGGTCCGTGGAGTCATCTCTCTCGGCTGGTAGATGTAGGGGGTCTGTGCAGTCTCAAAACGCTGGATGTCCTCGGCCGAACAGCGGAGACAGGCACCAGAACGAGGCTTGGGTAACAGCCGATCCTGTCGAGGGATGATGACGTCACACGATATGCGACACGTTTCCTGAGCTGGCACGCCGTGAGTGGTGTGACGGCGGCGCTCCTTCATCAAGCTGACGAAGGAGCGCCGCCGTCACATCACTCACGGCGTGCCAGCTCAGGAAACGCGTCCCATATCGTGTGACGTCATCATCCCTCGACAGGATCGGCTGTTACCCAAGCCTCGTTCTGGTGCCTGTCTCCGCTGTTCGGCCGAGGACATCCAGCGTTTTGAGACTGCACAGACCCCCTACATCTACCAGCCGAGAGAGATGACTCCACGGACCCCCTTGATTGACCTGGGACATTGCTTTGTTTGATATTCACCACATAAATGTGAGTGTATTACTAGCTGTTGCTACTTTTTAATAAATTGTTTTAAACGTCTGCACCCAGAGGCGCCTCCTCTCTCTTGTCTTTTCAGATGAGGAACGGACTACCATATTAGATAATGTACTTAAAGTATCACTGTCCTCCTCTCAAAAACTTACTCAATTATTTATTATTCATCGCACCTATCGCACACCTGAAAGGCTACACAAATGGCACAAAAGAGATGACCCGCTATGTCCTTGATGCCTTGTAGATAATGGTACACTTATCCATATGCTATGGAAATGCCCGAAACTGCATAGGTATTGGGCAGAAGTGATTAACATCATTAATAGCATATGGAATTTTAGCCTCACTACAAACCCTAAACTTTGTCTGCTGGGTTGGTTAGATGAGGAACAAAACACACCCCATACATATATGGCCATTCTTAGAACTTTATTTCTGGCTAGAAAATGGCTATCTACAATGACCCCCACACACACAGAATGGATTACATCCATTAAAGATTCTCTTATTAGAGACCAACTTACTTACAAACATCGAGGAAGTCCACAAAAATTTGAAACTATTTGGGATCCCTGGTTAGATACCCCAGGACTGGCGCCACTACGCCTGGTTCAAAATAGAATCCTAGGAGGTAGAACGACATCAACAACCACAACAAATTAGCTTATAGTGTTGAGAGGAAGTCTATGATAGAGAAAATATTGCAAGAATATTAGGACCTGCAAAAGTTTAAATGTTTAGGTTATGTTTTACCCAATGGGTACTGTTCGCTATAAAGTATATTTACCGCTCCCCACTGATTAGGGGCTAGCGGTACTCCACTCTACTCCACAGCCCCCCTTTTTGGGACCGGGAGAGGAGAGGGGTAGCATTCTATTAATAGGACACATATGTTAAGACTGAAGAAATACAATCACAAATGCCTTATTATACAAACGTATCTTTTATTTCTGATATGAAGTTACAATGCATATTATATGAGTAACATAATGTACAGGCCCGTATGGTCAGATAATTTTGTTTACTATGTGTCCTAACAAAATTGTGGAAAGCTTTTTGTATATTTTTGTTCTTGTTTTTTCTTTTCAATAAAAATTATCAAAAAAAAAGATTGATAATCAAGAATGTGTGGTTTCTTCTTTCAATGCTCCAAAACTTTGGGTGTGGTAAAATTGGTGTTTTCTTTGACAATGGGGGGTGATTTACTAAGGGCAAATCCACTTTGCACTACAAGTGCAGTTTCAGTGCAGTCTCAAGTGCACTTGTAGTGCAAAGTGTCTTTGCCTTTAGTAAATAACACCCAACAGTGCTTTATAATGTTACACAATCACGCCATTTTTAGGACTCCCCAAATTTATGTCAGGGTCAGCTAAAAGAAACACAAGCAGTAAATGTCAGCAAATATTTTAGTAGTTAAAATTTGTTTTTTATTTAAAAAATGTCTCAGACATTGTCTGGCATATTGATGGCCTCCCTACCCTCAAAGTATTCCATGTATCTTAGACGGACCTCACGTGCACTCAGGGGGGGCAAGCCAGGATGGCCAGCTTCAAGCGCCATCAGGGTTGGTTCATTTACATGAATTCCGTATTCAGGCCCAACTGAGCCAGAATAGTTCACACAATTTCTCCTTAAAAAGTTGTGGAGAGCACAGCAAGCCAGGATGATATGATTGAGTTTATTCTCCGCCATGTGTATGGATGTAAGAAATAGGCGGGCCATTATTCCAAACGTGTTCTCCACCACTCTTCTGGCTCTGGCCAGCCGATAATTAAAAACCCTCTGGTCAGGGGTGAGGGTCCTCATAGGGAATGGCCGCATAAGATGGTCCCCCAGCGAAAACATTTCATCTGCAAGAAAGACGAATGGGACTCCTTCCACATTGTCTTCTGGAGGTGGCAAGTCCAAGCTACCATTCTGGAGATGCCTGTAGAACTCCGTCTAGGCGATGACTCCACCATCTGACATCCGGCCATTCTTCCCCACGTCCACATACAGGAACTCGTAAGTAGCCAACACCACCGCCAATATCACAATACTATTGAACCCCTTGTAGTTATAATAGTATGACCCCGAGTTGGGTGGTGGGACGATGTGGACATGTTTCCCATCAATTGCCGCTCCTCAGTTAGGAAAGTCCCACCGCTGGGCAAAGTGGGAGGCCACAGTTTGCCATTCCTGTGGGTTGGAAGGAAACTGCGGAGTCAAACAAGAATAAAAAATTATTAATTTTATTAATTTTGCACATAAACATGGAAAGCAGATTAGACACAAACATTCTTGGCCAACATCAGTATAACATTTATTTTAGGGACTATTTAAAGACAAAGGTATAAGGTCCACCTATCAGATCCCCCCCCCCCCCTCATGGGCCATTTGTAAAAATTTATGGGGGGGAGATGTTTTGGACAGGTAACCCTCTCCACTTCATTGAGAGATGAATGCCTAAATAATGTGTATTACTTTGGCCAGCCCCTCCTTACTTACACTATTGGCAGCCCACTGGACAGGTAAGAAGTGTCATAATACAAAGAGATAAATACACACTGTACACATTTTAGCACATTTTTACATTCTGCTATTACCTATCAAGATAACAATAGGATACAAAAACGTAAAACAGTACCATTTAAAAGTATTCAGGCAGGACCTTGCACTACATGCTTTAGGGAATTCATCCATAAATCTGACCACAAAAGAGGTGGGTATAGTGTGTATGGGTTTGGCAAAGTCAGCAGATAGAGGATTGTTATCAGCTGAGTTAGCAGTTGGGGGGAGGGAGGGTTCCAAATGATTTTGTGAACCCAAAAAAAAACCTCTGGCACAATTTTACACAATTTAGGGGGTGTTTAGGGTAAAGCACTACTATGGAGCTGACAAAATACATTGTTAAGTGACTACATGAGGTGAATATAGGCCCAGGAGAGCATGCTAGGGAGGTAAGTGAAGGCAAATATGCATGAAGGCCAAAAAAACATAAAAATCAAGCATGCATGAGGACAAAGGGGACATTCTCAGCATATTACAATCATGGTAATTAGGGATTGAGGAAAGAAATACAATATATTATCAAACATTATATACAATAAAATGTGATGTTAAAGGATAAATCTTACCTTAATATACTCCTTCTGCAGGACCTGGATGATAGCAGAACAGGTCTCTGGGATAATGATCCCCAGAGCCTGGGGGGAGATGCCTGTCGAGAACTTGAGGTCCTGCAGGCTTCTCCCTGTCACCAAGTACTGCAGGGTGGCGACTAGCCTCTGCTCCAGAGTGATGGCTTGCCTCATGCAGGTATCCTGCCTGCTGATATAGGGGGTCAGCAAAGCCAACAAACGGTGAAATATGGGGTCCGTCATCCGGATAAAGTTCCTTAATACATCAGGATTATTCTCACGGATCTCACAGAGCAAAGACATGTGACAGAATTGGTCACGCTGGAGCAACCAATTCTTGGTCCATGAACTCCTCCCCACCCTGTTCATGGACTGGACTTGTGTCAAGGTAAGGACCCCAACACCAAGCCCCCGCACAGCACGAACTCTACGAGGAGTACGTATACGCAATATGGCTAGAAAACAGTCAGCTGCTCAGAACGAAGTAACAGAACGCACTGAAGAACACAATGACAAGTCAAAGGTAACTAGCTGCACGCACTGAAGACCAGATACAAACCCACAAGCACAAACTGAACAGCAGAAATACGATCTGAAAACCACGAGTCTCAAAAAGCGCGAATCGTCCCTCATCAAACTTTTACTAACATGAGATTAGCAAAAGGAGCCCAAAGGGTGCCGCGCTTGGTTCTGAACTGCCCTTTTATAGTCTTGTCGTACGTGGTGTACGTGACCGCGTTCTTGGTGATCGTAAATTCCGACAACTTTGTGCGACCGTATGTAGACAAAACAAGTTTGAGCCAACATCCGTCGGAAAAAATCTATGGATTTTGTTGTCAGAATGTCCGATCAATGTCCGATCATGTGTACAGGGCATTAGAGCATTTTTTCTTTTTTTGTGACCATTGTGTCTCCACATTATTATTGCCGCTTTGGGAACCAATACCGCTGCATCTCACTGCTGGATCGGTGTTTCATGGTGTTGGATTGGGGACCCCCGCAGCTGCATTGGAGTGTGCCTTCATCTCTCAGTAGATATATGCGTTCCTGACCTCCTATAATAAGAGGTCCTCCTGATCTGGTAAGCGTATCTGTTTGTCTGTGGTGGAGGATATTGTCACCGACTTACCACTGGAGAATTTATTTCCTTTTCCATCATGAGGGAACTTGCCATTCTTCATTTTGGACATCTGAGTCCCTATATTTTGAAACTGACTTTTTTCCTCATATTATTGCGCTGCACTAACATTGTTTTATAGAGAAGAGATATCCCTCTTCCAGTACTCCTCACATTTTTCACAGTTTGTCTTAGGTGAATGAACACAGAGGAGCATAATGCCAATCTTTAATGAGGTAATTCCCACTGGGTTGGACAGAGTTGCACAGGCCACAGGATAGTATGTTGCTTGACTATTTTTGGTGATTTTCATAGCTTAGATATGTAGCAAACCCATTTGGTTAGTTTGTGATGCTCCTTACATGATATAATGTACAGGAAGTAAGGGGAGGGGAAGGCTGGCCATGTGGTCAGACGAAGCAGAGAATTGATCTGAGGACTGGATTGGAGACGCAGGAACCAGTCTGTAAGATCTTGGATCTTAAGCGATAACTCCATCATAAAGAAAGGTCCAAGTTAAATAGCTTCTTAGTGTACGTATTGCATACGTATTATACATGCTTATTTGCTGGGAAGATGGTGAACTTGTGCATGGTGTGCATGTTATACTTTGCATGCTATGAATTGTGTTTTCTGCAGTTGTATGTGTGGGTTTTCTGTTTAGTAAAAGTATTAATGCACTACAAAGGTCTAAGCTTCCTTGGCTTTTACCAGAAGAACCATTAATAGACACAAAGCAATTGGGAGCCCCTCCGGGATTTGTGCCAAAGCTCAAATAAAGCAGACCTGTTTCCTGTGGTGTGTTCTGTTACTTATACTGAGGAAAAATGATGTGTACACTGTTTAGGAAGAGTAAAGCTGCAGAGGTTTCTGGTGTCCAAGAGGAGAAGGCATGAACCCTGCCTACCTGGGCCAGAGACGGTCAGTGAATTTTTTTTGCAAAGGAGCTTACTAGGTATACTTCTCCTTTGAACAGAGTCTCAGATTTTTTCTCAAATTTTAGTCTTAACATTTTTGGGTTTAGTAGGGGAGGGATGCAGGCAGTTGCTGTGCTTGGTTTGCACTTCCTGCATGCTCTATGCACTGAATCTGAAAAGAGGAAAAAGGCAGCAGTAGAAAGAGACTTGTTGAAGGAGCAGCTTGAAGTGGCGACCAAGTGTTTGGAAGACACTGCAAGCAAGTTAGAGGATTTAGAAAGTAGGGCACTTTCTATTTGAAGATTTAAATGAGCGGTGTGCAGCCCTTATAAACAAGTAATGATGCCCTAACAAAGGACACAGGCCCTAAGCTTGTAAGCAAAAGTAGTACATGTGCCACTATTACTTCCCATAAGCGGGAGGCTGGGAATCTGATGAGCTCAAATAGAAATGGCCAAGTTGAGTCAGATAAAAGGAAGACAAGGCCTATGATCTCCAGGAGGCACACATGGACTGATTTACTTAAGATGGGGGTCCCTAGAGAGGAAATAGATGGGGTTCCTACACTAGCTTTGCTTAACCACTTGAGCCCCGGACCATTATGCTGCCTAAGGACCAGAGGTCTTTTTCCAATTTGGCACTGCGTTGCTTTAACTGCTAATTGCGCGGTCATGCAATGCTGTACCCAAACGAAATTTGCGTCCTTTTCTTCCCACAAATAGAGCTTTCTTTTGATAGTATTTGATCACCTCTGCGGTTTTTATTTTTTGCGCTATAAACGGAAAAAGACCGAAAATTTTGAAAAAAAATTATATTTTCTACTTTTTGTTATAAAAAAAATCCAATAAACTCAATTTTAGTCATACATTTAGGCCAAAATGTATTCGGCCACATGTCTTTGGTAAAAAAAATGTCAATAAGCGTATATTTATTGGTTTGCGCAAAAGTTATAGCGTCTACAAACTAGGGTACATTTTCTGGAATTTACACAGCTTTTAGTTTATGACTGCCTATGTCATTTCTTGAGGTGCTAAAATGGCAGGGCAGTACAAAACCCCCCCAAATGACCCCATTTTGGAAAGTAGACACCCCAAGGAAATTGCTGAGAGGCATGTTGAACCCATTGAATATTTATTTTTTTTTGTCCCAAGTGATTTAATAATGACAAAAAAAAAAAATATTTACAAAAAGTTGTCACTAAATGATATATTGCTCACACAGGCCATGGGCCTATGTGGAATTGCACCCCAAAATACATTCAGCTGCTTCTCCTGAGTATGGGGATACCACATGTGTGGGACTTTTTGGGAGCCTAGCCGCGTACAGGGCCCTGAAAACCAATCACCGCCTTCAGGATTTCTAAGGGCATACATTTTTGATTTCACTCCTCACTACCTATCATAGTTTTAAAGGCCATAAAAAGCCCAGATGGCACAAACCCCCCCCAAATGACCCCATTTTGGAAAGTAGACACCCCAAGCTATTTGCTGAGAGGCATGTTGAGTCCATGGAATATTTTATTTTTTGACACAAGTTGTGGGAAAGTGACAATTTTTTTTTTTTTTGCACAAAGTTGTCACTAAATGATATATTGCTCACACAGGCCATGGGCATATGTGGAATTACACCCCAAAATACATTTAGCTGCTTCTCCTGAGTATGGGGATACCACATGTGTGGGATTTTTTGGGAGCCTAGCTGCGTACGGAGCCCCGAAAACCAAGCACCTCCTTCATGATTTCTAAGAGCGTAAATTTTTGATTTCACTCCTCACTACCTATCACAGTTTTGAAGGCCATAAAATGCCAAGATGGCACAAAACCCCCCCAAATTACCCCATTTTGGAAAGTAGACACCCCAAGCTATTTGCTGAGAGGCATGTTGAGTCCATGGAATATTTTATATTTTGACACAAGTTGCGGGAATGTAACACTTTTTTTTTTTTTTGCACAAAGTTGTCACTAAATGATATATTGCTCAAACATGCCATGGGCATATGTGGAATTACACCCCAAAATACATTCTGCTGCTTCTCCTGAGTACAGGGATACCACATGTTTAGGACTTTTTGGGAGCCTAGCCGCGTACGGGGCCCCGAAAACCAAGCACCGCCTTCAGGATTTCTAAGGGCATAAATTTTTGATTTCACTCCTCACTACCTATCACAGTTTTGAAGGCCATAAAATGCCAAGATGGCACAAAACTCCCCCAAATGACCCCATTTTGGAAAGTAGACACCCCAAGCTATTTGCTGAGAGGCATGTTGAGTCCATGGAATATTTTATTTTTTGACACAAGTTGCGGGAAAGTGACAATTTTTTTTTTTTTTTGCACAAAGTTGTCACTAAATGATATATTTCTCACACAGGCCATGGGCATATGTGGAATTGCACCCCAAAATACATTTAGCTGCTTCTCCTGAGTATGGGGATACCACATGTGTGGGACTTTTTGGGAGCCTAGCCGCATACGGGGCCCCGAAAACCAAGCACCGCCTTCAGGATTTCTAAGGGCGTAAAGTTGTTATTTCACTCTTCACTACCTATCACAGTTTTGAAGGCCATAAAAAGCCCAGATGGCACAAAACCCCCCAAATGACCCCATTTTGGAAAGTAGACACCCCAAGCTATTTGCTGAGAGGCATGTGGAGTCCATGGAATATTTTATATTTTGACACAAGTTGTGGGAAAGTGACAATTTTTCTTTTTTTTTGCACAAAGTTGTCACTAAATGATATATTGCTCAAACATGCCATGCGCATATGTGGAATTACACCCCAAAATATATTCTGCTGCTTCTCCTGAGTATGGGGATACCACATGTGTGGGACTTTTTGGGAGCCTAGCTTCATACGTGGCCCCGAAATCCAATCACCGCCTTCAGGATTTCTAAGGGCGTACATTTTTTATTTCACTCCTCACTACCTATCACAGTTTCGAAGGCCATAAAATGCCAAGACAGCACAAAACCCCCCAAAATGACCCCATTTTGGAAAGTAGACACCCCAAGCTATTTGCTGAGAGGCATAGTGAGTATTTTGCAGCTCTCATTTGTTTTTGAAAATGAAGAAAGACAAGAAAATTTTTTTTTTTTTCTTTTTTCAATTTTCAAAAGTTTGTGACAAAAAGTGAGGTCTGCAAAATACTCACTATACCTCTCAGCAAATAGCTTGGGGTGTCTATTTTCCAAAATGGGGTCATTTGGGGGGGGGTTGTGCCATCTGGGCATTCCATGGCCTCTGAAACTGTGATAGGCAGTGAAGAGTGAAATCAAAAATTTACGCCCTTAGAAAGCCTGAAGGTGGTGCTTGGTTTTCGGGGTCATGTGCGCGGCTAGGCTCCCAAAAAGGAGAAGCAACAGAATGTATTTTGGGGTGTAATTTCACATATTCCCATGGCATGTTTGAGTAATATATCATTTAGTGACAACTTTGTGCAAAAAAAAAAAAAGTGTCTCTTTCCCGCAACTTATGTCACAATATAAAATATTCCATGGACTGGACATGCCTCTCAGCAAATAGCTTGGGGTGTCTACTTTCCAAAATGGGGTCATTTGGGGGGGGGGTTGAACTGTCCTGGCATTTTATGCACAACATTTAGAAGCTTTTGTCACACATCACCCACTCTTCTAACCACTTGAAGACAAAGCCCTTTCTGATACTTTTTGATTACATGAAAAAATTATTTTTTTTTGCAAGAAAATTACTTTGAACCCCCAAACATTATATATTTTTTTAAAGCAAATACCCTACAGATTAAAATGGTGGGTGTTTAATTTTTTTTTTCACACAGTATTTGCGCAGCGATTTTTCAAACGCATTTTTTGGGGAAAAAACACACTTTTTTAAATTTTAATGCACTAAAACACACTATATTGCCCAAATGTTTGATGAAATAAAAAAGATGATCTTAGGCCGAGTACATGGATACCAAACATGACATGCTTTAAAATTGCGCACAAACGTGCAGTGGCGACAAAATAAATACATTTTTAAAAGCCTTTAAAAGCCTTTACAGGTTACCACTTTAGATTTACAGAGGAGGTCTACTGCCCTCGATCTGACCTTTGCGGTGATACCTCACATGCATGGTGAAATTGCTGTTTACATTTGACGCCAGACCGACGCTTGCGGGGACAGGGGTGCTTTTTTTTTTTTTTTTTTTTTTTTTTTTTTTTTTGCTTTTTTATCTTTTTTTTTAAACTGTTCCTTTCATTTTATTTTTTTTTTTATTAATTTTATTGTTATCTCAGGGAATGTAAATATCCCCTATGATAGCAATAGGTAGTGACAGGTACTCTTTTTTTAAAAAATTGGGGTCTATTAGACCCTAGATCTCTCCTCTGCCCTCAAAGCATCTGACCACACCAAGATCGATGTGATAAAATGCTTTCCCAATTTCCCAATGGCGCTGTTTACATCCGGCGAAATCTAAGTCATGAAATGCTCGTAGCTTCCGGTTTCTTAGGCCATAGAGATGTTTGGAGCCATTCTGGTCTCTGATCAGCTCTATGGTCAGCTAGCTGAATCACCGGCTGCATTTTCAGGTTCCCTGTTGGGACAGGAGAGCCAGAGAAAAACATGGAAGACGGTGGGGGGGGCATTCCCTCCCACTGCATGCAAAAGCAGTCTAGAGGCTAATTAGCCACTAGGATTGCTTTTACATGAAATCCGACCGCTGGCTGAAAAGAATGATACCAAGATGATACCTAAACCTGCAGGCATCATTCTGGTATAACCACTCAAAGTCCAGCAACATACCAGTACGTTGCTGGTCCTTGTTGGGCATATATTGTAAACTTTTTTTCATGCAGCCTGTGGGCTGAACGAAAAAAAGATATTGATCGGTGGGTATGCCCACCATTAGAATACCTCCCTTCATCCACCCACTTCTAATGATGGGCATACATGCACCATTTATATATGCCGAAGCATGGGGGCATCCTCCCGCAAAAAGCAGGAGCAAATCGCTCCTCCACCCACTGCTGCCCCCACGCTTCGGCATATATGCTGAAGTATGTAACTGTGGTGGTGAAATCACCTCCGACAGCGCTGGAGTCACGGCTTTATATATCGTGGGAGCAAACGCTGTTGCTGTCAAGATAAATAAATCCGCGCTGCAACTGAATGGCGTACCTGCTAAGCAAATGATGGTTAACAATAAAACAAAGTAACATTACAGTATAACAGTAAGACTTACCATACCTGCAAAGCAAATACAAAAAAAAACAGTAAAAAATAAAACATTTAACGCAACCTGTGCCTAAAATATATATATGCTGAAGCATGGGGGCATCCTCCCGCAAAAGGCAGGAGCAAATCGCTCCTCCACCCACTGCTGCCCCCACGCTTCGGCATATATGCTGAAGTATGTAACTGTGGTGGTGAAATCACCTCCAACAGCGCTGGAGTCACGGCTTTAGATATCGTGGGAGCAAAGGCTGTTGCTGTCAAGATAAATAAATCCGCGCTGCAACTGAATGGCACCAATAAAATGGTTACCAACAAAACACAGTAAACAGTAAAGTATAAAAAAATTGCATATCTGAAAAGCAAACATGGTAAAACATAATAACAATAAAACATTGCAGAATAGAATAGAGTAAAAAAGAGCAGAACAATAGAGAGAGAATAGAGAGAGAGAGAACAATAAAACAACAACTATTTTTGTTTTTTTTATTTTATATTTTTTTGTGTTTTTATTTTTTTTTATTTATTTTTTTTTTTTTACACTTTTTTTAGTAACTTTTAACTTTTGTAACTGGTTCCAGGTTTGGGTCTCTCAAAATGCAATGGCATCTTGGGAGACCCTGTGAAAGTGTGTCCTAGTCTGTGCAGTGCTGAACCCTACGCTAATACTCAACTAGTGTATGGTAGCGTTCAAAACATTCACCCATGCAAAGACCAGGATTGCCAGGACAGGAGGGACAATAACACCGGGTGTCACGCCTAAATCCGCGCTTGCTGCAGACACGACATCTTTTTTGGGGGGCTCATTGGGAGGGGTACTCGGGAGGGCATAAGGAAAATGCCTCTCATGCAGCCGGCCCACTGCATTTGGTTGGGGAAGGTGAGGTAGAGCACCGTCTGGAAACAGAAGGGCTCTGACGATCTCTTCCTGGAATTTAAGGAAGGATCCAGTCCATCCTGAAGCTCTGTATAGCACATGAGCGTTCAGCAAAGCCAATTGAAATAAATAAACAGACACTTTTTTGTACCAGTGTCTGGCCTTAGGGGCAACTAGGTACGGCGCCAACAACTGGTCGTTGAGGTCCACCCCTCCCATATTAAGGTTATATTCGTGAACACAGAGGGGTTTCTCCACAACACCAGTCGCCGTAGTAATTTGGGTCGTCGTGTCTGCATGAAGGGAGGTGAGAACGAAAACATTCTTCTTATCCCTCCACTTCATAGCGAGCAAATTATTATACTTCAAGCAGGCTCTCTCCCCCAGCCTAAGACGGGAATCTACAAGCCGCTGGGGAAAGCCCCGGCGATTAGGTCGCACGGTGCCACCTGCTCCAATCTAATGATCAAACAAGTGACTAAAAAGTGGCACGCTCGTATAATAATTGTCCACATACAAGTGGTACCCCTTTCCGAATAAGGGTGACACCAAGTCCCACACTATCTTGCCAGCGCTTCCTATGTAGTCAGGGCAGTTTGTCGGCTCTACGTGACTATCTTTGCCCTCGTAAACCATAAAACTACATGTATAGCCTGTGGCCCTGTCACAGAGCTTATACATCTTGACCCCGTATCTGGCACGCTTGCTGGGAAGGTACTGTTTGAATGACAAGTGGCCAGAAAATTTAATCAGGGACTCATCAACGCAGACAACTTGATGGGGGGTAAACAAGTCTGCAAAACGTTGGTTGAAGTGGTTTACGAGGGGACGAATTTTGTAGAGCCTATCGTATGCAGGGTCTCCACGAGGACGACAGAGTTCATTGTCGTTGAAGTGCATGAACCGCAAAATCTGCTCGTATCGTGCCCTGGCCATGGAAGCAGAGAACAAGGGCGAATGGTAAATTGGGTCAGTGCACCAATATGACTGCAACTTACTCTTTTTATTCAAGCCCATGAGGAGGGAAAGGCCCAGAAAGATCTTAAATTAGGAGACCGTAATTGGTCTCCAATCTCTGGCAAGGGAGGACTGGGGAATAGTGGCGATGTGTTGACCAGCGTACAAATTGCTTTGGTCCACAATAGATCTATAGAGATCTTCGGTGAAAAACAGTGAATAAAAATCCAGTGGCGTAAAGTCAACTGTTTCCACCTGAATTCCGGGTTGGACAGTGAATGGGGGAAGTACGGGTGCTGCAGAAGTGGTGGGTTCCCAATTCGGATTGGCGAATGCAGCAGGAAGGGCACTATGGGCACGACGGGCCTGTCTTTGTCTTCTTGGTGGCAGCGGGACACTACTAGTGATTGCCACCTCACCAGCTTGAACTGCACTTATGGGACTCGCCACGTCACCACGTGATACTGCAGTGCTGGATGTAAGACCAGGGTGTACTAGGCCGCTGGTGCTTGCCAGTTCACCAGAAGGAATAGCGGCACTAGTACTTCTCTGTTCCATATGAGAGCCCTGCGGTTCTTGCACTTCAAGGACAGAAGAAGTTCGGGGTCTGGTACGCCTGACTCTAGCAGGGACCACAACTCCGTCGTCAGAGCTATCTGTCATGGAGCTGCTGTCCTCTACAGGATCGTATTCTGAGCCTGAACTTGACAGATGAGTGACTTCCTCTTCACTATCTGTCATGCTCAGAAAGGTGTAGGCCTCTTCACTAGTGTACCTTCAATTTGCCATTTTGGGCTCTAAATTTAGGGGTACACTAGTGAGACTCACAGGCAAAAAAGCTCCTGACTGTCAGCGACTGTATCAAAACGCTACCAAAAAACTGTTAGCGATCGCAAGGATCAGGCCTGACTCTGCGAATGCTGCAGTTATGTGTGCTTAGTGTTTTGTAAGTGTCAGTTATCGATCGATACTGCACTTGGGTGGGCTGGGCAGGGCTGGGCCGAGGGGAAAAACGCAGGTGCTAGCAGGTATCTGGGCTGATCCCGCTAACACTGTGTTTATGGGAACCCTAAACTGCTGGGGAGTATAGATCTGATCGGATCAGATATCGATCCGCTCAGATACTATAGCACTAAGGGAGGTGTATGCTGCGTGCGTGGGTTTTAGCGGTACTGGCGCTAACCTGACGCTGCCTGGGGTGACGCAGACCTTATCTGACCCTAACAACGTAATTTATATTACCGCCGGGCAATTAGGGGGTTAAACCTTTATAAGGTAATAAACAGCGGGTGCCCTAAAACTATAATAAACTATAATAAACTATAATAAACTACAAAAAACAAACTAGCTAACCAGCGTCACCCGTAACACTTATACGGTGATCGCTGGTGAAAGGGTTAACTAGGGGGCAATCAGGGGGTTAAAACCTTTAGCAGGTAGTATATGGGGGTCCCTGTCGCTATAAAACACTGAGAGCGAACCTATATACTTACCTCCCTAACTAGCGTCACCTGTGTCACTAATACAGCGATCAGAAAAACGATCGCTTAGCGACACTGGTGACGGGGGGTGATCACGGGGTTAACCTTTATTAGGGGGTTAGGGGGGTACCCTGGACCTAAGGGGGGGTACCCTAGACCTAAAGGGGCTAACCTAACTGCCCTAACACTTATAACTATCACAAACTGACACCAATGCAAAAAAAAAAAAAAAACTGCTATTGGTGTCAGTGTGACAGGGGGTACAGGGGGGTGATCGGGGGGTGATCCGGGGGTGAAGGGGGGTGACAAGTGTGCCTGGCGTGTTCTACTGGAAGTGTAGTGTTGTGCAGACTTACTTGATGTCTTCTCTCCTCGGCGCCGGATCGAAAAGACCGGCTCGAGGAGGGATGACATCACTTCCTTTCCCTCTGTTTACATTACAGAGGGAAAGGAAGCGTTTTCATTCGCCGGGAGCGATCGGGAGGGGGTGGCCAACAATGGATGGCCTCCCCCTGACCTCTCATCACCCGGGAAGAAATGGCGACCGCCTCGGGCACCGGGGGGGTCCGATCGGACCCCCCACCCGCGGAAGGCAAATCACGTGTATGTACGTGATTTTGCCTGTCCGTGCCACCTTGCCGACGTACATCGGCGTGAGGCGGTCGTCAAGTGGTTAAGCAAGTGGCTGTGAGTGGTAGATTCAGTCACATTAGGTGTTTTTGTTGTCATGGACTGGGGCATTTTGCTAGATAGTGTCATGCTGTGAAGACTGGACAACAGCAGGCCAGTGTTCCCAGGACAAAACAGAGGGAGATGCAGGTTTATTCTTTCTTCTGGAAATCTATGCCTTTCTATAAACGTGTTACAAGGCAACAGTGGGCACAATAATTTTGCAGTCAGACAAATGTGAGCAGTGAGCTGAGTTTTTGGCACTGTTGGAAGGAACATATAATATACTCTGTCTTTTATTCTTTTAAGGTAATGAAAAATTGAGGGGTGGAGCAGGCAGAAAAGAATACCATGTCAGATTTGATGAGGCAGAACAAAAGAGGATATGAGAGCCTGAGCAAGATGTGGATACTGTACTGTAGGTAAGTGTCAGGGCTGGGCTCATACCTTCCTTCTCTGAGATGACCACTCAGCTGTCAGCTAATTGCCAGCTCCTTTCTCTCCACAGTGACTCAGCTGTTGATGATCTGCTCATCAGTCCTGCCTACTTAAAGCCATCCAGCTCACTTCATCTCTGCCTTTGCCTTTGCCTTTGGTCACATCTCAGAGACTTCTCCTGCATTCCTGTTGAAGACTTGATCGGCTGACGTCCCTTCTGGCTCCTGATCCTGCTTGCTGTACTACTACGTTGAACTCTGGCTCTCTGACATTGGCATGTATTAACTACGTTTAACCGGTTTACCTTTTTATTATTATTAAACAAGTGTGATTAACTGTACTTCTGTCTTGGTCTGATTCATGGTTTCTGACAGTAAGTGTGTGGAAATTACTATTTTTGGACCTAACATTTTGTATATTCCCTTTTCCCAAATCCCCCTTCTCCCCTACCCCTCCCCTTTCTTCTTAACCCACCCTTTCTTCCCCTTTCTCCCTCTTCCCCCCTTCCCCCTTTTTCATAACATGTCCCCTTCTGTTTTCTCTCCTTTTTTCTTCCCCCCTTTTTAGCCTCTCCTGGCCCCCTCCTTTGCCTGCCCCCCTAACCTCTTCCACTCCCCCCCCCCCTTAATCCAAAAAGCCCCCCCCTCCCCTCCCTTTCCCCTTTCTTCTCCTTTTTTCACATACATTCTTTACCTGATCCTATAAAAAAGATTTTCTTTGACACTGCTTTTTTCCTCAGTGAACCTCCATATACAGTATTACAGTGTTGCCTCCTTTCTGGTTTTGTTGACCCTTGTATGGTGTGGACCCCCCACTGGCCAGATGGGCCGGTTTCTGGTTAGCTCGCTTTTCTGCTTCTTCCTTTGACCCCTGGATGTGTATGTGTGGGGTAAACCTTACGAGGTACCCTTGAAACGGATTATTACAATAATTTTTTTTCACTTTCTCCCACTCCTATCCTGTGTCTCAAGGCAACATGTATACGCTGTATATAACATGTATATGCTAATATTACAAATATGTTTTGTATATAAATGTTAATGTACTTTATTTTGTATTGTATATTATCATTTTTCCTTTTTGATTTTGCCCTAGGCTTTAAAAGTACATGTGTGGGACCAGAAAATATCCTGAAGAAGCATATATTTAACTGTGACATGCATAGACTTTGGTTCTAATTTTCGTAGCTACTCTGTATTGCTCTCTAAGGTCCCGTTGATGAACCCCATTTTTCAATTTATGTTTTTATGCAGACTTTGGTCTAACTTTAATAAAGGATTTTTTTATAAAAAATGATATTTTATAATATAAGAATAATCCTCTATGCTACTATGTGATAATTGTGATTAAATACATTCTAATTGCATATAAGGAATTGCTGCAATACCTAAGTGGATTCACAACTACACGTGCATTGATAAATTGATAAATGGTTTTGTGCTCTTCCATCCTCTATACATATATACCATATATAAACAATGTGAGATTAGTACAAAATTAAATACAATATGAAAGTGGTGAAGTCCAATGGTGACTAAAAATCAAGTGTTCCAATATAATCAGTGCACAATCCTTCAATAAATTGTTCCAATGTAGTGATCGATCCTCAATATAAAAGTTCCCAGAGAGTATATACGCTGCCACCAACACCTCAGTGCTCACAAAACTCTCACCTCATATCCACAGAACATGAGCCTTGAATGCAAATTCAGTAGAGATAGGCTGATCCCTCCTTCTAGCATCTCCACCGCAAATCCTCACTCCAGGCTCACACTGAGCAGGCAGGGCAGTAGGTATTGTGAGCAGTGCGGTGGTTCTGTCCAGTCCGGACACATCGGAGGGGGATGACAGTGGATGGCTCACAGGCCTGGACTCCTCACTGTCACACCTGCAAAGCTGCGCAACCTTTGTGTGTTATAAACATTGCTGACGCTTCTTGGTAACAGCTGTCATGTTCAATGGCCAGGATGAAGTTTCTAAAATATTACTACCTAAAAACTTGAAAGCAGATACCTGCTCTACTAATTCTCCTCTGACATAAAGTGGGGCTATATTAGTCTTACTCTTCCTAAAGTCCATTATTAATTCCTTGGTCTTCCCAGTGTTTAGGTACAGATTGTTTACCTTGCACCACTCTACCAAATTGGCCAAATCTTCTCTATAATGTTTCTCATCCCCTCTTGAGCTGCAACCTACTATAGTGGTATCATCTGCAAATTTGATGGTAATATTTGTGGAAAAGAAAGAAGCACAATCACAAGTGTGTAGAGCGTAAAGAAGAGGGCTCAATACATAACCTTGCGGTACTCCTGTGCTAACCACATGCTGGGAAGAAACATGTTTGACCATCTGTGGGTGGTCTACCAGGAAATCCTTTATCCAAGAGCAAAGGGAATAGGGATGAGCTTCGAGTTCGAGTCGAACCCATGAACATCGCATGTTCGACCGTTCGTTGAACTGCGAACGTTATGAGTCGTTCGCGCCAAATTCGAGTGGTGCGTCATGGCCCATAATTCACTGCGGCATCGCAGTGCATTGCTGGCTGATGATTGGCCAAGCATGCACTATGACCTGCTTGGTCAATCACAGCGCCATCTGTACAGAGAGCCGTAATGGGCCAAAGCCAGGGTGGCTTTGGCCAATTATGGCTCAGGGGGTTTAGTACAAGCCCCACACTATATAAGGTCATGTGGCGACAGTGCTGGTCTTGGAGACAGTGCATCCATATCAGCATGTGGCCCGTGGGACACGTTTGTCCTTTTTTCGGCAGCTGGCCGTGTTGAGCCGCAACATGCGGAAGACTTGGTAGAGTGGATGACCAAGCCCTCCTCATCCTCCTCATCCTCTCTCACCCAGGCTCAGGGTACTTTGTCTGGCAAAGCAGCTGCCAACGCGGCCTCTTCCCTTGGCTCAATGGCATCAGTCACTCCTTCCCTAGCCCCACCATGACCTCCTGAGGAGTCCCCCGAACTGTTTAATCATAGTGTTGGGTACATGCTCCAGGAGGATGCGCAGCGTTTTGAAGGCTCCTATGATGGTACCCAGCTAGAGGAAGGCAGTAACGTGAGCCCAGAGAGAGGGGGTGCCCAAGAGGGACAGCAATCTGGCAGTCATGTTCCCCCAGCTTCAGCATACTGCCAGCTTTGCTCCAGTGATGAGGAGGGAGGGGATGATGAGCTCACTGACTCCACGTGGGTGCCTGATAGGAGAGAGGAGGTGGAGGAGGCACATCTCCAACAAGGCAGGATGCCCTCCAGGGGCCAGCTTAAGGGCAGCACACTGACTGCATCACACCAGAGAGCTCTGCATGTGCAGGGCGCTGCTGTCTCTGCGCATTATTCCAAAAGTTCTTTGGTGTGGGCCTTTTTTGAGACAAGTGCAAAAGATCCCACCGCTGCTATTTGCAACATATGTCTCAAGCGTATCTCACGTGGCCAAAACATCACCCGCTTGGGCATCACATGCTTGACCAGACATATGTCAACCTGCCATGCAGTTCATTGGCAAGCGTACCTAAAAGACCCACACCAAAGAACAAAGCGGACCTCTCCTTGCTCCTCATCAGCTGGGATCTCCAACCCCACTATATCTTCAGTCCACTCTGGAACCTGCACTGAGAGGAATGAAGGTGTAGAATTAGGTGTGTCACAGCCAAGTACTTGCGGGCAATCTGCTATCGGTACACTGACGTCAGATTGTACCAGGCAATTTTCCCTGCCCCAGCTGCTGCACCGCCTAAAGAATTTTGCTCCCAGCCATCCACATGCCCAGCAGTTGAATGCTAGCTTGCTAGCACTTTAACTGCTGCCTTTTCAGTTGGTAGATCATCCCCCTTACGTGAGATTGTGGAATGTGCGGTTCCTCAGTGGCAGGTTCCCAAATGCCACTTTTTCTCATGGAAGGTGATTCTGGCTCTCTACCGGCATGTGGAAGGCAATGTCTTGACCTTGCTGGACAGGGCAATCAGCGGTAAGGTGCATATTACCGCTGACTCATGGTCCAGAAGGCATGGACAGGAATGTTACCTATCTTTAACTGCGCACTGGGTGACTCTTCTGGCAGCTGGGAAGGATGCAGGACAGGGTGCAGTAGTGTTGAAGGTTGTTCCACCACCACGCCTCCAAAGTTCTACTAGTGGTGATTCTGCCACACCTCTCTCCTCCACCCCTCCTCTTTTTCTTCCTCCATGGCCTCTTCCTGTGCTGATTTGTCCTCGGAACCAGCGGTGCTCCGTAGGCGTTCAAGGGGCTATGCAAGCACGCAGGCAAAAAGATGCCATGCGGTGCTTGAGCTGGTATGCTTGGAGGACAGGAGCCACACTGGGGCAGAGATTCTGTCAGCTCTGCAGGGACAGGTTCAGAGGTGGTTGATGCCACGCCAGCTTAAGCTAGGTATGGTGGTTTGCGACAATGGCACCAACCTCCTCTCCGCCCTCTGACAGGGACAACTGACCCATGTGCCCTGTTTGGCTCACGTCCTTAACTTGGTGATGAAGTGGTTCTTGGGCAGGTATTCGGGCTTACAGGATGTCCTGAGGCAGGCCAGGAAAGTCTATGTGCATTTCTGCGGGTCATATAATGCCAGTGCTTGGCTGGCAGACCTCCAAAAGGAGTTTAACCTGCCCAGGAACTGCCTAATCTGTGACATGCCCACCAGGTGGAACTCAATGTTGGCTATGCTGCAGCAGCTGCACATGCATCAGAGGGCCATCAATGAGTACCTGTGCGACTATGGCACCAGTACAGGGGAGCTTGTTTTTTTTCCCCACGCCAGTGGGCTATGATCAGGGATGCATGCACTGTCCTGTCACCATTTGAGGAGGCCACGAGGATGGTGAGCAGGCAGAACAGAGGGAGGAAGAGGAGGATTTCCTTACCTCTCAAGGTCCCCTTTATCCAGACAGTGTTCCTGCGTGCCCACCGATCATACAGGAAGAGGACAAGGAGGAGGAGGAGGTAGATTGTGTCAGCATGGAGGTGGAGCCTGGCACTCAGCATCAGCAGCAGTCTTCATGGGATCATTTACAGTCTGAAGAAACCCATGGACTTGTACGTGACTGGGAGGAGGTGGCTGCGGATCATGTCATCCTTAGTGACCCAGAGGACTCTGGACCGAATGCCTCAGCACCTATGCTGCATGGCATCCCTGATCCTGCAAAGCCTGCGGAAGAATCCTTTTATTCATGGTATCAAGGGGAGGGATGATTACTGGCTAGCAACCCTCCTTGATCCACATTACAAGGGTAAGATTGCGGACCTTATCTTGCCATCGCAGAGGGAGCAGAGGATGAAACATCTTCGGGAGGCCTTGCAGAAAGGTTTGTGCAATGCTTTTCCAGAGCCTGGGAGGTTGCAGTTTCCTGGTCCTCCTGGACAACGTGTTGCTGAGGCTTCGGTCAGTCACAGAAGGAGCAGTGGAGAAGGTGGCCGTCTGACCGATGCGTTCAGGCAATTTTTTAGTCCGCAGCCCCAAGGTCTGATCAGTTCCAGCAACCATCGCCAGCGTCTGATTCACATGGTGCAGGATTACCTAGGGGCAAGATCAGACTTGGACATCTTTCCCACCAGAAATCCTCTGGGTTACTGGGTCTTGAGGATGGATCACTGGACAAAGCTTGCACAGTATGCAATTGAGCTACTGGCCTGTCCTGCATCCAGCGTTCTTTCAGAATGCACATTCAGCGCTTCTGGAGGCATTGTAACTGATCACAGGGTGCGCCTGTCCACCAAATCGGTCGATCAGCTGACCTTCATAAAAATGAATCGGTCTTGGATCACCAGCTACCAAGCACCTGATGCTGATGTAACAGATTGATTTTTTTAATGTGAGATCCCATCAAGACTGCCTATGCTGATGCTGAGTGACTATCCTGTTATGCTGAGTGACAATCCTCTTCCTCCTCAATTTTCATGCTGATAGCTTGTAAGAAAATTTTTGGTTCTGGGCACCACCACCAGTGGCCAAGGCCCAATTTTTCTGCCCCTGTTTAGCAGGGGCATGTAATTACAATTTTTGATGCAATACTTTGCAGCAGGGCTCATTCCTGTGCTCCAACTATCGTATCTGTGAGGGGTTGCAGTGTTGTAGCACCAGCACGGCCCGTTCCTGCGCCCACCAAGAGTAACTGTGAGGGCTTACAGTATTGTGGCAACACCAACACCTAAGGCCCCAATTTCTGCAGAGTATATAGGGCAGGCCCCTACTTTCAAACATCCAACCTACAAATGACTCCTACTTGCAAACGGAAGGAGACAACAGGAAGTGAGATGAAATCTACCCCTTGGAAGGGAAATTCTTTTCTGTAAGAGTTAATATGGGAAAAACGTGTCTCCTCTTTACTGATGCTTTATCACCAATCCCTTTTTCACTAAAAACCCCAAATTTTCAAAAAACATTTTTCATTGGGACAGAAAGTGAGGTGAAATCTTCTGAAGGGGTGCGCAGACAGCAAAACAAATGTTACAGGAGTGATAACCCTTCCCTATGTTTTCCAAAAAGCTTAAAAATAGATTTTTTGGCTGGAGCTACACTTTAAAAATGTACCAGTTGAAAATTACAAACAGATTCTACTTAACAACAAACCTACAGTCCCTGTCTTATTTGCACCGCCTGTATACTGCTGTTCAGAGTATATAGGGCCTGGGGGCCCCACGCCTTTCCTTTTTTTAATTTGGGTGCGGGGTTCCCCTTAATATTCATACAAGACCCAAAAGGCCTGGTAATGGACTGGGGGGGTTACCCATGCCGTTTGTCTCACTGATTTTCATCCATATTGCCGGGACCCGACATTACATTAAAGCCGCAAGTAGTTTTAAATGACTTTTATTACTTTAAAAATGTCATTTTGTGCAGGGACTGTTTTAAGCACAGGAAACATGTGCCACTTTACAGGCATACTATAGACACCCCCAGGTACTATATTTAATGGAATATTTTACTTTAATTTTTTCACTTTAAGCATCATTAAAATCACTGCTCCCGAAAAAACTGCTGTTTTTAAAACTTTTTTTTGTATTGATACATGTCCCCTGGGGCAAGACCCGGGTCCCCAAACCCTTTTTAGGACAATAACTTGCATATTAGCCTTTAAAATTTGCACTTTTGATTTAGAACGTTCGAGTCCCATAGACTTTAATGGGGTTCTAAAGTTCGCGCAAACTTTCGGTCAGTTCGCAGGTTCTGGTGGGAACCGAACCGGGGGGGTGTTCAGTTCATCCCTAAAAGTGAAGGGGGCAAATTCAGCCTTGGCATCTACTCTACCAGTAATGCCTCAAACAGATGTTCAGAATTTCTGACAACCAAACCGTGGATTTATTTCCGACGGATGTTGGCTCAAACTTGTCTTGCATACACACGGTAGCACAAATGTTGTCAGAAATTCCAAACGTCAAGAACGCGGTGACGTACAACACGTACGATGAGCTGAGAAAAATTAACTTCAATAGCCAGTGCGGCTCTTCTGCTTCATTCCGAGCATGCGTGGACTTTTGTGCGTCGGAATTGTGTACACACGCTTGGAATTTACTACAACAGATTTTGTTTCGAAAAATTTGAGATCCAGCTCTCAAACATCTGTTGTTGGAAATTCCGCCAGCAAATGTCCAATGGAACCTACACACTGTCAGAATTTCCGACAACAAGCTCACATTGAACATTTGTTATTGGAAATTCCGATTGTGTGTATGCGGCATAAGTCTGGAATGGCAGTGTTGAAAGCCAAACTATAATCAATAAACAACATTCTTACATAGTTGCCAGATTGTTCCAAATGACTTAAAGCCACATGTAGTGTAAGAGCAATAGCATCCTCAGTGCTTCTATTATATGCAAATTGGTCAAATTATTATATTATATGCAAATGGGCCTGGTAAGCCTGTTTTGATACATTTTAACAGCAGCCCTTCAAAGCACTTCATTATTACCAGGAAGAGGGCAATCAGCCTGTAGTCCTTCAAGCTATCTATATTTGATTTTTTTTGGTATGAATTTACTAACAGTAGATTTTAAGGAGGTTGGTACCACAGCCAGTGATAATGATCGATAAACTATTTTAGTAAAGACCCCTGCAAGTTGGTCTGTACAGGCCTTAACAACCCTCCCTGGAACCCCATCTGGGCCTGCCAATTTCCTAATGTTAACAGACCTAAATGCCTGATACACTTCATGTTCCTGTACCACAGGTGCAACATCACCCATACACGAATTTGAAAGATGTGTTTGTTGGGGTACTACACTCTCAAAGCATGAGAAAAAGCAGTTTAATTCCTCAGCTAGTTGAAAATTAAACTTTGCACCCTGGTGAGTGTTCTCTGTTTGATTTAGCATATGCTGTATCCCTTTCCACCTTCCTGTGCGTAATTTCCTCTAAAATATTCTTAAATTTTACTTTTATAAACTAATTTGGCTTCTTTTATGCTCCTCCTTAAATTTGCTCTAGCAACACTATACTTAACCTTATCCCCACTCCTAAGGGCACTATCATGTTGTCTCAAGAGACAACATACACTCTTGGTCATTCAGGGCTTCTGATTAGGAAAAACATTGATGCGCTTCCTTTCCATAACATTGTCTACACAAGTACTAATGTAACTCAGTACTGTTTCATTGTGCATATATAGATCATGTTGTTCAAAAATCTTCCAATTGGTCCTCTCAAAGCAGTCCTGTAACTGCTTGAGAGAGAGCCATCTGGCCAAATCCTTATCTCCTTGCTTTCTGGAACAGTTTGCTGCCTAATTGTAATGTACAATGGAATAATACATATCCAATGTATTTGCACCCCTGGTTGCACACCTCACAAATTGATGGAATTCTTGGACAGCTGTCCTCATATTTGTGTAGTTGAAGTCAACAGCAGTCACAAGTACCCCATCAGGATGTGCACACTGGAGTTTACCTATCACTTTTGCCAGTGTATCTGAAATTGCAGCAGTATTCGCATCCGACGGTACGTATACCACAAGGATGAATATTGCCGACAATTCCCTTTGACAAGTAGAAGGGTCTACACTTCACAAACAAAAATTCTAAGTCTGGAGAAAAGTGATTGCCCACAATCTTGCTGTTCGAGCACCAGGCATTCAAAACATAAATACAAAGCCCCTGCCCCTATTCTTTACCAAGTCTAACGTTCTATCCTGTTGGTGAAAACTCCATCCAGGTAATTTCATAGCACTATCTGGAATAGAATTGTGAAGCCATGTCTCCCTAAAAGTAGACACACACAGCAATTTTGAATCATGTTGTATGTGGAAATCTGCAATTGCAGTTAATTTAACTTTGGAGCAAGGGATCTGGCATTTGTTAGGAGGACGCTAGGCCAAGGAGGCCTGTGTGCTTGCTTTCTCAATCTTGCCAATGCTCCTGCTCGACAGCCCCGTTTCTGTCTTCTCTTGTGTTGTTTCCTATGCCGCTTACCCAGCATAACAATAGGTAGCAGCCTCTCAGTATGCTGGCCTGAGTCCATAGGGATCTAACATCCTCTAGAAAAGCCAGCTTTAGCAAGGGTATTTTGGATGTTCATACTGGAGTTTACCTATCGCTTTTGCCAGTGTATCTGAAATTGCAGCAGCATTCGCATCCAACGTTACGTATACCACAAGGATGAATACTGCCGTGAATTCCCTTGACAAGTAGAAGGGTCTACAATTCACAACCAAAAATTTTAAGTCTGGAGAACAATGATTGCCCATAATCCTGCTGTCTGAGCACCAGGCTTTCAAAACATAAATACAAAGCCCCCTGCTCCTACTCTTTACCAAGTCTAATGTTCTATCCTGTTGGTGAAAAGTCCATCCAGGTAATTTCATAGCAGTATCTGGAATAGAATTGTGAAGCCATGTCTCCCTAAAAATCATCACACAGTAATTTTGAATCATGTTGCAAGTGGAAATATGCAATTTCAGTTCATTTAACTTTGGAGCAAGGGATCTGGCATTTGTTAGGAGGAGGCTAGGTCAAGGAGGCCTGTGTGCTTGCTTTCTCAACCTTGCCAATGCTCCTGCTCGACAGCCCCGTTTCTGTTTTCTCTTGTGTTGTTTCCTATGCCACTTACCCAGCAGTCCATAGGGATCTAACATCCTCTAGAAAAGCCAACTTTAGCATGAGTATTTTGATGTAACCTGATATCCAGCAGCTCTGCGCTGCTGTAGGTTATTCTAGCTTCACATTTTACATACATCGCTGAGATTTAACTCAGTATTGATACATATACAAGTACATAGAAAAACACCCCTTCTATTTTTGAAATCACAAAAAAAAACCTCAAAGGATCAGTTGTCAGTAGGGGGATCTATGTAGCACAGTCAAATGTATACAGGGTAAACTGCTCAGCAGCCAGCTGAGTGAAGATGACAGCTTATCCCAGCTCAGCAGCCCAAATCCCAGGGAGACACACCTCACTGGAGCCCCCCCCAGCAGCAGGACAACATAACCTTCCTCTCACCAGCCACCCGCTCTCGTGGCTCCACTGGTGACTCATGGTGATTACTCTCAATGACAGCTCCCACTGATCTTGCCATGCTTGCCGCTACACCCTCCTCCACACTCTTTCAGCTTCCGAAAATTATTTCACCTTCTCCTCCTTCACTACTGCTTCAGCTCTCCTCTCCCAACACGAGCATGCAGCTTGTCGGCTTGTAGCTTGACACACACTCCTCCCACTCCTCTCTCCTCAACTTTCAATCTGGGTGTGTTAGCCACCCTCTTCCGCAGCCGCTGCGTCCTTGCGCGCCACCCCACAGCAAATCAGATCAGATCAGATAAAACAAGGTATGGGAAAGTTTTGTTTTCCATTTATATAGTAAAAAAATAAAAACAGTAGTTGTTAAATACCACCAAAAGAAATCTTTATCTATATCAAAAAATATATCAAATTAATTTTAGTACAGTGTTGCATGGCCAAGTACTTGTCAATCAAAGTATCAGTGCTGAAAATTGAAAAATTGTTAGGTAATGGAGGGGGTGAAACATGCCAGCACAAAGGTTAGTAGTTTACCAGATTGTGGACATATTTATTTATAAATGGTCAAATATTACTGCTTTCTTTGCCCAGATTTTACCATTTTATTTTCATCTTACTCCAATATTAGCTATTGTTGGTATCCCTATGCAATTAATTACTTGAACTTTTTTGAAAATTGGAAACAAATTTCTGATTGTTAACATCAGGTTAGCAGCAGCTATGTGAGCTATTTGCCTAACTTGGATTGACAGTTGGTTTCCCTGAACTGCTGAGGTCCATTCTTTTTTACAAATATTTTACTTTTATGAGGCACTGTAAAATTGATTTGTTTAGTGTATTCTGAGGAAAGTTAATTGCAAAGTGGTCCTCTTACCTGCCATTCCTCTTGTCTTCTGAGGAGCACAGCATTTGTTAGTTTGTTTATTTTAACAAGGTAGTGGAAAATAGATTTGTTTCAGGACATTTTCCAAGAAAAGTTCATTGTAAAGTATTATGCCTTTTTATTTGTCTTCTAGTAAACAAATCCTACATCAATAATATTATTTTATTAAATATTTTGTTGATATGTTGCAGCTTCCCAGTTTTTTATTTATTCTATTTTCCTTCTTTTTTTCTTGCTTGTTCCCACAAAAATAACCTTGTGAGGGTCTGAGATTACCTGCTGATCTGAGAGCAAGAGGGGCATGTGTCCCTGATTTGATAAAATGATTACTTTACTTTAATCACTCTCTCTTGGGATATTTGAAGATTGGAAACGGTTTCCTTATTAGAAAAAAAAAAACAAAATAAACATTTTTGTTAACTTGTAATTAGGTAAAACTGGATTTTGATCACATTATTCTAGATATAAAAAACATATTTTTCTATGTCTCTCTGGGCTTTCTAATTGGTCCGGCGGCGGAGGCAGGAGGAGGGGGACGAACTTCCGAGAGACGGCACCGTTGCCCCGTCTCCTGGAAGTAGGGAACGGTACCTGTTCCCCCCTCCCCCCTAAAAGGTGCCAAATGTGGCACTGAGGGGGGGGAGGGTAGACGGATAAGTGGAAGTTCCACTTTTGAGTGGAACTCTGCTAAGTAGAAGGTCATCAAAGGTTTTTCTATTTTCTTTGTGGTGTATTAAATTAAATGTAAGATTGCAAACATCTGTAATAACTTTTAATGTATGATTTTAATGAATATTATTCAATAGGTATGATTTTTATATAATATGAACATGTTATGTTGCTAGTTGAAGATAGCACCCCCAAAGTTCCTTGTACAAGATTTTTTCTATACTCTTTCATTCCCTTGCAAAGTCTAATTGCCTTTAGTAAATAAACCCAATTTTGTCCATCATGTTCCTGCCCCTTTGTGTTAAAACTGAATTAAAATGTATTTCCATTTTTGCAGTCAAATTTGAGAAAACTCCATAATATGTTTGTTGTTTGTTCCCATTCATGCATCATTTCCCCCAAAAATATATATTTTTTTACATTCAGGTACAGTGTATTTTGTGTGCTAAATAAAGACAGCTAGTGTATGTACTCCACCTACAAGGCCCCATGACCCCATAATGTGTGTGTTGGGGAGGGGTGACGATAAGAAATGAGCCAAATCGACTTGGGTCCAGTTCAATCAGGGTTCATCAACACCCTAACTAAAATCATGTTGAAGCAAATGCCTTCAGTAGTCACCTAATTAGTAAATAGAGTCCACCTGTGTGTATTTTAATCTCAATGTAAATATAGCTGCTCTGTGAAGCCCTCCAAGGTTTGTTAGAGAACCTTAGTGAACAAAAAACATCATGAAGGCCAAGGAACACATCAGACAGGTAAGGGATAAAGTTGTTCAGAAGTCTAAAACAGTTATAAAAAATATCCCAATCTTTGAACATCTCACGAAGCACTGTTTAATCCATCATCCGAAAATGGAAAGAGTATGGCACAACTGCAAACCTCCCAAGACATGGCCGTCCACATAAACTCACAAGTCGGGCAAGAAGAGCATTAATCAGAGAAGCAGTCAATAGGCCCATGGTAACTCTAGAGGTGCTGCAGAGATCCACAGCTCAGGTGGGAGAATCTGTCCACAGGACAATTATTAGTTGTGCACTCCACAAATCTGGCCTTTATGGAAAAGTGGTAAGAAGAAAGCCATTGTTGAAACAAAGCCATAAGAAGCCCCGTTTGCAGTTTGCAAAAAAAGCCATGTGGGGGACACAGCAACCATGATGAAGAAGGTGCTCTGGTCAGATGAGACCAAAATTGAACTTTTTGGCCTAAAAGCAACATGCTGTGTGTGACAGAAAACTAACAGTGCACATGACCCTGAACACACCATCCCCACCGTAAAACATGGTGGTGGTGACAGCATCATGTTGTGGGGGTGGTTTTCTTCAGCAGGGACAGGAAAGCTGGTCAGAGTTGATGGGAAGATGGATGGAGCCAAATGCAAGGCAATCTTAGAAGAAAACCTGTTAGAGTCTGAAAAAGACAAGAGTGGGGCAGAGTTTCACCTTCCAGCATGACAATGACCCTAACATACAGCAGCCAGTGCTTCAATTAGACATGTGCAGTTTGTTTCGTTCCGAATTGAAATTCGGACGAATTTTACATTTTCGGAAATTTGGATGTATCCGAATGTATCCGAATTTTCGAATAACAATAGTACCGAATTTAAATGAATCTGAAATAACCAAAAAAAAACAGTCGAAATTCAAATTTGAATCAATTCCAATAGTTTTTTAATCAATTTCGAATAGTTTTAAAATTTGAATAGTTTTAAAATTTGAATTTGAAAAGTTTTAAAATTTGAAAATAAAGGAACAGAATAGAAAAAAATAGAACAGAATAGAATAAAAAAAAATAGAATAAAATAGAAAGAATATAACCATCTTCTGAAATTGAATTTTCAAACAGAATAAATTTGAATTTGAATACATAAGAAAAGTATAGAATAGAAAGTAATAGAATAGAAAAAAAAAAAAGAATAGAAAGGACTATAATGGAATAGAAAAGAATAGAATAAAAAAAAACAATATAATAGAATAGAAAGAATATAACCATTTCCCAAAATTCAAATAGAATCAATTTGAATTTGAATAGAATAGAAAATAATAAATAGAATAGAAAATAACAGAATAGTATAGAAAAAACGACATTTAGGAGGTGATAGCTACTGAAACTTAGAGAATTTAAAGAATTTTGATAAGAGGTCCTCCTCTACATTTCTGCAAAAGTACTGGTAATCTTCAGTTTAACGGTGCCATCTCTGCCCCTTTTACTTTCCTCCCCTCTTCCCTTTCCCTGATTCCCTTTCCCCTTTAATTTTTTTTTTTTTTTTTTTTTTTTTTCTCCCCCTCTTCCCCCCCCCCCACCCATTCCCCCCCCTCCCCTCATGTCTCTGCCTTTTTACCAGAATGGCGACATTGAGTTCTCCCACTAAGTGGGTACGTTACCTAAATGTTATATTTGTTCTCTTTATATATACCGGTAATTCTCTAATACGAGCTGTTTGGACTGTTTGAGATTTATGTTGTTTCTATTTTTTCCCCAGTCTGCGGTGGGGAACTGTCACTGCTCCCCCCTACAAGATGCACGTGCTTCCGGCCCAGCCGGCTGGTTTGGGAGTACGGACATCTACCTGTTGTACTGAGAAGTCCAACACACCAAGTGTTTTGACACTTACCTTCTCCTTCTACAAAACTTTCTCTCTGTTTCTTATTTTCTTTCTCTCTTCTTTTCTTCACTTTTCTCTCCACCTCTCCTTTCCTGATTGTTTCTCACTGGGTCGGGGGGATTGCACGATCCATACATATCTTCCCAGTGGTCGTCCTCCCAAATTGCTTAAATGGCCCCTTTGAACATACTTTCCCTTAACGTAAAGGGACTTAACTCTCCTAACAAGAGGGTTAAGGCCTTCCGTACTTTTGCATCCCTGAAAGCTAGTATTATAGCTCTACAAGAAACTCACTTTTCTAATCAAGCAACACCTAAATATTTTAGCTCCAAATACCCCCAAGTGTTTACTGCATCTGCAGCTACTAAGCAACGGGGTGTCCTTGTTGCGTTCCACCACACTCTTCCGTTTATCTTAACTAATGAAATTAAAGATCCTGAAGGCCGTTATATTATTTTAGTTGGGCATGTACAAGATGTGACAACTACTGTTGTCTCTTATTATGCCCCCAATACTAATCCCAACCCCTTTTTCTCTCACCTCCTACAAATTATACGAGCACACTGTAAAGGTACCCTCTTTCTATGCGGCGACTCAAATCAAGTACTTCACCCACACCTAGACAAATCTCCCTACGCCCCAGAACAATATTCCCCTTCTCTATCTTTTCGCAAACTGTTCCAACAAGCCTCCCTACTAGATACTTGGAGAGAATGCAATCCAGCTAAGAAAAACTATACCTTCTACTCCTACCCACATAAATCCTTCTCAAGGATTGACCATATTTTTATACCAGTTTCATCCTCCCCAACCCTGCTCCATTCAAACATACATCCAATCACTTGGTCAGACCACTGCGCAGTAGTAACAACAGTCTCCTCCCTGATCCCCCAATCTAAAGACCGTACATGGTGCATTAATGAGGCGCATTTGACCAATCAATCCTATTGTGTTGACATACAACTAGCCCTTAAAGAATACATACAACATAATGCCACACCCGGCATCTCGCCTATCCTGTTATGGGAAGCCCACAAACCCGTGATTAGAGGGACTTGTATATCTACATCCACCCATCTCAAAAGAGATAAAAAACTTAAAACACAACAACTAGAAGCTGAATATCATCGTCTCTTCCTCCAATTCCAATCCACCCCAACTGAACCCCATAGGATCTTACTTGAAAAAACGAAAACTGAGCTAGATTTAATCTTAGCAGAATCAGCAGATAAAACCATTCGAAGATTCAACCATACAATCTACACAAAAGCCAATAAACCTGATTCCTTCCTGGCACTAAGACTTCGCCGACCGGAAAGGGCGCATAATCCTATCAGACTCAAACTGGCCAAAGATAACTTCACGAGTAATCCTGTTAAAGTTCTTGCAGAATTCCGTAAGAAGTTAGCTGAATTATATACCCCGACACGCACATTCTCGGCAACGCAAGCGGAGTCACTATTTCAAAATATCACTCTACCAAATCTATCAGAGGCCCACAGAGAGTCTATGGAACGCCCCATTACGTCTGAGGAAGTCCTTCTTGCCATAAAATCTCTTAAACCCCATAAAAGACCAGGCCCCGACGGTTTATCAAGCTCCTATTTTAAAAAATTTGCCCCCACTTTAGCCCCCCTTCTTACTAATACTTTTAACTCTCTCCTTAAACAATATTCCTTTGGTCGAGATACGTTGACAGCCATTATTTCCATGATACCCAAGCCTAACACAGACAACGCCTTATGGTCCAATTATAGGCCTATATCCTTACTTAACTTGGATATAAAGATATTAGCCAAGATTATGGCATTACGCCTCAATCCAATTATAGGTAGCCTAATTCACAAAGACCAAGTTGGCTTCATACCAAAACGTCAAGCCAGTGACAATATTCGACGCCTCATTCTGCTCCAACACCTAGCCCGAACACGCCAGATCCCCATGCACCTACTCTCTCTTGATATTCGTAAGGCGTTCGACACAGTCTTATGGCCCTATATTAACTATGTACTCCAGAGATGGGGATTTGGACCAAATTTTTTGCAATGGGTTAACTCCCTATATCATCAACCACAAGCTTATGTCAAATACTCAGGATACCGTTCGGACTGTTTCCAAATTTTACGAGGTACTAGACAAGGATGCCCCCTCTCTCCCCTTATATTCGCACTGGCGATAGAACCCCTTGCAGCCCTCATAAGGGCAAACCCAAATATCAAAGGCCTTGATATAGCTTCTACATCACATAAGTTATGCTTATTTGCAGATGACGCGCTGCTATTTGTCACATCACCTAGAACTACACTCCCCAACCTACTTCATCTCCTTGACAAATTTGCCCGAATATCAGGCCTGGAAGTTAATCAGTCTAAATCAAAAGCTCTCAACGTATCCATACCACAACCTGAATTGGTACACATAAAGGAATTCTTCCCTTTCATTTGGGCCCCAGCTTCTATTCCTTATCTTGGTATTAAACTAACTAGTGACCCAGACCAGCTTTTTAAAACCAACTATCTCCCCATGTTAAAACACCTAACAGCCTTATTGGAAGCGTGGCGCCCAATATGTACCTCTTGGCTAGGCCGGATAGCGGCTGTAAAGATGTCCCTACTTCCAAAACTGCTTTACCTATATAGAGTCCTCCCGATCCCAATCCCCCCATATTACCATCGAATCATTCAAACGCGAGTATCCAAATACATATGGGGCCCAATTAGACCCAGAGTCTCCAAAACGGTACTGCTCCGTAGTAAAACCAAGGGCGGGTTGGGTCTACCTAATTTCATGGGATATTATCACGCCGCCCAACTGGCCCAGATTACTTTATATCATGCACAGAATGAGATACCACTTTGGGTCAGTTTGGAAGCTATTGATCTATACCCGCTCAACATATCTAACCTACTATGGTTGCCCCCCACAACTCGTGGCCCAATTAGTAACCCCATAACGGGACATTCTCTTAAGCTGTGGGACAAACTCCGAGGTCCCTTTAAATTACAATCCCCACACTCCCCACTTCTTTCTTTTCTAGACCATCCGAACTTCTACCCAGCCCAAGTCAGTCCGAACTCGTTTCAAATCTGGCACAGGGCAGGATTATGTCGCATACGCGATTTTGTCTCAGGATCAGGTATAAAGACGTTTGCCTCTCTACAAAACCTAACTGATATTCCCAACACAGAAATCTTTCGATTCTTACAGATATCCCATTTTATCCGAACGACGATTGGTACACATACGTCACTAGACGACTTATCTCTTTTTGAAGGAATTTGCAACTCTGACCCTCACGCCCCTGGTCTAATATCTCTTTTATATGCTCACCTGACCTCTCCCCCAAACAACCTCCCTCCATATACTGCACAGTGGTCTGCGGATTTTGCATTACACCTTGATACAGAGGACTGGTCTGACATTTGGTCCAATACGAAAATATCCTCTCAAAACATAATTGCACAAGAGGCAAATTATAAAGTACTTATGAGATGGTATCTGGTTCCTGCCAGGATTGCCAAATTTCTCCCAAATTACTCAGCCAATTGTTTCCGTGGCTGTAACGAGCAAGGAACCCACGCGCATATATGGTGGTCATGCTCTATAGCACAGGAATTTTGGGCTGCGATCTTTCAAATAGCCTCTACCTTATTTCAACATCCAATTGAACCAGATCCAGCTATAGCATTGCTGAACCTAATCCCCTCGGACTTCACCAGATCTCAGACCCGCCTCCTTCTTCAGCTCACAACAGCAGCTAAACAGACGATAGCTAGGGCCTGGAAAACCCCGAAACTTTCCCTAGCTGAGGCCAAAAATAGGGTCACCCAGGCTATGATCCATAGTAAAATAGAAGCCACGATACTTGATAGGATCCCTCAACATCTGAAAATTTGGAATCCCTGGACTGAACATTTTCTACCCCCAGACTTTGATAAGAACCTCCTTAACCCCTAATGACCCAATATCACAATAGATGGACCTGGTGGTGAGCCAGACTCTCGTGCGCTCCCCCCGACCCCCCTCCTCCCTCTCTCTATCCTTCTCTAATCTTTCTCTATCTTCCCTATCCTTCTTTTCTTTCTGATTTCCCTCTCTTTACTCTCTCCTTCTTCTTGCGCTCTTTTTACAGGTAACTTTATTGAAGATTATATAAAGTCTACCAACTTTGAGCCTTTATATGTTCGCAGACTTACTATCCATATTTAAATGCTATCACCTTACTCTTGACATTAATCTTACTATTTTATTTTTTTTATTTTTCTTGATATAACCCTGTTTTGTCATCTAGACGTAACAGGAAACCGTTATATTTTGTTCTCACTCAACTCTGTGAAAAACTTGTCACTGGACCGTACCGTATAATTTATTCCTGAAAATTGTTATAACACAATCCCCACTAGGGTATTTATGTATAATGACAAATCCAACTATGTGACATATGTATTGCCTGTTAAACTTTATGTCTTACTCTCAATAAAAAAGTTTGAAAAGAAAAGAAAAAACGACAGAATAGAATAGAAAAGAATAGGAACGAATAGAACCATCTTCTGAAGTTCAAATTTTTAATAGAAAAGAATAGAATAGAAAAGAATAAACAAATAGAAAAATAATAGAATTATATAAATAATAGAATAAAATATAAAGAATATAACCATTTTCCACAATTCAAATATAATCAATTCAAATTTGAAATTGAAACAAAACGAAATTTTTTTTTTTTTTCGGTCTGCACATGTTTAACTACAATGGAATGGTTTAGATCAAAGCATATTCATGCGTTAGAATGGCCCAGTCAAAGTCCAGACCTAAATCCAATTGAGAATCTGTGGCAAGGTTTAAAAATTGCTGTTCAGAGACACTCTCCATCCAATCTGACAGAGCTTGAGCTATTTTGCAAAGAAGAATAGACAAAAATTTCACTCTCTAGATGTGCAAAGCTGGTAGAGACATACCCAAAAAAGACTTGCCGCTGTAATTGCAACGAAAGGTGGTTCTACAAAGCATTTACTAAGGGGGGCTGAATACAAATAGATGGCCCCTTTCACATATTTATTTGTAAAAAATCTTAAAATCCATTTATCTTGTTCCTTCCACTTCACAATTATGTGCCACTTTGTGTTGGTCTATCACATAAAATTCCCAAAAAATACATTTACGTTTTTGGTTGTAACATGACAAAATGTGGAAAATTTAAAGGAGTATGAATACTTTTTCTTCTGTAGTGCTGGCCAACACTGTACTCCCAATTTTCTACTCTGTCAAGGGATTCTTTTTCCCTACATGCAATATTTTACATTTAGACACATTGAACTGTAGTTTTCACTGCTTTGACCAAACTTTCAGCAATGCCAAATTCTGCTCCATGTTACGTACACCTCAAAGGATATTAACCCTATTGCAAGCCTTTGTGTCATCAGCAAAAATGCATAACATACCCACCAAACCTTTAGTTATATCACTTACTGTACCTACTGTACCTTACTGTACCAAAACACGTGTGATCAATACAAATACTCAGCCCAATAAATACCATCTGCTCATGGGTTATGATTCCGTAATTGTTTGATGCTGCTTATTTATTTAAGTTGGCGGCATTCTTGTAGTCCTGCTGTCCTGTGTCACAAGAGCATCAGGATGGAGGGGCCCAGTGGCGGCCCCTGCATTGTGAGCGCACGAGCGCCGCCTCCCTATCCCTGCTACTACCCCCATCCTTGTGCCCGGCCCCTTTCAGGATGCCAGATGCATGGATTCCTATGGCGGGGGCGGGAGGGGGTGTATTTTTTTGAAGCACCTGATTAAAGCCAGAGGCTCTAATAGGCTTCAAAAAAGGGTGGACTCGGGTCACAGATAGTTCGCCCTGATCCCACCCAATTGTGGGACAATAGCGAATGAATATTCGCTATTTTCACACTGTATTGCCTCACCACCAATCTGGAGGCAGGTCAGTGAGACCTGTTTCCTGATTGGGCAAAGCGCCAGGCATCCCTATTGGATTCTCATCGCTTTGGCGGAAGTGGGCCAGAGGAAGTGAGAGGAGAGGAGACGCCGGAGTAGATGACAAGGTATGGCACAGTAGCAGCGTTTGAGGGCACAGTGGCAGCTTTTGATGGGCACAGTGGCAGCATTTGAGGGCACAGTGGCAGCGTTTGATGGGCACAGTTGCAGCGTTTGATGGGCACAGTGGCAGCATCTGAGAGCACAGTGGCAGCGTTTGATGGGCACAGTGGCAGCGTCTAATGGGCACAGTGGCAGTGTCTAATGGGCACAGTGGCTGCAATTGATGATTTTTTTTTTTTTGCACCCCCCCAAAAATTTTGAGCACCAGACACCACTGGAGGGGCCATAGATATTTCTTTGCTGCCCAACATGGGCTTTCAATAGGGATAACAAGTACTGCATTCAACTTCCAATTACTTTTATTAATGGGTATAATAGATTAGATTTATAACGTTTTGGAGTGGTTACAGATCAGACTGTAATGATGTCATGCCTGCGTCTACATGCCTTATAGGGACACATTTCTGAGGAAACTTTAGTGAGCTGAAGAAAAGGGGTGTCTTCCCAGAAATGCATCCCTATGTGATATCTAGACTTAGGTGGGATACTTTCAGAGTGGGCGTGGCTTCTTCTGACCGCAATCGGCATTGGTTCCCCATGAGGCTTCTCAGCCTTTTTCCATTACAATGGATGGACTCCCCTGCTTTCCCTGAGCAGGGCTGCATGGGACTATGAGGACCTGCTATGCAACAGTACAAGACCACATTTGTGAGTGCACTAGCTTTAAGTATTTTATTTGATAAATACTAATGTTTTTAATACTACACTTAGAGTCCTTCCCTGCGTGTTTTTTTTTTTTATATAAATGTAAATAAATTTAAGTATCCACAAATACTGTATATGGCTAGTATTCTAGATTGTAAGTTGCATGCATAATATTTAGATAAAATATATTAACCACTTGACCACTGTGCACTTAAACCCCCTTAATAACCAGACCAATTTTCAGCTTTCAGTGCTCTCACACTTTGAATGACAATTACTCAGTCAAATGAAATTTTTGTCCTTTTTTTCACACAAATAGAGATTTCTTTTGATGGTATTTAATCACTGCTGGGTTCTTTATTTTTTGCGCTATAAAAGAAAAAAGACCGAAAATAAAATGCATTTTTCTTAGTTTCTGTTATAAATTTTGCAAATTAGTAATTTTTTCTTCATATATTTTGGCCAAAATTTATACCGCTACATATCTTTGGTAAAAATAACCCAAATCGGTGTATATTATTTGGTCTTTGTGAAAGTTATAGAGTCCACAAGCTATGGTGCCAATCTCTGCAAATTGATCACACCTGAAGTACTGACGGCCTATCTCATTTCTTGAGACCCTAACATGCCAGAAAAATACAAATACCCCCCAAATGACCCCTTTTGGGAAAGAAGACATTCCAAGGTATTTAGAAAGATGCATGATGAGTTTTTTGAAGTTGTTATTTTTTCCCACAATTCTTTGCTTTTTTTTTTTTTTTCACAAAATTGTCATATTAGCAGGTTATTTCTCACACACAGCATATGCATACCACAAATTACACCCCAAAACACATTCTGCTATTACTCCTGAGTATGGTGATACCACATGTGTGAGTCTTTTCCACAGTGTGGCCACATACAGAGGCCCAACATGCAGGGAGCACCATCAGGCATTCTAGGAGCACCCAGGCCAATTCTGACATTTCTCTCCTACATGTAAAAATCATAATTTATTTGCTAGAAAATTACATAGAACCCCAGAACATTATATATATATATATATATATATATATATATATATATATATATTTTTAGCAAAGACCCTAGATAATACAATGGTGGTCGTTGCAACTTTTTATCTCGCACGGTATTTGCTCAGCAATTTTTCGAACGCGTTTTAAAAAAACAAAAACAGTTTTGTGCTTTAAAAAAAAACAAAACAGTAAAGTTAGCCCAATGTTTTTGCATAATGTGAAAGATGAAGTTATGCCGAGTAAATAGATACCTAACATGTCACCCTTCAAAATTGCACACGCTCGTGGAATGGCACCAAACTTCGCTACTTAAAAATCCCCATAGGAGACGCTTTAAAATTTTTTACTGGTTACATGTTGTGAGTTACAGAGGAGGTCTAAGGCCAAAATTATTGCTCTTGCTCTACCGATCGCAGTGATACCTCACATGTGTGGTTTGAACACCATTTTCATATGTGGGCGCAAATTACGTATGCGTTTGCTTCTGCATGCGAGCACACGGGAACATGGGGAAAAAATTATTTTTTTTATTGTTCATTTTACTTTATTTATTTTAGTTTGAGGCTTTTTTCCAAAAAATACATTTTTTGATCACTTTTATTTCTATTACAAGGAATGTAAACATCCCCTGTAATAGGAATATGGCATGACAGGTCCTCTTTACAGTGAGATATGGGGTCAATAAAAAAAAAGATCCTGGCTTCGATCGTAGCGGTGAGTCGGTAGAAGCACCTGAGGGCGGCGAGAGGGGGGATGTCCACTCTTGCCTCCTGTAAGAACGATCAAGCAGCAGAACAGCCTCTATGATCATTCTCATGGTGTAGGGAATCGCTGGCTGAAAAAGCTGATATCTGAATGATGCCTGTAGCTGCTCCATCATTCAGATATCCCCTCACAAATTCAAGGACGTCATATGATGGCCGGCGGGCGGGAAGTGGTTAAAACACATTTTTTTTAACACAAAGTTGTCCATTTATACAATGTTTCTAACACATAGCATGTACATACCAAAAATGACCCTCCAAAATAGATTCTCCTGCTCCTCCATGCGATACCACATGTGTGAGACTTCCACAGCCTGGCCACATACAGAGGCCGAGTACAGCCAAGTGTGACAGACCTAGCCGGGACAGAGGCTGTTGGAGAGGACTGAATGCGAGCCTCTTGCCTTTTGACTATGGGCCCTGGATTTTCAAGGGAACAATACTCTTTGTGAGGTGAATTAGAAATCCAGTCTGAACTGTACTAATCGGACTCAGTCGTGTATATATGTATATATTGTATGTTGTTTGATTCATACTGTTGGGACACATCCTGTGAGGAGATGCTGGTGTCATCAACTCCAACTACCTGTGTTTATGTTAATTGAATGAGCTGATCACATTGTCCTCTATACAATGTAGGAGACGGGACGACTCCTATTGGAGTTGCTGCTATTGTGAGAAAATGTCCTGTGATAATTAACTCAGTCTGGGCAAAAGGTCATGTCTCAGTCACCTAGGCTGTATAAAGGATTAGTTAATTAGCTCATGTTAATTATGTTAATTAGGTTACAGTTGTATTGTTAGAGGAGGTTCCAACGGCATATAAAGTCTTGTAATTTTGATTCTAAATAAAACAGTTCATGTTAGCAACAAGCAAGTGTCGCCTTGTTTTGTGCTCAGAAAGGTGGGAATATCTGATATCTGTATACAGACTGGGAAGAAGTGATATATGACGGAAGCACTCAAGCGGAGTGTGGGACGTTCCATGACATTGGTGGCAGCAGTGGGATAGCTTCCTGCAGTCTGGGACATCCAAACCTCCAACTGGATCCAAGATCAGCATAGCAGACTTCAGTCACCCCATCGGAGATATGGACCTGGCATCAGAGTTCCCGGGGCTACTGCGGATCATCCTTTCAACATACACCAGGACTGTGTCTGAGGATGAATACCTGCAGCTCAGGCAGCAGATTCGGGTGGAGCTCTGGATTGAAGCCCTTCAGCTTGCTGGTATAAAACAGGGCAAGTGCTTTCCAACCCAACAGCAACGGGCCAGTGACCAACGGGCATTGCGGATGGCATTCCTGGGAGGGCGGCCCCAGGAGCAATGGGTGACTGAGTTGGACAGGCTGGTCCAGCAGGAGATAGAGCTGGACAATCATTATCGGGCTCTGCAATGGCACACAGAGCAGGGATATTTAGGGGAGACAACAGAATGCTCTCTGGAGGGATATGACTTTGGCGGCCCTGGATTGCTGTGGGAGAGCCTTACAGATCATTTTATGTTTGGCGATAAAGGGGAACCTGACCTTTAGGACCTGAGAGAATATAGAGAGGCTATACTCGGTCTTGCAGGGGTCTCAGAGCTCAAATCTGATCTATTGCTAAGGAAGGAACAGCATCTGGAAAGGGCATACAGGAAACTGCTAGAACACGTTCAGCAGCATGCCAGAGAATCGGCAGTGGAAAATCTGGAGATTGCCATCCCCAAACCTGAAGTGCTGACAACAGGGCAGAGCTCTGCTAACCTCTGCCCAGAAATGATAGCATCTTCTGGGTTCCATGGACAGGAGATGGTGAACCTATATCCCCAGACATCAATTGCAGAGACATGGGATTTGATAGACTTTTCTGCTGAGGAAGAACAACCTGATGAGCCTCCAGCAGAAGAACTGCTATCAGGGCCAAAGTTCACTGTGATCTGCCCAGCACCAACAGTGGCTTTGGCCTTCTTGAGAGAAGAGGTAGTCGGCCTTTCTCCCACAACACTGACAGGGACATGTGATTTTCTGCCAGCAGCATCTATGGAGTTAAAACAAACTTTTCCAGCTGAAGATCTGGTAACTGAACAGAGGGTCCAAGACCTCTGTCCCACACTTTTACCAATTCCAGAGACTGGGGATTTAATAGACGTTTCTGTAGAGGAGGAACCACCTGGCAAACCCCCAGCAGAAGTGCTGGCAACCGGACAGAGGGTCCAAGACCTCTGCCCCACACCTGCAGCAATTGTGGAGGCCCAAGGTGAGGAGGTGGCAGTCTATCGCGAGCTGCAGATCAGGATCCAAAGGGAGAATGCATTTATCACCTTACAACTGCAGCTTGATCTGGTGTCGGTGGATGGGGCTTCAGTCCCCACCTGTATACCCCAGGGATGCTGGGCAGTCGGCCCAGGTCCCCAACAGCAGGATGGAGTGAGCCCAGTCCCCCTGTCTTCTCTCCAGCGGCAGAAAGAACTCCAGGGAGAAGGGCCAGTCCAGGCCTCTCCCCAGCGGTGGATATGTTCTCTGAGAGAGGCAGAGGATGGCTGGGTGAGTAATACTCTGTTTGGAACAATTTGTTTGGGGTACTGTGTGGGTACAGGCAGTAGAGGACTGGAACTATGGACTAACTTCGGAGTCAACCCGTCTGGGGTCTCCTCCTGTGTTAGTCTCCTGCCGAAAGGGGAGAAATGTGACAGACCTAGCCGGGACAGAGGCTGTTGGAGAGGACTGAATGCGAGCCTCTTGCCTTTTGACTATGGGCCCTGGATTTTCAAGGGAACAATACTCTTTGTGAGGTGAATTAGAAATCCGGTCTGAACTGTACTAATCGGACTCAGTCGTGTATATATGTATATATTGTATGTTGTTTGATTCATACTGTTGGGACACATCCTGTGAGGAGATGCTGGTGTCATCAACTCCAACTACCTGTGTTTATGTTAATTAAATGAGCTGATCACATTGTCCTCTATACAATGTAGGAGACGGGACGACTCCTATTGGAGCTGCTGCTATTGTGAGAAAATGTCCTGTGATAATTAACTCAGTCTGGGCAAAAGGTCATGTCTCAGTCACCTAGGCTGTATAAAGGATTAGTTAATTAGCTCATGTTAATTATGTTAATTAGGTTACAGTTGTATTGTTAGAGGAGGTTCCAACGGCATATAAAGTCTTGTAATTTTGATTCTAAATAAAACAGTTCATGTTAGCAACAAGCAAGTGTCGCCTTGTTTTGTGCTCAGAGAGCTTGGAATATCTGATATCTGTATACAGACTAGGAAGAAGTGGTATATGACAGAAGCACTCAAGCGGAGTGTGGGACGTTCCGTGACACCAAGTATGGCTGAGCATGGCAGAGTATAGACGAGTATGGCTGAGCATGGCTGGGTATCACCGAGTATTGCAGAGTATGGCTGGGTATGGCTGGGTATGGCTGGGTATTGCGGGGTATTGCGGGGTATTGTGGGGTATTGCAGGGCATTGCAGAGTATTGTGGGGAATTGCAGAGTATTGCAGAGTATGGCTGGGTATGGCTGGGTATTGCGGGGTATTGCGGGGTATTGTGGGGTATTGCAGAGTATTGAGGGGCATTGTGGGGTATTGCAGGGCATTGCAGAGTATTGCAGGGAATTGCAGAGTATTGCGGGGCATTGCAGAGTATTGCGGGGTACTGCAGAGTATTGTGGGGTATTGTGGGGTATTTCAGGGCATTGCAGAGTATTGTGGGGCATTGCAGAGTATTGCAGAATATTGCGGGGCATTGCAGAGTATTGAAGAGTATTGCGGGGCATTGCAGAGTATTGAAGAGTATTGCGGGGCATTGCAGAGTATTGAAGAGTATTGCGGGGCATTGCAGAGTATTGCGAGGCATTGCAGAGTATTGCGAGGCATTGCAGAGTATTGCGGGTCATTGCAGAGTATTGCGGGTCATTGCAGAGTATTGTGGAGTATTGCAGAGTATTGCAGAGTATTGCGGGTCATTGCAGAGTATTGCAGAGTATTGCAGGGTATTGCAGGGTATTGCAGAGTATTGTGGGGTATTGCAGAGTATTGCAGAGTATTGCGGGTCATTGCAGAGTATTGCGGGGTATTGCAGAGTATTGCACAGGGTATTGCAGAGTATTGCGGGGTATTTCAGAGTATTGCACAGGGAATTGCAGAGCATGGGGGGATGGCTGAGCATGGAGGGATGGATGGATGTGACTGCATATGTCACTGAGCAGCACTGTGGGCACTACACATCCAGCCCACAGCGCGTCTCCCATCCGATCTCCCCCCCTCTGTACCGATCGGTACAGAGAGGGGAGGGAGGAACCGGCGTCATGAATGACGCAGGTTTGTTTACATGTGATCGCTCCGTCATTTGACGGGAGCGATCACATGGTAAACGGCCGCGATCAGCGGCCGTTTACCGTGATCCGTGATGCGCCGGGTCCTCTGGACCCAGCGGTCATGGATGTTCCCATGTGTGCACCCCAGGGGGCGCGCGGGAGCAGTTTTCTGGAATCACATCATATGACGTGATCCCAGAGTTATCCAACCGCCCTGCAGCCGTCATTTGGCTATGGGCCAGTTGGCAACTGGTTAAATAGTTGTACAAAACATGCTGCATTCTTCGTTGCAACTCTATACCAATATATATGCAAATATATAAATGAATAATCAGCGCATTGCTAATCCTAGTATAAATCTAACATTCAATGTGACAGAAAATACAATCCTTGTAATGCTAAACATCAACAGTGCTTTCCACCACACTATACATACTTAGACTATAAAAAATATGTAATATGACTGGAAAAGCACAAAAATAAATAAAAGTCCAAACTTCTATTTCTATAAACTTCCCAAAATTTTTTTGCTGTGTCTCCAGCCACCCAGTGCAATATATCTGCTCACCTCCAAATGTGGACCTCCAATATGATATTAAGGTCATAAAAGCTTAAATCATTAACACCAAGGGGATGTTTCCTCCAGCATGCTTCTGTTTTCTACTCCTCCTCCAGCAGCTCCAGACTCACAGGTAAGTATATATGCAAACAACACAAAATAAAAATAATAGTGCTCTCTGTATAAAAGGATATTTTCATGTGGTTGCCAAAACAGCACTCACAATGACAGCCTTAAATGCATATATGGTAGATGTATAAATCTCCATCCATAGCCTGCGCTATTCCCACTGTGCATGTGACTGATCAGTGCAATTAATCTGCTCACCTCCCACTGTGGACCCCAATATAATCAAGGTCAAACTGGCATATGTCATTCCATCCAAGGCATGTGTTATTTCATCCATAGTATGACTATAGGATTCGTTAACTTTTGGTCTTCGTACTTATAATAAAAGACACAACACTGCGTGACGTGGGTTTAAACAGCCACAGCAGCCCTTTTATTAACAAATTAATAAATAACAGAAACAAAACTATTTTAACAATACCAATTAAAAAATAGAACCAGGAGAGGGTCTTTGGGTGTCCTTAAGGCACATTTTATGACTGTTATCGACCATGTCCTCAGCCGCGACCCATCTGTCGCGAAGACTTTGCGACTTCCACATTTTGACTTTCCCCCAGGGGACCTAGTTTCTGGGAGAACCACCAACAACCAATCAGGTGGGAACGCCATACCCTAGATGGGCCTCCAATTCTTTAACAATCTGGTTAATCCCTGAGCCTCCAAAGACCCCCTGACCCACTATGCGAGCCTGACATGAATTTTAAAAAGTTCAGACTCCTACCTCCCTATAAGTCTCACCACGTGCTGACTCAAACCCCAGCGAGCTGCCTCTGTAGCTGTCACTACTTGAAAGGAATGAGTATTAAACTGGGAAACTATTCTGCCTGCCTCAACCAAACAGCGCTTGAAAATTGCCACAAACTGAAAATGCAACAGGAATGAGCCAACCACATGTCGCAACAAAGGCCCCTGCACTGCCCCCTGACCTGCATATAACACTGTACAGTGAGAACTGGACACACCGTCTTCAGAAGCACTTTGAACAACATCGTGGCAACACCCTTGCCTGGTCAGTTTTCAATCTGCTGATATGGAGCTGAATACTTTCGGCAGCGACCTGTATATCTGAAAACATCAACCCACCCATACCACACTTGTTCTTGCTCACCAACTCCCCAATCCGCAAAGCCCTAAAAAAAGCAAAAGCCACCGTAAACAGCTGCACCTCATAAGGGGGGGTACAAATCCTGGGCAAGATTCCCACCAGCTCCTGAAGCAACTCAAATGACACCGGGCACCTTGTATCTGGTACCACATGCCCACACCAAAACCCTTTCATGGCCCGTCGCACCATAAAGTCTTTGGTAACGTTATGCATGCCCTGCAGCTTGAAAAGGAAAGCTAAAGCAGCCAACCTCCTGTTCATTTTGGATATGGATGCGCCCACTGTGAACTCCGCCTTGATAACATACAACAGCAGGGAAAGTCTGTCCTGATCTGAAGAGCAACCACCAATGGAATTTACCAATACTGACCATTCTCTCCAAACTGAAGAGTACGCTACCCAGGTACCCTCACTCATCGAGCCTTGCACAGGGAACCAGCTATTCCAATGCCAGTCTCCACAGATGTGCAGGACAAGAAACCACCCACTGCTCTGCCGCTGGTGCCAGCCTCTGGGAACCTGTCTGACTGACAAAGGGGAACAAAGCATCAGCAATTTAATTCTCCACTCCCGGGACATGCACAGCTTTAACAAAACAATTCAAACTTAAACAATGAAGAATAAGGTAACACAGCAAGCATGATTCTGAAACTGAGATCCCCAAATATCTACCACCACCACAATCAGGAAAAGCTCCAATAGTACCAGGTTGCTCATAAATCCTGTGACTCGCCATTCCTCAGACCACACTGCTGCGCACCATGCCCCCTGACAATATGCCTCAAAACCCAAGCTGCCAGCAGCATCGATATACAGGTCAATGTCAAAAGCTGACACTACGGGGGCCATCCACAAGGACCTGGTTATAAGAGATCAAAAACTCATCCCACACCCGCAGATCAGCCTTGTGCTCACCCGAAAGTCTAATGTAGTGATGCGGCACTTTCACCCTTGAAGTAGCAGCACTAAGGCGACGTCAAAAAATGCGCCCCATAGGTATGATGCGGCAGGCGAAGTTAAACTTACCCAACAAAACCTGCAACTGTTTCAGCCTAACTTTCTTCGCCTGCAGGGCCGCATCAACCATCAACAGCAGGTCCTCCAAATTTTCAACCAGCAAGCGACATTCCATCGCTTGCGTGTCAATGATGATACCCAAGAATTGAATCTCTGTGGAAGGACCTTCCATTTTTTCAGGCGCAAGAGGGATCTTGAACTGCTGCGTGATACATTTCAAAGTATGCAACAAGAGCGTGCAAACTGTGGACTCCGGTGGTCCAATACAAAGAAAATAATCAAGCACGCTTTGAGCACACCTGTGGTTCCTCCAGTACCACCCATTCAACAAAAGTACTAAAAGTCTCAAGATAGGAACAAGAAATAGAGCAGCCCATGGGAAGACAACGATCAATAAAAAACTGCCCACCCCAAAAACAACCCAGCAACTGTTGGCTCCCTGGATGCACTGGCAACAGACAAAAAGCAGACTCAATATCCGTCTTTGCCAACAATGCCTCCCAGCCATACTGCTGAACCCAACTGACCACTGTATCAAAAGAGGCATATGACACTGAAGTTAAGTCAGGCTCAGTCGCATCATTCACTGAAGCTCCCTTTAGATAAGACAAATTATATATCAGCCGAAGTTTGTTGGGTTAATTTTTAGGGACCACCCCCAAAGGTGCCACATGCAACCAAGAATGGGCGGTTGATCAAAAAGGCCGGCCATCCTGCCCATTTAAACCTCTTTAGCCAATTTTGCAGTTACCACCTGCGGAAACAGAAATGTAGACTTTAAATTCTTGGGCACTGCAGTACAAGACATAGGTAAAGAACACGGAATACGAAAGCCATTGGCAAAGCCATCGGCAAGGAAAACAGCAATTGCCCTCCTGGGATAATTACTTAGGTATGGCAGCATCGCAGGGAGGTTTACTGGGGTGCTCCCTTTTTGAAGTGGACTCACCGGATTGCTGCTTTTCCTTCTTAAAGCTTCTGGCTTTATGAATGGCCTCGTTACCCACGGCTACATCCTTCCTCCCCTGCTCGCCATGCTGCAATGTGGTGCTGACCACCGCCAGCAGCGCAGAATGAGGTATGGGGGAAACATCACAGCCTAAGCCACTTGACATGGCTGCAGCAGAGTGCCATGCCACCGTTGGCTCCAAAGTGGGCCCAGCAGTCCTGGGAAAAGCACGATGGTCCAACAAATCTCGAAAACCCACAAAAAATTCTGCCAAGCCCAACATACCCCCAGGGTTCCTTACCTACATTAACCCCGCCAGGGGACCCATGCCGATCCCCTGCATCAACCCTCACATTCTGAGCTAAAAAGGTAGGTAAAGAACGGGACTTACCAGGCTACCTTCGCACCGGATGGCAATCAGCCGCACTTCCGGATCCCAGCTGGCTCCGTAGCACAGGGGGCACGGCCGCTGACAGCCCATCACCATAATCACTTGAAACCTCACCGGGTTCATTGGATGACACTCGACGAGGTGCTGTTACAGGTGCTTTACTTGCCAGAGACTCTCGTTCAGGGTGCTCTGATGCATCTTGGCCCACCTCAGGAAATGGAAGGAGGCTGTGGGGTCCCTGCGCACCCCCAGCTGTAGAAAGGGGCCTCATTTAAGGGGGTGGAGGCACTCCCCTTTGCAGTCGTCACTCCAACTGCAGACCTGGAAGGCTGCATTGCTGCAGAAGTAGCATATGGCACCAGACCTCTTATGCTGCTTCAAGCTGGTCTCTTCTCCGCTGAGCCTCTCTTCCAGCCACAGGAGAGGAGGCCAATTGCTCTGGGTCCCTGATGACTTGTTGAGGAGGGGAAACATGTGGCCTCTGCTCCCAGCAACCTCTGGAACTTGTAACCATCCTGCCAGCACCAGAAGGGTGCTCCTGCTGCCCCCGCTCAGCTTATCAGCAGGTGAGCCAGCCACCAGCTCAGTGAAGAGGGGGAGGAGGGAGGGTGAGTGCATGGTGTCCCCTCTTTCTGTGGGTCCCAACGATGAGGATTCCTCCCTGGCCCCTTGCTGGTGCCGTGGGCAGGAGACACTGAAGGATCCCCAAGAGAGGGGCTCCCATATGGCCACCGGACCTGGGGGGGTTTCTGAAGGGCTCGGGCACTCAGGGGGACAAATCCTCCTAGCACGCTTTGACGATGGGGAAGATCCAGCAAAAGACGGATCAACCCCTGACCCCCCCTATCATGCCCATGCTGTTGCTGGAGACATTGCAGACCCCTCACCGCTGCTGCGGCACTGACCTGGTCCCACAAGGCCTCCAGGTTGCTTATCTTATTCTTCTCTCTCCACAGGAAAACAGCAGCAAACTCTTCACATCAGCTGAACTTTCCAGTTATTTTGTGGGCCTTTCCTATTGTCCTGGTACTTCAGGGCCTCCAACAATGTAAAAGGCAGTCAGGAAATCAGATGCCTAATGTATGCCAATTAAAAGCCTCTATACAGCTGTGCAGCAAAAGCATTTAGACAGGTGGTAACCTCATACTCAAGAGCAGTAACAGAATGTATTTTGGGGTTTATTTATAAATATGGGAATGTGAGATAATATTGCGCAAACTATTATCAAATAAATATCAAAAGAAATAAAAAGTGAATGAAGCTGCTACATAAGAATGTGACAAATATTCAAATAAGAAGGTAGGTAAAATGTAGTGCTAAAACTTGTTATACAGTGAAAGTGCACACAAAAACAATGAACATTCTAATAAACATTCAATAAAAAATAAATGGAAGAGTCCAACATAGTGAAATGAGTGAGAACAAAAATGAGTCCAATAACACAAATCAGATCCTGAAAAGGACTTATATTGAGTTTTCCTTTTCAGGATCTGATTTTTGCTATTGGACTCATTTTTGTTCACACTCACTATGTTGGACTCTTCCATTTATTGGTATTAAATGCTTATTAGAATGTTCATGATTTTTGTGTGCACTTTCACTGTATAACAAGTTTTAGCGGTACATTTTACCTACCTTATTTCTAAATATGCCTATGCTGTATGCTATGTTTTTCTTCTTTATTTTCCAAATAATTGTGGCAAAAAAGTAGGTTTTCAAAATACTCCAAATACCTTGGGATGTCCACTTTCCAAAATGTGGTAATTTTTGGTGTGTTTGTAATGTGCTGGTATTTTAGGGCCTCAAGAAATGTGTTAGCCCCTCAGAACATCAGGGATGGCGAACCTTGGCACCCCAGATCTTTTGGAACTACATTTCCCATGATGCTCTTCTAGTGCATGAGCATCATGGGAAATGTAGTTCTAAAACATCTGCGGTGCCAAGGTTTGCCATCACTGGTATATACCATACTTTGTAAGACCCTATGGGATCGATTTACTAAAGGCAAATATACTGTTCTATTTGGCAGGGAATTTTCCCTAAGCTTATTGAATGCCGTAAAAAAATCCACTTTGCAAGGTACAGTATACCCAATGCAAGTAAGATTAAAAATTTTTTTTTTGCTTCCACGTGATTGAATGATGGAAGTCAGCAGAGCTTCACCTTTTTCACTAAGCTAGGAGGAAATTTCCCTTGCAATGTGAACAGCCTATTTGCCTTAGTTAACAAGTTCCTATAACTTTCACGCAGATTAAGTAATCCTCATTGTTTTGCTCTTTGTAAAAAAAATGTAGCAGAATACGATTTGGTTTTAATGTATATATATATTTTTTAATTAGTCTTTTTCCTGTATTTAGTAATAAAACCAAGTGGCTATGAAATATTACAAAAATAATGTTATATCTGTTAAATAAATGTATATAACATGTATTTGGGAACATTTTTTCTTGACCGAGTAAATTGTCAGGCATACTATCACAGCACAAAAAACAAAAAAATGGTCTGGAAAGAGAAGGGGTATAACATGATAGTAATGAGGTAGTTAAATAAATCCCTTCAGTCCATAATGAAAGCCGCTGCAAGACTCATCCACCTTAACAACCATTCAGTGTCCTCCACCCCTCTCTGCCAATCCCTCCACTGGCTTACACTCACCCAACGAATAAAATTCAAAGTACTAACAATAATTTACAAAGCCATCCATAACTCTGCCCCCAGCTACATTACTATCCTAGTCCCAAAATACCAACCAAGCCGCTCTCTTCGGTCATCCCAAGACCTCCTGCTCTCGAGCTCCCTTGTCACCTCCCCCCATGCTCGCCTCCAGGATTTCTCCAGAGCTTCTCCCATCCTTAGGAACTCCCTACCCCAATCTGTCCAACTGTCCCCTAATCTATCCATCTTTAGGCAATCCCTGAAAACCCTTCTCTTCAAAGAAGCCTATCCTGCTTCTAACTAACACTGTTTTACTTCCTCCATCAGCTCATCCCCCCACAGCTATTACCTTTTGTATTAATTGACCCTTCCTTTTCAGATTGTAAGCTCTAACGAGCAGGGCCCTCTGATTCCTCTTGTACCAAATTGTAATGTAACTGTAATGTTTGCCCTCATGTTGTAAAGCGCTGCGCAAACTGTTGGCACTATATAAAACCTGTATAATAATAATAAATAATAAGCTTGGGGGATAATTTAAACCTGCACATGAAGGCACATCTGTAGGATGTACTCCAGCAACAGTGACTAAAATAATATTTGCAGCTAAATGAAAGTTCCAATCCCCAGCCTGCTTCTGTTTGCAAACAAAGTGGCCAGGGGATCCCAGATGATGTTGAATGTGGTAAATTACCTCAGCCAGCATCCATGGATGGATTGTTGATGTCTGGTAGCCAGCTGAGAAACTAGAGTGCAGTGAGAGAAGAACATTATGGAGCAGGTCAACATGTTTGTATTAGCAGATTGTCATGCATCACTCCTAGTGATTGATGATGAATCTACATTTCTGGGTGGTTGTGACTAAGGTTGGATTTGCCTTTTTTTTATAAAATACTTTTACTTAAATTTGGCCCCTTTCATATGGACAGACCAATCGGTTTCGCCTGTCAGTTTTCAGGTGGATCCGATCAGAAAATCCATTGCGCTCTATGGAACAGTGGATGTCAACGGGCATCCCCCAACCTCCGATCTGATCCTGTCCACTAAAATCAGACAGGTGGGGGATCTGTTCCCCATCCGTCTGGCAGATGAGATCAGTGACAGTCAGATGGAAACAGACAGGCGGTCCGTTTCCATCCAACAGCCCATAGAGGACAGCAGGCTGTGTCCATGTCCACTCTGCATTAGCAGAGCAGACATGGGCCTGTTATCCACCTGCTCAGCGGGGATCAGCAGAAAGATCCCCAGCTGAGCAGATGGATCTACTGGAAGTCTCTGCCAGTGTCAAAGGGGCCTTTTACTTCCAACGTGTTTGTGTGTTTATTTACTTTGTTGAGATTCTGAGAAGTCCTCCCCACAGACCCCCACACATAGCAGGCCAGGGAAGTGAGGATGAGGCCCTTGTCCCTATCAACATACTCCCCTGGCAAGGTACTTTCCAAGTGTTGAGGACATGGGGCCTGATATGGTTCAGGAGGAAAGCTATACACTTACTGCCATTCCCTTTCATGGCCAGACAGACTTCATGTCTGGATAAAGTTCTGGTATGGATTTTGAGGACCCCATGTCACTTGATTATCAATGATGATGAACTACACCCACCGACTCATACATTACAAGCCATGTCATTGATCTTCTTTTGCCATACTCTCATTAATGACAGATCCCCAGACAGATGAATGTCGACAAAGTGGCTGGTGATGCTGGCTTACATCATTGACAAATTATGGAAATGCAACATGCTCGAGTTCAGGTATAATTCATGGTTCATGGAACCTGAAACTCAACCCTAGTTTTAAGTGTTTGCCTAAATAAGTTATTAAACCTAGTGATATAACTGTCTCTTGGCAAAGCAATATTTTTTTTCCCTGAAATCTTTACTTTACAAGTTTGGGAGCTTGATTTGATTTCTGTGACAGGATAGCCTGCTATAGTGAAAATAATTTTAAAGTGACCTGAAATAGCACACATACTCAAAGGTAAATGAATCAGCTATTCTCTGTGCTCTTCAAGGTAATAATCCAAAGAAGTTTGGCCTTTAGTGACATTAACTTCAAACAGTTTTTTCCTCTTGAACCCACTGTTAATTTATTTTAAAGTAAATGTTCCCATACATTAAAGTGGTAAGCTTTGTCCAGCAAATTAGATAAATTGCATAAATAGATATTGTAATAGGTTGTTAAAAATCACAATTTTATTTTGCTAACAGCTCTTTTAGCTATAATATGTGTTGGGTTTTGTTTAAATTTCACCTTGCTAGCACTTTATGATTAACATTTATGCATATGTTTTTGAATGATCCCTTGTTATCTGAAATTGAATTTTAAATTCTAAATGTCCAATTAAATCCCAACAATGTCGAATAGAATATAAACTGGGAACTCCATCTTATTTCACATATGCTGCTGAATGCCTGTCAGGAAATGATAAATGTGCTCCATTAGTAGCATATGCAGTTTAAAATCTGTGACCTTGCAGTAAGCAATGCATGTAAAATTTAACAAAAATGTAATTACATATTCACTTGTTTATTAGAAAGGGGGTGGTATTATTTTCCACTGGACATATAGCATTTCACAAGAATAAATATATAGGAATTATTCTGTGACTAATTGTTAAGTGTGTACTGGAAATTATTGTTGATTAATACATTTAAGCTAAATGTGATAGTGGCATTTTTAAAAGGTAAAAACTATTCTGATATATTGTATTAAGATTTGTTCTCAAGAGCATTCAACAATGATAAAAGGTCCTACAGTATGTTAAAAAAAAGGTTGATCTTGTGACATGTATCTTGGAAGGATCTCAGTTTTCATGTTTGCCCTTTGCACCTACACACACACAACCAGCAACCCAGATATAAAGGTGTAATTTCTGACAAAAAGGTGTCTAGGAACAATTAGCATTCTTTTCAAGTTTTTGTTTAGATTTATCAGAATAGGAGACAAAGGAAAATCTTACAATGTGATACCCTTCCCAGTGCCAATTACCAAAGGTAATAAATCTTGTGGACATGAAGAGAAATAAAACATGACAGATACTCTGCCCCTTTCCCACTCTATACAAAGCTAGAAACGTTTTTACTGGAATCCCACTTTAGATAGAATGTCAGTTTTGTAAATATTTCTTTCTCCATTAGTTATAATTGCCAGGACTAAAATAATAAAACATATTTTAGACAAATATGAATTATTGCAAATGAATATTGTTCATTCTTCTTTTGTGCCAGAAGGTAGAGCTTTAGGTTCCTTTGTCGGATTCCCAGGTTCTCACTTTACTGTAATGTCTAACTAGAAACACGCTAGAGAGTATAGTAAATACAGCCAAGGACTGCAAAAGCTGCAGGTGAAAAAAATATGGATTCAAATGCTCAATGTCAGGGTCCTACCTGTCAAACATATACAGTTTCCCTCTATGTGAAACAAGTAGAGAAACCTCAAAAGAATGACATGTGTGACATAGACCAAATACCTATGATTATAACAATTAGGTGAATTAGAATGGTTTATATGAGTTAGTGGTGGCAAACCTATTCTTTCACCCGGAACAAAGACTCAGTTCGATGCCCCCCCAAAAGAGAAGTTCTCCATCCTCACATCCCTAGCTCTTCACATAAATAAGCCATAGGATGGTAATAATAATATACTGTATATATTAGAGGTTTCAAAAGGTTGAAGGTAGGCCAGAGATAGTAGAGATTAATATGAATATTTGCCTCCAGAACGAGGTAAGGGATTTGCAGTACCATAGTGTGTGGGCTATGGAGCCTATGCTGCCACAATTCCTCCAACAGCATGGCGGGCTTCCTGGGTAAATTTTCGATAATTAGTAGGGTGTTAGATACCACCTGTGTAGGGTTTTTTGGTATGTCTTCCAATGGTTGGAACAATGAGAGGCGGTGGAAGTGTACTTAAAGGCGCGTTGCCACATATCAGAGGTTATGTGGGCCCCCAGTTCCTCGGCCCATTTAGTTAAAGTGGGAATTTGCGAATAGGGGCGGTTGTTTAGTAGGTTGTAGAAACAAGTTATTCCTTTCTTGGGGTATGGGGAACAAGTGTAGAATTGGTATAATGGTTCCGGTAGCGTGGTTGTATGGTTGTATATGGGAGTTTTGAGGAATTGAGAAAGTGGGAGTTTCTTAAATAGGTGAAAAGTTCTGAGTGCGGGAGGTTAAATTCTTGTCGGAGGTTCTCAAATGTTTTTAACGACTTGTGCTTAGCAAGGTCAGTGATGTTAGTGATGCTTTGTTTGTGCCATACTGAGAGATTAAGGTCATTAAGATGCTTGGCTAGGACTCTAAGGGGTATAGGTATTGAGCGGGTAGGGGAGCTAGGAGTTTGTTTGGATAGGATTTTTTTCCATGTTGTTATTGAGGCTGACATCGATTGGGATGTGTCACGGTTGGGAGGAGGGCATCCTGCTGCTGTTAAGAGGAGGGAGTCTAAGGGGTATTTATTTTGGGGGGATAGAGTTTCCATGATTGACCAGATTTTTTCGGGTGTTGGGTGCCACCAGTAGTATATTTGGTCTAAGACAGAGGCATGGTAGTAACTGCCTATGTGGGGGAGACCGACCCCTCCCTTTTTGTACGGTCTAGTTAACACATAGTTGGTACATCTAGGAGGACCCTCTCCCCATATGAATTTAGAGATTAATCTTTGGATGGATTTTAAAAAGGATTGAGAGAGGGGTATTATTAGTGTGCGAAATAGATACAAGAGTTTTGGTAGTATTATCATCTTCAAGGTGGAGATCTTACCAATTTTTGAGAGGCCTGTTGAACGTAGAGAGCGAAGTAATTGAGGGAGTTTTTGGAGAAAGGTCCGGTAATTTAGTGTAAATAATTGTTTTGGAGAAGGTGCTATTTGTATCCCCAGGTAGGGAATAGAGTTATTTACCCAGGTGAATAGAGTAGTTTTCCGAAGGTGGGATTCTAATTGTGTGGGGAGGCACAGGGGCATTATTATAGATTTTGATATGTTGAGTTTATAGAAGGAAACTAAAATTAAAAAACGAAATTGAAGGATAATTTCTTGTATTTTAGGGAGGGATTGCTTTGGGTTGGTAAGCATTAGTATCACATCATCTGCAAATAAGCTAATTTTATGGTCTGTGTTATCACTTTTGATTCCAGAAATGTGTTCATCGGTTCTGATTTTAGCCGCTAGGGGTTCCATTAGTAGGGCAAAAATAAGTGGGGAGAGGGGGCATCCCTGCCGTGTGCCATTTGTTATGGTGAATGGGGTGGATAGGGCTCCTCCTGTGAGTACTATCACTGAGGGATTAGAGTAGAGAGAAAGTATTGCATTTTGGAACCATCCCGTGATTCCAAATTTGTCTAAGACCCCTTTGAGAAAGCCCCAATGTATTCTGTCAAACGCCTTCTCTGCTTCCAGGGATAGGAGCAGAGAAGGCATTTGTGTTTGTATAGCATGGTGTATGAGGTTCAATACCCTTCTCGTGGCATCTGGTGCCTGGCGGCCTGGTTTAAACCCGACTTGGTCAGGGTGCACTAGAGATGGGAGGTATGCTATTAATCTTTTGGCAAGGACTTTGACTAATAGTTTTATGTCGGTGTTCAACAAAGAAATTGGTCTGTAGTTTGTAGTTAAAGAAGGATCTTTATCTGGTTTCGGTATGGTCACAATGATTGAGCATAGCAAATCTGTTGGTAGAGAGCCAGAGGAACAGACAGAGTTGAAGAGATTCGCTAACTGGGGTGATGGGATGTCATTAAATTGTTTGTAATATTCGTTTGAAAACCCATCCTCTCCAGGTGACTTATGTAAGGGTAATTCTTTGATGGCTTCAGATATTTCCTCTATGGTAAAGGGTCTGGACAAAGACTCAAGTTGGGAGGGAGAGATAGCGGGTAAGGTTATAGAATTTAAGAATCCTTGGATAGAAGGGACAGAAGGTTGGTGTGTGAAAGGGTCGTTTTTTAAGTTATATAGTGAAGAATAATACTCGCTAAAGGCATTTGCAATGTCTTGAGGGTCTGTTAGGAGTTGTCTAGAGGTGGGATGGAAGAGAGAAGAAATTTTGGTTTTCAAATGTTGCTCTTTAACTATTCGAGCCAAGAGAGCTCCTGGCTTGTTTCCAAGTGCGTAATGATTGGCCTTAGTATATTTAAGGTTATTTTCGTATTTGTAGAGGAGTAGTGATCTAAGTGACTGTCTCAACTCAAGGAGTTCACTGGATAATTTGTGAGAAGGATGGGTTTTGTTTTGCTGTTCTAATTTTTCATTTTGTAGCATGATCTCATCAATCTGCCTACCCCTCTGGCTCTTCAGTCTCTTATTTAACTTAATGAGAATTCCACGCATTTAGGCCTTGTACGCTGACCAAAGCATACAAGAATTAGTATCAGGGAAAGCATTCATTCAAAGAACGAATGATGTTCCTGAATGAGTTCCTGACAAATTTCTTTGTTGGCTAGCAAAGTGGAGTTGAGCCTCCATATTCGTGGGGGTCCTCTTCGATGGTCATCCAAGATTATAGATATTGGGGCATGGTCCGACCAGGAAATTGTGTCTATCTCAGAGCTCTTGACATTTTGTAGGGACCATCTGTCAACCACGAACATATCTATGCGTGGATATGTCATCTGCGAAGGGGAGAAGTATGTCGCCACATGTCAAAGAGGTCTGTTGTTCGAAGGAAGGGATTTAATGCATTTCGCTGTCGTTTTTTGTGTGCAGAAGTGTCCATGGTGGGATCTCCAACTATGTTGAAATCTCCTCCTAGGATAAGGCTTCCTTTCCGTATTTTTTCAATTTTTTTATATAGTCATTTGAGGAAGCTGAGTTGTTTCGTATTTGGACCATATACATTGACCAGGGTATAGATGGATTGTCCTTTATCACAAATCAAAACTATATAGCGACCTTGAGGGTCCACATAGGATTGATGAAGTTTGAATTGAAGGCTGTCTTTAATCGCTGTTAGGACTCCATTTTTCTTTTTTGGGCCTGAGGCAAGAAAAAGTTGGCTATATCCTCTGAACTTGATTGTTGGAGTTTTGGTTGAGGCAAAGTGCATCTCCTGCACAAAGATTATGTCAGCTTGTCATTTTGTAATTTCCTTTTGCAGTGTCATTCTTTTCTGTGGGCTGTTTAAGCCCCTGCCATTCAGTGAGACAAGCTTGATGGGCATTTTGTGCTTCAGGTAGGTATTAAAGTCTAAGACCTCGGTGCGCTAATAGATAGCTAGGAAATGAGTGGGCAGAGTCAGTGAGAGTTTCTCCGATATTTGCGACTACAACTGTGATCCCAAGGTGGATTAAGAGATCATGTAATTCGTTAGTAAACTCAATATGGGGCTGGTGAGACCAAGGGTAAAAAAAGAAATAAAGGAAGTCAAAAATGAGAGCTCTTTATCAAATGAGCTCAATGTGCAGCAACTACTGCTTGTGGTAACTGGGGGGGGGGAGTGATTCTCCATGGTAACCATAACAGACGGGTCCGCGAGAATGTAACTTGGCTTCTGCAGAGTAACCCGCTACTACCCAGTCGGATAGTGAGGTGGTGAGTGAAGGGCAGACCGTTTTCATTAGGCATCCTGAAGGGATCATTCCCTGTCCATTTGTGAGGCTGATGGGTCCATAGAGGGAGTGGATTCCTCCGGGATGAGACGCCAGTCTCTTAGGAGTTTGAGACCACCAGCCAGTGATTTTACGGTGTATGTTTTGCTTTGGTAAGTTATTATCAATTCACCGGGAAAACCCCACTTGTAGGGTATGTGGTGGTTCTGTAGTGGTTTTGTAATAGTGGCCAATTGTCGCCGAGTATCCATTGTTGTTTTCGAGAGATCTGCGTACAATTTGATTGTGGCGAATGGTTCTGGAAGGGTGGGTATACGTTTAGCAGCATACATCACTTTCTCTTTTGCAGTAAAAAAGTGAATACGGGCGAGAACGTCTCTGGGTTTTGATTCATGTAGGTGAGGCGGTTTTGGAAGCCTATGCGCCCGATCAATTTCCAAGTCTCGGTCAGTCAAATCAGATACTATGGATCTCATTAGCTTCTGCAGGTATTGGACCAGGTCAGATTGCTGAATTGACTCTGGTTTATTGCGGAATCTTATATTGTTCCGGCGAGAACGGTCTTCCAAATCTGCCAGTTTAAGTTTAATTTGGTGTAATTCGTCCTCTTGTTCTGTATATACATCAATCAACTCATTGTGTGCAGTGTAGAGATCTGCCATTTTAGTTTCAACATGTAATAAACGCTGATCTTGTGCTTGTACTACAGTAGCTAAGGAGGATACTGATGCTGACAGATCTGTATACAGAGTATGCTTCAGTGAAATGAGCATGTTTTTCATTATATTCTCAGAGATTGGTTGGTCTGTGGCAGGGAATACATCTATGGCGGGGGTCTGCTGGGGATCAGCGACTGGCAGGGTAAAGGAGAAGCTGTTTGGCTGACTAAGATCTGTGTTGTCCCTGCGGGGCTTCGATTTGGCCAGGCTGGCTGTGGAGGGAGAAGCAGGGGGAGAGGACTCACCATCAGCCACTGAAGAGGAGGAGCAGACCTGCTGTGGTGTGAAGGTGAAGCCAGCGTGTGGTGAGAGGAGTCGCGCTGTGTGCTTGAGGAGGCCGCTGGTGCCATCTTGTCCTCAGTTTGTGTCTGTTATGGGAAAGAAGTTTGTTAGCTTCTGTGGCCCCTTCAGGTTCTTCCTGCGCTTTGACATTGCGCCTAGAGATAGCGGGAGGTCTCCGGTTCTGTGCAGTGTGCTTTTCGCCCTTTTTTTAGGCAAGGAGTCGCTCGTTGCTGGGTAGATTTGCGGAGGTAAGAATTCAGGCTTCCATCTGCTCCGTTGGCAAGCCACGCCCCCCTTATTTTTTTATTTTTTTTTTAGGGCCCCGGCAGCAGAATTAAGTGGAGCCTGGAGAGTAGGGGCAGCAGGACAGCATTTACTAGAAAGAATGGCTGTATTTTCCTCCTGCCACTGCTGAATGTAGAAAGGGAGAGCAAATGCTGCCCCCACTGCCCCTCCTTTCTAGGTGTCAGTAGGGCAGTGCAATGAAGAATGGCAGCTTTTAAAGTTCCATTTGGGAGTGCAGACCACTGCTGAAAAATTAAAAATAGTGAATCTGCTAAAAAATAAAATAAAAAAAGTCTTGTAGCTCCCTGTTCTCCATTAAACTATGAAACCCAATCCACAAATTAAATCCCCTTGTCATGGGGGGGCAACTTTGTAAAAAAGAAAAAAAGAAAGTAAAAGAAGAAGAGGAGAAAACAAAAAAGTGTGTTGTTTGTGAAGCTTTCATTGCTGACAGACAGCAGGCACCACAAACAATAGGGGTTGGAGTGGGGGGAACCAGGACACCCATGCAGATAAGGGATAGAAGAGATCCCTGTCATTGGATGGCGATGAGTGGAGGGACATGTTAGGGACAGAGGAGCACTCCTACTGCCAATCGCCTCTGATCCCTTTCCCAGCACGCTGCTCCACATCTCCTCCATAGATTTCATGATCCACAGCTGCCAGAATGAGCTCTGTGGCATGTGAGAGACTGATGATCTCTGTGTCATCCCATCTTCTTTCCCTGCTGATCTCTTCAGTGTCTGCAGCTGTAGCACTTGTGATGTGCAAGAGATTGGGTGTGGGGGGAAGCAGCAGGGAGAGAAGATGGGATGAGACTGGTGGTGCCCTCTTTAAATGCAGTGGTGGGGCAGATGCCCCCCCTAGTTTTGGCCTTGTTAGTTAGTTCACACTGCATATAATAACTCTTTCTTATTCTACTTTAATAAATAACAGAAATTTAGTTTTGATGTCCTGGTTAGCACATGTATTATACATACAGTCTTTGTTTAGTTGGTACTGTGATTTTCCTTCAATATACAGTACCTCTTCAAAACACCCTGGAGGCTTGAAAGTTAACCTGTGAGGTTAGAAACTTGGGACCTCCATATCTCTCTGAATGTCCACTCTCGGAAACTAGCTCACTAGATCAATCCTGTTTCTTTCTGGCCAAAACGTCCTCCCTCCTTGAGAGTACCCAACGTTTTCCATGTTTCTTTGCTGAAACCAGTAAACCCAGATACTATTGTCTCCTCTAAACCTCTAATTATTGTCAATGGTCAGAAGGAGTTTGAAGTAGAGATCATTTAGACTTCAGGAGGATTTATAACTCACTTAACTACCATAGTACCTCAATTACCTTAATTGCCTAATTTGTTGGAAGATTTTTGGCCCAGAAGAATGCAGTTAGGTGCCAAGTTCCTCCGTTAATGCTTATCAGCTGGTATAGAGTTTCAGTCACCTTCATCCTGCTCCTTTGGGCCTGCAAACCCTTCCTTTGTGTGAGATGTTAGGGGTGTTGGCAGCAGACTTGTTCTTACTGCCTCTCTCCCCAGCTTCTGCAGCTCTCCCTTTTTCAACCAAAGTTGGCACAATCCTCTCTCCCATTAGCTGGCAGAGGCTCTTCCCTTAAGTGGCACCCCTATGCCAAGCAGAGGGTAAGCTCCATCTGCCTAGACTCCTCTCTCCCCATTTGCTGATGACACTAAGGCACTTTATTTAAATGTCACAAGCCCAGAGTCTTATCTTGTGATAGGTTTCAGCTTTCCTGGCTCCTGTATCTGTGTTTTGCCTTGTCTTGTATTGCTACTGTTGCTTGACCTATTGCCTGATCCTTACCTGGACACAGATTATTCTACTGTTAGTCCCCTTACTTGACCATGATAGGGATTACTCTATTGCATGCCACTAGTTATTGCTGCCTGTCTTAACAACTGCATGCTTTGTGTCCAGTCAGTCATTAGTCCTGTTAGCTCCCAAATTATGTACCTCACTTAACACTTTTCTACATCTTGAAGCCATTTGACTTGGTATCTGAACTCTCTCACTGAGGATTTTTTGAGAAACATCTTGGTCTTGTGAATAAAGAATTGTGCTGTACTGGGGGCATTTAAGGATTGGTAAGCATACTAGCTATAAGGGAAAGATGGATGCAATAGGTGAAACTGCACATAAGTCTTGCTATTTTCAAAGAACAGGACACAAATTGGTATTCCTAACACAAATGTACACAAATGTACCCAAAAGGACAAATGTATACACCCACACACAGTACAGTGGATATAAAAAATCTACACACCCCTGTTAAAATGTCAGGTTTCTGTGATGTAAAAAAAATGAGACAAAGATAAATCATTTCAGAACTTTTTCCACATTTAATGTGACCTATAAATGGTACAACTCAATTGAAAAACAAACTCAACTCTTTTAGGGGGGGAGTAAAAATAAAAAAATAAAATAATATGGTTGCATAAGTGTGCGCACCCTCTTATAACTGGGGATGTAGCCGTGTTCAGAATTAAGCAATCATATTCAAATGCATGTTAAATGGGAGTCAGTACACACCTGCCATCATTTAAAGTGCCTCTGATTAACACCAAATAATGTTTAGCTGTTCTTGTAGGTCTTTCCTGACATTTTCTTAGTCAAATCCTACAGCAAAAGCCATGGTACACAGACAGCTTCCAAAGTATCAGAGGTATCTCATTGTTAAAAGGTGAAGGAGAAAGGTACAAAAGAATTTCTAAGGCATTAGATATACCATGGAATACAGTGAAGACAGTCATCATCAAGTGGAGAAAATATGGCACAACAGTGACATTACCAAGAGCTGGACCTCCCTCCAAAATTGGTGAAAAGTCGAGAAGAAAATTGGTCAGGGAGGCTGCCAAGAGGCCTATAGCAACATTAAAGGATCTACAGGAATATCTGGCAAGTACTGGCTGTGTGGTACGTGACAACAATCTCCCATATTTTTCATATGTCTGAGCTATGGGGTAGAGTGGCAAGACGGAAGCCTTTTCTTACGAATGAAAACATCCAAGGCTGGATAAACTTTGCAAAATCACATCTGAAGTCTCCCAAAAGCATGTGGGAAAATGTGTTATGGTCTGATGAAACCAAGGTTGAACTTTTTGGCCATAGTTCCAAAAGATATGTTTGGCGCAAAAACAACACTGCACATCACCAAAAGAACACCATACACACAGAGAAGCATGGTGGTGGCAGCATCATGCTTTTGGGCTGTTTTTCTTCAGCTGGAACAGAGGCCTTAGTCAAGGTAGAGGGGATTATGAACAGTTCCAAATACCAGTCAATATTGGTACAAAACTCTCATGCCCCGTACAAACGATCAGACATTGATCGGACATTCCAACAACAAAATCCATGGATTTTTTCCGACGGACGTTGGCTCAAACTTGTTTTGCGTACACACGGTCGCACAAAGTTGTCGGAATTTCGCCAAGAACATGGTGACGTACACCACATACGACAAGACTAGAAAAGGCCAGTTCAGAACCAAGCGCGGCACCTTTTGGGCTCCTTTTGCTAATCTCGTGTTAGTAAAAGTTTGGTGAGAGACGATTCACGCTTTTTCAGACTCGTGGTTTTCAGATCGTTTTCTGCTGTTCAGTTTGTGCTTGTGGGTTTGTATCTGCTCTTCAGTGCATGTAGCAAGTCACGTGTGACTCTTGTCATTCTGTTCTTGTTCGTTCGTTACTGTTTTTCAGGTCACTCTTCACAGGCCTTGCTGTTCTTCAGTGCGTTCTGTTACTTCGTTCTGAGCAGCCGACCGTTTTCTAGCCATGTTGTGTATACATACTCCTCGTAGAGTTCGTGCTGTGTGGGGGGCTTGGTGTTGGGGTCCTTACCTTGACACAAGTCCAGTCCATGAACAGGGTGGGGAGGAGTTCATGGACCAAGAATTGGTTGCTTCAGCGTGACCAGTTCTGTCACATGCCTTTGCTCCGTGAGATCCGTGAGAATAATCCTGATGATTTCAGGAATTTTCCCCGGATGATGGACCCCGTATTTCACCATTTGTTGGCTTTGCTGACCCCTTATATTAGCAGGCAGGATACCTGCATGAGGCAAGCCATCACTCTGGAGCAGAGGCTAGTCGCCACCCTGCGGTACTTGGCGATGGGGAGAAGTCTGCCGGACCTCACGTTCTCGACAGGCATCTCCCCCCAGGCTCTGGGGATCATTATCCCAGAGACCTGTTCTGCCATCATCCAGGTCCTGCAGAAGGAGTATATTAAGGTAAGATTTTTATCCTTTAATATCACATTTTATTGTATTTGATGTTTGATAATATATTGTATTTCTTTCCTCATTCCCTAATTACCATGATTGTAATATGCTGTGAATGTCCTCTTTGTCCTCATGCATGCTGGATTTTTCTTTAATTTTTTTTGCCCTTCATACATATTTGCCTTCACTAACCTCCCCAGCATGCTCTCCTGGCCCTATATTTACCTCATGTATTCACTTAACAATGTATTTTATCAGCTCCATAGTAGTGCTTTACCCCAAACGCCCCCTAAAATGTTTTTAAATGTGATTTGTGCTTTAAATTTATGCAGAGTGCCAGAGGCATTTTTTGGGGATCCCCAAATCATTTGGAACCCTCCCCCCCCAACTGCTAAGTCAGCTGATACAAATTCTCTATCTATCCTCAATCATCTATCTGCTGATATTGCCAAACCCATACACACTATACCCATCTCTTTTGTGGTCAGATTTATGGATGAATTCCCCAAAGCATGTAGTGCAAGGGCCTGCCTGTATACTTTCAAATGGTACTGTTAAAAGTTTTTGTATACTATTATTATCTTGATAGGTAATAGCAGAATGTCCAAATGTGCTCAAATGTGTAAAATATGTATTTAGATCTTTGTATTATGACACTTCTTACCTGTCCAGTGGGCTGCCAATGGTGTAACTAAGTAGGGACTGGCCAAAGTAATACCCATTATTTAGGCATTCATCTCTCAATAAAGTGGAGAGGGTTACCTGTCCAAGAGTCCCCCCCTATAATGTTAGAAATGGCCCATGAGAGGGGGTGAGGGAGGGGAGGGGGAATCTGATAGGTGTACCTTATACTTTGGTCTTTAAAAACACCCTCAAATAAATGTTATCTTGATGTTGGCCAAGAATGTTTGTGTCTAATCTGCTTTCCCTGTCTATGTGCAAAATGACTAATTTTTTTTCTTGTTTGACTCCACAGTTTCCTTCCACGCCACAGGAATGGCAGACTGTGGCCTCCCACTTTGCCCAGCGGTGGGACTTTCCTAACTGCCGAGGGGCAATTGATGGGAAACACGCTCACATCGTCCCACCACCCAACTCGGGGTCATACTATTTCAACTATAAGGGGCTCAATAGTATTGTGATGTTGGCGTTGGTGTCGGCTACTTACGAGTTCCTGTATGTGGACATGGGGAAGAATGGCCGGATGTCTGATGGTGGAGTCATCGCCCAGACGGAGTTCTACAGGCATCTCCAGAATGGCAGCTTGGACTTGCCACCTCCAGAAGACAATGTGGAAGGACTCCCATTCGTCTTCGTTGCTGATGAAGCGTTTGCGCTGGGGGACCATCTTATGCAGCCATTCCCGATGAGGACCCTCACCCCGGACCAGAGGGTTTTTAATTACCGGCTGGCCAGAGCCAGAGGAGTGGTGGAGAACACATTTGGAATCATGGACAGCCGGTTCTGCCTATTTCTTACACCCATACACATGGCGGAGTACAAACTGAATCATATCATCCTGGCGTGCTGTGTTCTACACAACTTTTTACAGCAACATTCTGCCAACTATGCTGGCTCAGTTGGGCCTGAGGTTGGAATTCATATGAACCAACCCTGACGGCACTTGAAAGTGGCCGTCCTGGCTTGCCCCCCCTGAGGGCCCGTGATGTCCGTCTAAGATACCTTGAATACTTTGCGGGTAGGGGGCTATCAATATGCCAGACAATGTCTGAAACCTTTTTCAAATAAATAAAAAAATGTACCTACTAAAATCTTTGGTGACATTTACTGCTTGTGTTTCTTTTAGCTGACCCTGACAGAAATGTGTCGAGTCCAGAAAATGGAGTGATTGTGTAACATTACAAAGCATTGTTGGGTGTTATTTACTAAAGGCAAAGACACTTTGCACTACAACTGCACTTGAAACTGCACTTGTAGTGCAAAGTGGATTTGCCCTTAGGAAATAACCCCCATTGTCACTGAAAACACCAATTAGAGCACAACAAAAGTGTTAGAGCGTTGAAACAATAATCCACACATTCTTGATTAACAATCTTTTTAATACCAGTACAATCACATGTGCATTTAGAAAAGGTTTTTAAAACAAACCAACATGTTTTTTGTATAACAATTTTTGGGGTCACATTAGAAAAAGTAGAAATGTCAATTTAAGATAAAACAGGCATGTTTAAAACCAACAAGAAAGACACAAATCTTGAACTTACAAAGTTCACATTTGGTAGAACTTGAAGGCTATATCAGACATGAGTATTTATAAAATGTGTTTGATATTGCGTTCAGATGGGGTGAAGTCACCTCTAGAAAAGCCAAATTTTGAAGATGCACACCAATTGCCAAATGTCAACATGTGCTAGCTGCCATCATGGGGGATCATGGGATGTGTTTTTGAGGTGCAACCCCTTCCTCACAGCTACTTTATTATTGAGGAAGGGGTTGCACCCCCAAAACGCGTCCACTGATCTCCCGTGATGGCAGATAGCACATGTTGACACACTGTGTGCCTCTTCAAAATTTGGCTTTTTGCAAATATGTCAAAAAATACTAAAAAATTTTAGCTCGCAAACAGTGCAAAAAAAAAGAGATTTTGATGGGTTTTAAACTCTCCCTAAAACATCAATGATGTTCTTCATTTTTTGTTGAACATCATTGATGTTTTTCTGGATGTTTTCCAAGTCCCTATTACACCGCATGATCTCCCCGATCAGGATATGTGCACTTTCCAAGGTGAAATGCCCTGGATCCACAACATCACGATCACCTAAAAATATAGAAACAAAAACACACCATGTATTATAAATATGCTGGCATCCATCTCTTACCTGAGCATGTGGTCGCAGACACTCACCTGTTGTGGTGCCAATTTCCACCACGTCTTCCTCCTCCTGCTCTGCTTGGCTTGGGTGGATTTCCCTTTGTTCCAGAGGTGGGGGGTCTGTGGTCTCCTCGGATGAGGGGTGTCCTCCGAGTCTTTTATCCCCTATGTAAAAAAAAATAAGTATACTTAGCACTCAGATATTTAAATGGCGGATATAGGAATATGAAACATTGCTTGGAAGTGGGGTACAATTGTCTATTTTGGCAGAGTTCCAAAATGTAGCATTTTCAGTGTCCTTTGTCAAGCTTGAATGCTTACCTGTTTTGTACAAGCTTGACAGATGGAGACACCCCTATAGTATACACTGGAGCACCTGTGTGGGCCCCCTAATAAAAAGGGTGTTCATGTGTCCTACACTAGTTCTCCAGCGTCCGGATGTGTAAACAGCTACTGAGTGTCCTCTCCTTACACAGAATCTAGTTTGCATTTCATTCTAGTTACAAACCCATCTACCCAATCAAATTATTTGCAGACAAGTAGGCCATAAAAAATGTGGGCAAATGCATATGGCCAAAACAATGGTGTTTTCTAGGCTGAACGAACAATGTTTTATACAAACGAATAATGTGCCCATGAACAGGAAAGTTGCCATTTGAAACTGGATAACAGTTAAGAAAAGCACATGGAGCAGCACAAACATAATAAACATAAAGAATAGGAACACAGCACAACTACTTACTTTTTTGCAGCACTCTCCGGATCTTTCTGTACTGCTCGTGCTCTCTTAATTTGAGGTCCGATCACCGCTTCCTGAGCTGATCTTTCGATCGTCGTACCCCGAAATTCCGGTGCAGACTCTTGACCACTTTCGCCATGATCTTGGCCTTTCTGACATTGGGATTGGGGTAAGGTCCATACTTTCCGTCATAGTCGGCCCTCTTCAGGATGTCCACCATCTCCAACATCTCCCCAAAGGACATGTTTGATGCCTTAAATCGTCTCCTTCTGGATCGGGACATTTCTGGCTCTGGGCTTTCCTCCCCCTCCTCCTCGTTGCTGTAATTAGCACGCACCTGCTGTGTCTCCACCATGTGCTCTTCCCCCACTGCGCCGAAAGAGAAGGGGCAGGGAATAGACTAGAAAGAACATCAGGGGCGGGCGGAGTTTCACGCATGCGCAGTGTGTATAAAGCATAACACGCGTGCGTAGTACGTACGATCTGTGAGTGGAGGAAGGAGTATCGGAGGCGCCGACCGTGATAACGAAGGTAAGATCTAAACTTGGGCCCATACTGCTTCTACATTGAGGCCTATATTGTAACAAGATTAGGAGAGTTTTGCCTGACATTAGGGTTTGTCTTGTGTTGTGTCTTGCAGAGAAAATGGATGGCTTCAATGACCACAACTTCCTCCCCCTGTTCATAGACAAGTACAGGGAGCTGCCCTATCTGTGGCAGGTGAAACATCCACATTATAATAATAAACAAAAGAGGCAGACAGCGCTGGAGATACTGCTGGAGTTGGTGAAGCCGGTGGTCCCCACAGCAACCATCCCTTATTTAAAAGCCAAAATTGGTGGCCTGAGGAGCACATATCTTAGGGAGCGCAAGAAGGTCATGGATTCCCAGAGATCCGGAGCAGGAGCAGATGACATTTATGTCCCCAGGCTGTGGTACTATGAGAGACTGCGATTTCTGTCAGACCAGACTTGAGTCAGGGAATCCCTCTCAACCCTTCCTTCCACTCTTCCTTCCACCCCAGCTGAGGCTTCCGATGTCCAACCTGGGACTTCCAGCCAGGAAGAAGTGGAGGAGCCCAGCTTGAGCCAGGTATAGCATTGTTCTACAGATTTCTGGTCAATAAAGAAATGATCTTTACTAGATGTTATTATTGATCACCAATTGCTGATTTAATAAAGTGTTTTACATATCAATAGACAGTAGTGGGCAAAAATAATTGGGACAAGAATGAAAAATGCTGGGCTTAGAATGATAGTCTTTTATATTTGTTAACATTCAATTTGCAACAGTCATGAGATGAAAATTGTGTGTGATTGATGAAGTAAAAACTAAAACTATGTCCCTTTTTCATACACAGGAAGACCTCAGCCAGGACGAGGCTCTGGAATGTGGCATCCAGGAGGAGGCTGTGGGATGTGGCAGCCAGGAGGAGGCGGGGGCTAAGTGGCAGCCAGGAGAAGCCTGGGACCAGTAGGAGCCTGACTGAATTGCAGGTTCCTCCCCTCCGCCTTCCAAACAAAGGACCCAGGAAGGGGATTCACGTGCAGGATTCAGCACTCAGGCTGATTCAGGAGGCTTCTGCATCCCTCCGAGTCACCCCCACTCCTGAAGAGGCTTTTGTCTGCATGGCTACTACCAAACTGCAGGGCATGCAGGAGGGCCAACGCCAGCTGTGTGAGGACCTTCTTTATAAAGTCTTAACTAAGGGAGTGAGGGGCGAAATCACACCCAATACACACGTGATTGAGTTGGAACATCCTCCTCCTCCTCCTGCCACAACTACACCACCACAGCCACAGCATGGAAGGAAGCATGGAAGGAAAACCAGGGAGTGATGCCCTGGGTTCAGTCTGGTCTGGCAAAAGATGCAGTCTCTTGTATGACCACAGCCTGGGGACATACATGTCATCTGCTGCTTTCATGATCTCTGGGACTTCTGGACCAGACTGCGCTCCTTTAGATATGGACTCCTCAGGCCACCAATTTTGCAGTAAAATAATTGATGTCTGCCCTGGAGGTCAAAGGCTTCACCAATTTCTGCTGTTTCTCCAGCGTTGCCTCCCTCTTTGTTTGGTTATGAGCCCTTAATAAAGGTTTTTTGGTTTCAATTAGATTCGCCTATGCGTGTTTTCCTTCAAAAAGGACAGTTTGTTTGTGAGGATTCAGGTACATTTCAAAAATACAATGTGAAATTAACAAGAGACACCCACACCAAGCAAACTCCTTGAGATTAAATAATACAAGATAATAATGGTGTTCTGGTAACTTGACACACAAAACTATTCTGGATGTTAAACAACTCAAAAAAAGAAAAAACAAGATCAGCCTTGAAAAAAATACAAACCAAAAAAAAAATTAAAAAAATCAAATCAGGGTTTAAAAAAAAAAAAAAAACACAAAAAAAAATATAGATTTTTGGTCAGATGTGACAAATCATAATATATTGAGGGAATCACGATAAATAAGAAAGAAAGAAGTTTGTGAGAACTCTGTGTGAATATCAGCAGCAAAACTACTTCGTTCTTCCTGCATTATAAAGAAGAAGGGAGTGCGCTGTATTAAACAATTTTAAAGATTGCAGCGTGACGAAAGTGCTCTATCCATTCCGAATGCTAATTTTACCAGAACGAGCTGTTCCATCTCGGAATTTCTTCTGAGCATGCGTGGCACTTTGTGCGTCGGAATTGTCCACACACGGTCGGAATTGACGCGATCGGATTTTGTTGTCGGAAAATTTTATAGCCTGCTCTCAAACTTTGTGTGTCGTAAAATCCGATGGAAAAAGTTTGATGGAGCCCACACACGGTCGGAATTTCTGACAACACACTCCGATCGCACATTTTCCATTGGTAAATCCGACCGTGTGTACGGGGCATTATTCTTCTGCTAGATGCTAGAAAGCTGAACATGAAGAACATCATCTTTCAGCATGACAACAACCCAACGCATACATCCAAATCAACAAAGGAATGGCTTTACCAGAAGAAGATTAAAGTTTTGGAATGGCCCAGCCAGAGTCCAGACCTGAATCCGATTGAAAATCTGTGGGGTGATCTGAAGAGGGCTGTGCATAGAAGATGCCCTCGCAATCTGACAGATTTTGAGTGGTTTTGCAAAGAAGAGTGGTCAAATATTGTTGTACCATGCTGATAGACTCATACCCAAAAAGACTGAGTGTTGTAATAAATTCAAAATGTGCTTCAACAAAGTATTAGTTTAAGATTCTTTTTTTTTTTTTTTTTTTTAATAAATTTTTATTGAAAGATGTAACATACAGGGGAATACATCAAAAGGCAGTATCATTGTATTTTGTGGTTTTTTACAAAAATAACAAAGAAAAAACATCAGCCTGATACAAAAATAGAAATATAGAAAAGCTGATAGAGATAATTAGCCTGGGGGATGGGGAGAATTATAACCTTTTAAGTGGAAGGGAGGAGGTAAGAACTGGATGGATCGGGGGGGGGGGGGGTCCCTAAGATTGCTAATATAATGTTACTGGATGTTACTGGGTGGGGGGGGTAGGGGAAAGCCAGGTAAGTGCAGAATATCAACATCATGGGGGGGTAGCAGAGAAGAGCACCAAGTTCGTGTTTTGGAGGGAATAGAACAGCCTGTGGGTAGAAAAATACAGGTTACAATGATAGTAATAATTATAGTTACGATTTTTGTAGTACTGGCAATTATGTCCTTTGTATCATTTATGGTCACCCCCTTCCTGTATAGGGAGGATATGGGGTTTTGAAGGGCGTGATGGCGTCTTGAATTTTGTTGTAGTATTTAGTGAGAGTTGGATTCCTTATGTTGTAGAGTTTTGGTTAGGGAGAGTCATTCCATCTAGGGTGGGGGGAAGAGGAGGATCATGATAGAAGAAAGAGAAAGTCTCAAGATTGACTATATCCGTGGGAGAGAGTGTTGAGGTCATGAAAGCTCCCCATTTGTGGTAGAAGCGTATTTTGGTTCTTTCGTTCGTAAAATCCATGTTGATCCTATCCTTGTAGAGCAGCTGTAGGAGTTCCCTTTTGATTTGGGAGGTGTTGGGACATGCGTTGGAGATCCAATTTTTTAGTATGGCTCTTCTAGCGAATAGGAGGCATATCAGGATCCAATCCTTGCGTGAGGGGATAGAGTTCGGTGACCAGGGTAACAGTTGGGGGTCCCAGTGTCCGAAGATGAGGAGTAGGGGGTCCTTAGGTAGTTTTAGTAGGGTCACCTCGAATATGTAGTGTAGGACTTGATCCCAGAAGGTGGATATGTAGGTGCATGACCAGAACCGATGGGTCAAAGAAGGCCTGGGGTGTAGACATAGGGGGCATGTAGGCGGGGTTTGAGCTTGTTTGTTTGGGAGGAAAGGTATGTGAGCTCGATGGACGATCTTGAGTTGGGTTTCCCTCCAGGTTTCGTTGGGAACCAGTTTATGAATAGTGTTGAGGCCTTGCAGTAGTTTGTTGACCAAGTCGGCATTCGGGAAGTCTTTTGCCCAGTTAGCTGCTGATGAGGTCTCCAGTGAGGGAATGGCTTTTAGGAGGAGAGGCTGGTATATGTCCGAGATTTTATAGGATCCCTTTAAAAGAAGAGAGTCTGATAGAGACTTTTTAAATCTTTTGTGGTCGTCTCTGCAAGCATTTTTGAGAAAGCTGATACATTGACCATAATGGAATATGTGTGACTGTGGGAGTTGGTACGTCTCCGCTAGTGACTTGAAAGGGATTGGGCGGCCAGACTCTGATTCACATAGCGAGAAGAAGTTGGAGATGCCTTTCTGTTGCCAGGTGGTATATGGCTGGTGTTCCAGACCTGGGGGAAAATTCGGGTTTCCTTGTATTGGGAGGTGTCTAGAAATAAACGGTGAAAGTTTGAGGCTTTTCCTGATCTCCCTCCAAGCAATTGCTGTGTCCCGAAGTAGTAGGTTGTGTTGGAGGGATGGAGGAATGGATTTCCACTTGCAGTGGAGGAGAGCTACCAGGGAATATGGGTTGACCATTTCAGTTTCCAAGTGAAAGTTGGAGTAACGGGATGTTTGCGCTACCCAATCTAAACTTATCCTCAAGAGGCAGGCTAGATTATAAATCCTGACATTAGGGAGACTGATACCCCCTTCGCGCCTGGGAAGGTAAAGTTTAGTGAATGCAATTCGTGGTCGCCTATTTCGCCATAAAAATTTGGATATTGCTTCGTTTAGGATTTTTGTGTCTTTGTGGTGCAAGAGTAAGGGAATGGTTTGTAGTGGATAAAGTAGGCGGGCGAAGCTGACCATTTTCACTAAATGACATCTTCCCAGTAGCGAAAGAGGCAGATCCATCCAGTTTGTTAGTTCTTGGGAGATTTTTTTGAGTAAAGGTGGGTAATTGAGGTGATAGAGAGAGGAGGGTAGTTTTCCTATTTTTATGCCTAAGTAGGTGATATGGGATTGTGCTATCGAGAATATGGAATTTTGTGTCCAAGGAGGGTTGGATACGGTGCCTAGGGGGAGGATTTCACTTTTGTTGTAGTTTATGCGGAGGCCCGAGCATAATCGAAATTGGTCAAAGATTAGTTTAATTGTGAGCATGTCTGAGGAGGGGTTTGCTGTGAATATAAGGACATCGTCTGCGAAAAGTGAGGTGCGAAGCTCCTGTTTGCCGATGGGAATGCCGTTTAGTGGGGCAACGTGAGTTAAATACCTGGATAGTGGTTCTAATGCAATGTTAAAGAGGAGTGGTGATAAGGGGCAACCCTGCCGAGTTCCTTTGTGTAGGCGGAATTCCTCTGATAGGAGGCCTGCCGCCACCAGTCTAGCAGTTGGGGCAGTGTACATGGTGTTTATGAGATGGGCGAAAGAACCGGAGAATCCCATTTTGTTCATGACCAGGGAAAGCCATTCGAAGCTGACGTTATCGAAGGCTTTCTCCGCGTCTAGGGTGATGATGGCATACTTTCCCTCTGAGTTGCATTTGGCATGCTCCAAGGCCATCATTACCTTCCTGATGTTCATGGTGGCAGTTCTACCTTTCACGAACCCTGATTGGGCAGGGTGTATCAGAGAGGGTATGATGTCTGCTAATCTTGTGGCAATAATTTTGGAAAGGATTTTGGCATCCAGATTTAGAAGTGAGATTGGCCTGTATGAGCCTGGTTCTAGGGGGTCTTTACCTTTTTTGGCTAGTAATTTGATAGTGGCTTGGTTGCCCGTGGGTAGGTATGTTCCCCCTGACCATATATGCTGGTATACTTCATAAAGTGTGGGTTCTAGGAGCGGTTGTAGGGACTTGTAGAATTCTCCCGTGAATCCATCAGGGCCTGGGGCTTTCGAGGGAGCTAGGTTTTTAATTGTAGTGGATATTTCATGAAGGGATATTGGGGCATTTAGAACTTCTAACTGTGAGGGTGATACTTGAGAAAGGGTTACCTTTTCAAGAAAGGATTGTGCTATCTCAGGGTTAATGGGATCTGGTCCATATAGGGATGAGTAAAATTGTAGCATGGTGTTATTTATGTCTTTTTGGGTGGTTTTTATGTTACCCAGAGAGTCACGGAGAGATGAGATGTGTGTCGGACGATAGGGTCCCCTACATAAATTGGCGAGGATTTTGCCTGCTTTGTTGCCAAATTTGTGGAGGGTGGCTTCCATGTAGGCTTTTTTTGTTTGTTCTAGAGTTTCGGCCCATGTATCGAAGGATTGTTTCGCTGATTGCCATGCCTTCCTGTTATCATTGGAGTTGTTTATGTATAGTGATCTTTGGGCTAGGTGCAATCGGGAGCTGGCTTGTTTGTAATTTTTAAGTGCGTTTCTCTTAAAGGAAGCTGCATAGGAGATTATGCGGCCTCTGAGGAATGCTTTGCCAGCTTCCCAGAATAAATTGGGGTTGTTGGAGTGGTCAGCATTGTTCAAAGTGTATTCTGACCAGACGTTTTCCATGTATTGTCGGAAGTCAGAGTTATTGTGGAGATAAGAGGGGAAGCGCCATATTTTAGGATTCGGGTGTAAGTCGGGGTTATCAATCGTGGTCGAAATTGGTGCATGGTCGGATATGGCAATGTCGTGGATGTCGGCTTCGGATATCAGTGGTAAGAGGTCGTCTGAGCAGAAGAGATAGTCAATTCTGGTGAAGACGTTGTGGGGATTGGAGTAAAAAGTAAATTCTCTGTCAGCTGGGTGCCGAAGTCGCCAAATGTCATGAAGATGAAGGGATTCCATCGTTGAGGCTAGTAAAGTTTGTGAGTCGGGGTCTGAATGGTGAGATGTGTGCTTAGAAGTGGATCTATCGTCTATCGGGTGAGCTATGGAGTTAAAGTCTCCGCCGGCTATATGGGGGAGAGTCGGGTTGCTAAGGAGCCATGACGAAAGTTCACTATAAAATTGTTTTGTGGGGTTATTGGGGGCATAGATGTTTGAGATTATCATGTCCTTGGTTCCTAGTTTGATGTGGGCTGAAATAAGGCGGCCTTGTGTATCAGCTTTGGTAGATAGGACCTCACATGGCAGGTTTTTGTGAATGAGTATCAGGACTCCTGCTTTGCGTTTATCGGAATTTGAGCCTAGTACTGTGCCTACCCATAATTTTTTCATTCGGTGGAAGTCAGAGGTGGAGAGGTGGGTTTCTTGGAGTAGGGCAATGTCGGTCTTGAGTCTTTTAAGGTGACGGAGGATTTTCATTCTCTTATTGGGTGAACGAAGCCCTTTAACATTCCAGGAGATTAGTTTCATATAGGAGGGGTCACTGGGGGGATATGTAAAGATATTGTATGGTTTTCACCTGTTAATAGGTGGTGGAGTGATGTGAGAATAGGCTGGGTTTTGGAGGGGGTTGTTTTGTTTGAACGAGGGTTTGTGTAACCACTAGGGGCGTGTGAACCATAAGATGGGGGTGCGTAGTATAGGGATGGGTGCGGAAGGAGGGGGGTGGAAAAGAGAAACAATAAAACAATATCAATACACTTCGCTTTTTTCCGCATGGAGTCGACTGTGTAGGCCAACTCCCATCGCAAGATCCAGAGTACTGCTGTATTTGAGAACCCGTGTTTAAGGGGGTGAAGAGCATTGGCAGCTTGGGTTGTGCAATAGTTGACGGAGGAGTTGGTTACACAGGAGAGCCAGGGGAGAGAGTCAACACCTTAGTTACAACGAAATCAAATTAACCAGTTAGTAAAGAATAGACAGTATGTAGAAGAAAAACATAAGAGAAACTGCTTGGCCTACCAGTAGCTGATTTGTCTGGTAAGGGAGAGAGAACAAGCTTGAGAAAGTGACAAAAAGAGTTTTTAACTTCGTCTCTTGATTGGGATGTCCCGTTAAGAGTTAGGCCACCGTGGCCGTAGGGGCGAGGCGGTGTGGAGTAGTAGCGTGGATCCGTGCTTGTGGTCTTCAGTAAGGTGTGGAGCGGTGTTGGTCCGGTGCCGAAGCTCTGAACCGTTTTGGAGAGTCTTTGCGGGGGCTCCTTTGGTCTAGAGTACGGTTGACAGGAGCCGCTCTAGGAGAGGGGCTGAGGTTGGGGCCTGAGTGTAGTGATCGTAGGAAGGCCTCCGCTTCTTTTGGGTCATGGAAGGAGAGTTGGTCGCCGTTTGGGGCTTTAAGTCGGAGGGTAGCCGGAAAAGCCAAAGTGAATTTGAGTTGTTGACGGTGCAGCTCCGAGCAGACTTGTTGAAAGGCTTTCCTCTTCTGGGACACTTCAATAGAGTAATCTGCGAAAATTAGGATTTTCATGCCGTCGATTTGAAGCGATCTAGATTGCCTGAATTTTTGCAGGATGTAGGCTTTATCCGAGTAGTTGAGGTATTTTGCGATTATGGGACGGGGCGATTTGCGATCCGAGTTGAAGGTTCCCATGCGGTGTGCCCGTTCTACTGTGCAGGGACCTGGTAGGCCCAGTGCTTCAGGAATGCGTCTAGCGCATAGATCTGTAAGAGCTGAGGGTTGCAGCGATTCTGGGATGCCCACAAATCGCAAGTTGCTCCTTCTGGATCTATTTTCCAAATCGTCCAGCTTTTCAAGAATATATTTGTTGGTTTTATCTTGGGCTTTCATTGTGGATTGAGAGTGGTATAATTCTTCCTCGATATTGGCTATGCGGTGCTCAGTTTCATTCAGCCTGGAGGCATGTTCCCCTAACTGGATCTGGAGCTGTTGCATGCCTGCGCTGACAGCCTTCTCCACCGAGGCAGTTATCATTGGGGAGAGGAGAGCTGCCACAGCCTGTGCTATCCTTTCTGTGTTGGATGAGCTGGATGTATTTGTGGGTTGTGAAGCTGCATCAGCAGATGGGGAGGGGGCCGCAGTGCCGCTTACCTCCATGTCAGGCTCTGGCTCTGTAGGAGGCTCCGTGTAGGCCGAAGCCGGGGCCTCGATTTGCGGCTGTGGGGTCCGCGCCGCCGCGGCCGCGTACGATCGCGAGCCGGTTTTTTCTACGAACCGGTCCATCCTGTGACCGGAGATGGCGTGGGGTGGGTGCCGGTGTTATTTGCGGGTTTGTCGGTTTTATAGGCAGATTTTGGAGTCGAGCTGCGGGAGCTGATGGGAAGAGCAGCTACTCCATGCGGCGCCGGAACCGGAAGTTCCAAAGTATTAGTTTAAGGGTGTGCACACTTATGCAATCAAATTATTTTAGTTTTTTAGTTTTACTTCCCTCCACCTAAAATATTTCAGTCTGTTGTTCAACTGAGTTGTACAGTTTATAGGTCACATTAAAGGTGGAAAAAGTTCTGGAAATATTTATCTTTGTCCCATTTTTTTTACATCACAGGAACCTGACATTTTAACAGGGGTGTGTAGACTTCTTACATCCACTATTTATATATATCTATAAATCTACATATGTCTATATAGATATATAGATATATATAGATATATAAATAGATAGATAGCAAAGTGACCATTTAGTATACACATGAAATTAAACATTAACTACTTTGTTATACGGCAGCGGGTTGGCTCCCCTGCGTGAATCGCCGTAGCTGTAAGGCGGCCGCTTTAAGGGCTCTAGGGAGCACAATGTCCGCCGGTGACCGTCGATCATGTCAGAGAGAGACAGAACAGGGATTTATCAATGTAAACAGACAGATCCCCTTTCTGTCAGGGAAGTAGCGAGAGATCTGCTATTCCTAGTGATCAGGAACAGAGCTCTCTCTCTACTTCCTGTCAGTACACTGCCCCTACTGTTAGAAACATCCCTAGGACACACTTAACCCCTTGAACGCCCCCTAGTGTTAACCACTTCCCTGACAATGACCTTTATACAGTAAGCAGTGGCTATTTTTTAGTCGCAGTCAAATTAAAAATCGCTGATAACCGACATTACTAGTAAAAAAAATGAATAATAAAAATTCCATAATATATCCCCTATTTTGTAGACCCTATAACTTTTGCACAAACCAATCAATATACACTTATTGCGATTTTGTACCAAAAATATGTAAAAGAATACATATTGGCCTAAACCGATGAAGAAATTATTTTTTTTACATTTTTTTGGATATTTGTTCTAGCAAAAAGTAAAAAATATTGTTGTTTTTTTTAAATTGTCGCTGTTTTTTTGTTTATAGCGCAAAAAAATGAAAACCGCAGAGGTGATCAAATACCACCAAAAAAAAAGCTCTATTTGTGAAAAAAAAAAAGGAGGTCAGTTTTGTTTGGGTACAGCATCGAACAACCGTGCAATTGTCAGTTAAAGCGACGCAGTGCTGTATCGCAAAAAATGGCCTGGTCATTAAGGAGGCAAATCTTCCAGTCCTTAAGTGGTTAAAAAAAGTCTCACATAGAAATACAAATATAAAGCATGGATAGCACACTTTTTATTCTATAAACAAAAAGTGTGCTATCCCTTTAAGTGAAAATCAATAGACAATCCAGCGCATACAAACAAAGTATAACACATCGGCAACTGTAAAGGTCTCAATCATCCTGCTAAATGCAGATCCCTTTGGATAGAGGCCCTTCGGCATAAATGCGACATTCTCTTCAACCAAGAGATGCATTTTCACAACCATGCACCTCCTAAATGCACTTACCCTAAGTTTCCCTACATATATACAGCCAATGCAGATACAAAAAAGAAGGGAGTGTTGGTGGCAATAAGAGACTCAGTAGCTTTCAAGCTCCACAAAGTACTGGCGGATCCTCAAGGTCAATATAAAATCCTTGTTTGCGACATCAATTCCACTACATACGCTGTGGCCAATATCTATGCCTCTAATACCTGACAAATCAGCTTCTTCCACAAGGTTATGAAAAAAATCCGCACACTACAGCAGGGAATGCTAATGCTACATGGGGACTTCAACATGACTCCTAACCCATCTCTCGACTCTACTTCAAAATCTAAAAGACCTTTACCATCACAACAGTCTGTGTTGAAAACATACAAATTATATGATGCTTGGAGGTGTCTCAAAGCCAATGAATGGGACTACTCGTTCTTCTCTAACAGCCATAGATCATATAGTAGAATTGATTTGTTCTTGGTAGATAAATCGTTATTGTTTAAAAGCAAATCTTCTCTGATTAATAACATTACTTGGTCGGATCATGCCTCGGTGAAGTTAGTAGCAGGGGACTCTTCTACACACAAACCCACTTATATATGGCAATCCAATCCCTGACTTTTCCAGGATGCTCCATCTAAGTCTAAAATCGAACAACAGCTCAGAGAATTTTTTGAGAATAATCATAAATCGGTTAGTGATTCATTTGTTGTATAGAATGCCCTCAAGGCATTTGTGAGAGATATCCTTATTCAACAGGGGGCGAGGAGGAGGCAGCAGCACATCCAGGCACTAATGTCAAAAATTGCCACTCTTGAGAAACAAAAACATTTCTGACAGATCAACTGACACAAACCCGCAATGATTTTAGATTGCTCCTCCTGGGGGACTATGAAAAAGCCTCCAGGAGACTTAAAATGTCCTATTACACAAGTGGCAACAGAGCAGGGAAACTGATAGCTAACTGAATTAAAGGGCATAGATACAAAACTCAAATTCCATAAATATAACATCCCATCACCCAAACAAAACAATTCCATCCTTAAGCAATTGCAGATGCTTTCAGCCTTTATTATGGGTCACTATACAACCTTAAGAATGATCCCACCTTAAAACAACCCTCACCAGCTATCACTGGAACATTTCTAAACTCACTTAAAGTCCCCAAGCTCTCAGCCGACCATCTCAATAACCTCAATTCCCCTATAACTGAATCTGAGGTCCTTCACATTATCATTTCATTACTCAATAACAAATCACTGGGCCCAGATAGCTTTACAGGGGAGTACTACAAAACCTTTCAAGATATCCTAGCTCCACACTTAGCAGAGATCTTTGGTTCTGCTGCTGCCTCTTCCTCAAATGCTTAAGGCCATGATAGTTGCACTGCCGAAGCCGGGGAAAGATCCAAACACCCCACAAAACTTTCGCCCCATATCACTACTCAATAACGATCTTAAAATTTATGCAAAACTATTGGCCACGAGACTAGTGGACATTTTACCTTCCCTTATCGATACAGACCAGTCTGGTTGCACCAAGGGGTGTCAGACAGCTGACGCTACCCGAAACTTGCTAAATGTGATTCAATTGGCCAACAAATATAAAATGCCTTCTCTGCTCCTGGCGCTGGATGCAGAGAAGGCGTTTGATAGTATACATTGGAAGTTTCTAGCACAAGTGTTGACTAAGTTTGGATTTGCAGGCTCCATCAACTCACCCATAATGGTAGTATACACCAACAATCTGCCAAGTTTAAATTTCAGGAGCGCTATCAACTCCCTTTGAAATTTCCAATGGGATATGACAGGGTTGTTCCCTCTCCCCACTGATTTTTAATTTGTTGATGGAATCCCTGGCCACATATTTATGCTCGCACCCCCACATAACTGGTCTAAAGGTGGGTAATAGATTTTACATTATCACCTTATTCGCTTATGACATCATATTGATGCTCACAAATGTTGAATCTTCCCTTGCTTCGGTAAACCTGGCATTGAATGAATTCAATTGTATTTCTTATTACAAAGTGAATTAGACAAAATCTTATATCTTAAATTTGGGTTTCCCGAACGATACCAAACAAAAACTAGAACATCAATTTCCGTACAGGTGGAAAGATGATGGCATTAAATACTTGGGCATCATTTTAACCCCAAAACTCAAAGATCTTATAATAGCTAACTATACTCCCTTCCTAAATACACTTGGCTCCAAACCGGCAAACTTGCTCAAGCTGAGCTATTATGGACAGGCCGTTTAGCAGCCTTCAAGATGCAACTATTACCACAACTACTATATCTATTTAGGACTTTACCAATCCCAATACCCAATTCTTACTATAATACCCTACAATTCATACTGAATAAATACCTTTGGCAAGGCAAGAAGGCTAGGTGCGCATTTGGCAAGTTAATCAAACATAGAAAGGCAGGTGGGGTAGGACACGTACACCTACAAGATTATTATTTCGTGACAATATTAGCACAATTGCAACACTGAATACTTCCAAGTTCCAACGCCCTATGGGTTGAACTGGAACAATCTCAAATTCCCCGGGAGAATTTATATGATTTTTTGCTAACGGCACCTCACAATACTTCCTTTGATAACAAATTAGCACCACCTATCCTAGCAACACTCCGCTCCTGGGTAAATCTTTGCAAATACCAACAGTGGAGCAGTAATCTAACGCTTTTACAGCTTCCCATGTCTGCACTTTCCTATCTTATCCCAGATATCAATCTCAATATATGGAAGGAAAAGGGAATCACTCACTTAGAAGATACATTAACAGGTGCAACACTTAAAAAATTCAGAACCCTACAATTAGAATACAATCTACCTTCCAAGGAACAGTGTAAGTACACGCAGATTGCCCATTTACTGAATAAGAATAAACAACTCCAGACAGCACTACCTGTGAAACTGACCCAATATTATAAACATTCCTCAACCTTACATAAAGGTATATCAATTATCTACTCATGCTTACAGGAAAAAGACATCTGCATTAAATCTAAACAAATAATAGCTTGGGAACAGGAAATAGGGAAAGAATACCCTGCAAAAGGCTGGAGGAAAACATTAACTGTCATTTATACCTCCACTAAGAGTGCCAACCTTTGGGAATTACATCAGAAAATATTACTGCGATGGTATTTAACACCGCACCATCTAAAATGTATCCCCAAACCTCTCCGGAATGCTGGAGACTCTGTGGTTCATCTGGCACCTTAATTTATATCTTCTGGTCCCGTCAAAGACTTCACCTATTATGGGAAAAGAAAAATCAAACTGCGCTAGGTTGGGAAAATTGAAACATTGTCTAAAATTGACAAATGAATAAGCAAGTGAAAACAGCAGCAATTCTCCTGCATAACATAAATACAGTGCACAACAATTAAAAACCCCCAGAATCATGCTAAACATAAAAAGTGAAATAAATGTGTTCTCATGTACCGACCAATTAGGTGAATGGTCATATACCCGGTAAATAAAATCATATAAATCATATGAATGTAAAGCAAGATAGAATACAGGATATAAACAATCGAAAAATAGACAACCCCACCCTAATATGTGGGAATGTCAAACCAATAATCTTGTGACAGTGTCATGAACAAAATATGGCCACAAATAGTGTCCAAATGAGCCTAAACGGCAGTATCACCCGTGATTAAAAAGTCCAATCATACATAGTGCCACTTTTCAAATGGTAGATGGAACTAGTGAAGAAATCCACCACCGGTAAGTAAGGGGTTACTGCGTACCAAAAGCCCACGATCCCCCACTACAGAGGATCACGGGGAGCCTGTATATAGAAAAACCTCACAGGACACATCAGGTGGATCAGCTGTTCTCAGTAGAGTGTGGATGATGCTGCGATCTCCAAGACACCCCAGCGAGGCTCCTGACTAGGGATGAGCTTCGTGTTCGAGTCGAACCCATGTTTGACTCGAACATCGTCTGTTCGATCGTTCGCTGAATTACGAACGATATGGGCCGTTCGCGCCAAATTCGTGTGGCACGTCACGGCCCATAATTCACTGCGGCATCGCAGTGCATTGCTGGCTGATGATTGGCCAAGAATGCACTATGACCCGCATGCTTGGCCAATCACAGCGCCGTCAGTAGAGAGAGCTGTAATTGTCCAAAGCCAGGGTGGCTTTGGCCAATTATGGCTCGGGGGTTTAGAACACGCCCCACACTATATAAGGCCGCCTACACAGTGGCCCTGTGTAGTGTGTTCCAGCGTGCTTAGAGAGAGAGAGAGAGAGACAGTGTCATTTAATTTGAGTTAGATAGATTAGGCAGGACAGTCAGTGAGTTAGCTGCACTTACAGTGTATTGTGTATGTATATGCATCCCAGGTGTTGTATATATATATATATATATATATATATATATATATATATATATATATATATATATATATATATATACACACTGTATTCAGTTTAGCTAGATCCGTTCCTGTTATCTTCCTACTGACAGGCAGGCTTGTCTTGTTACAGTATTTACAGCTACCTGAAGAAAATTGCTGGTGTTCTTTTGATCTTATTAGTACCACAATCGGGCAGCTAGACTATTTAGAGTTAGTGCAGTGCGTCCTCCTCACAGTGTTCAGTTAAAGCTACAAGTTAGTTTAGTGTGACCTCTGCACAGTGTTCAGCTAAAGCTACAAGTTAGGGTAGTGCGTCCTCCTCACAGTGTTCAGCTAAAGCTACAAGTTAGGGTAGTGCATCCTCCTCACAGTGTTCAGTTAAAGCTACAAGTTAGTGTAGTGCGACCTCTGCATAGTGTTCAGCTAAAACTACAAGTTAGTGTAGTGCATCCTCCTCACAGTGTTCAGCTAAAGCTACAAGTTAGTTTAGTGTGACCTCTGCACAGTGTTCAGCTAAAGCTACAAGTTAGGGTAGTGCGTCCTCCTCACAGTGTTCAGCTAAAATTACAAGTTAGTGTAGTGCGACCTCTGCACAGTGTTCAGCTAAAGCTACAAGTTAGTGTAGTGCATCCTCCTCACAGTGTTTAGCTAAAACTACCTGTAGAAGGTTGGTGGTGTTTTCCTGATCCTATCACTACTGCAGGCAGCTAAATAAGCTACAAGTTAGTTTTTTGTGAGCTCTGCACAGTGTTCAGCTAAAGCTACCTGTAGAAGGTTGGTGGTGTTTTCCTGATCCTATCACTACTGCAGGCAGCTAAATAAGCTACAAGTTAGTTTTTTGCGAGCTCTGCACAGTGTTCAGCTAAAGCTACAAGTTAGTGTAGTGTGACCTCTGCACAGTGTTCAGCTAAAGCTACAAGTTAGTGTAGTGCGTCCTCCTCACAGTGTTCAGCTAAAGCTACAAGTTAGTTTTTTGTGAGCTCTGCACAGTTTTCAGCTAAAGCTACCTGTAGAAGGTTGGTGGTGTTTTCCTGATCCTATTATTACCGAAGGCATCTAAATAAGCTACAAGTTATTTTTTTGCGAGCTCTGCACAGTGTTCACCTAAAGCTTCCTGTAGAAGGTTGGTGGTGTTTTCCTGATCCTATCACTACCTCACTACCGCAGGCAGCTAAATAAGCTACAAGTTAGTTTTTTGCAAGCTCTGCACAGTGTTCAGCTAAAGCTACCTGTAGAAGGTTGGTGGTGTTCTCATACTACAGGCAGGTAGTTGATTTTGCTAGCTGAAGTATCAGTATATATATATATATATATATATATATATATATATATATCCCAGCTTAGTGCAGCTACAATCCATTAGTATGTCTGGAAGGCCAACAAGGAGAGGCAGACAGTCACAAGCCAATAAAAGAGGGCAAGCAGGCTCTGTGTCTAGAGGCAACAGTGCTGGTCGTGGAGACGGTGCATCCTCATCAGCACGTGGCCGTGGGACATGCTTGGCCTATTTTTCGGCAGCTAGCCGTGTTGAGCCGCAACATGCGGAAGACTTGGTCGAGTCGATGACCAAGCCGTCCTCATCCTCCTCATCCTCTCTCACCCATGCTCAGGGTACTTTGTCTGGCAAAGCAGCTGCCAACGCGGCCTCTTCCCTCGGCTCAATGGCATCAGTGACTCCTTCCCTAGCCCAACCATGTCCTCCTGAGGAGTCTCTCGAACTGTTTGACCACAGTGTTGGGTACATGCTCCAGGAGGATGCCCAGCGTTTAGAAGGCTCTGATGATGATACTGAGCTAGATGAAGGCAGTAACGTGAGCACAGACAGAGGGGGTGCCCAAGAAGGACAGCAATCTGGCAGTAATGCTCCCCCTGCTGCAGCATACTGCCAGGTTTGCTCCAGTGATGAGAAGGGAGGGGATGATGAGGTCACTGACTCAACATGGGTGCCTGATAGGAGAGAGGAGGAGGAGGAGGAGGAGGCACATCACCAGCGAGGCAGGATGCCCTCCAGGGGCCAGCCTAAGGGCAGCACACTGACTGCATCACACCCCAAAGCTCTGCATGTGCAGGGCGCTGCTGTCTCTGTGTGTTATTCCAAAAGTTCTTTGGTGTGGGCCTTTTTTGAGACAAGTGCATCAGATCCCACCGCTGCTATTTGCAACATATGTCTCAAGCGTATCTTGCATGGCCAAAACATCTCCCGCTTGGACACCACATGCTTGACCAGACATATGTTGACCTGCCATGCAGTTCGTTGGCAAGCGTATCTAAAAGACCCACACCAAAGAACAAAGAAGATCCTCTCCTTGCTCCTCATCAGCTGAGATCTCCAACCCCACTAAAACTTCAGTCCTCTCTGAGACCTGCACTGAGAGGAATGAAGGTGTAGAATTAGGTGTGTCACAGCCAAGTACTTGTGGGCAATCTGCTTGCGGTACACCGATGTCAGATTGTACCAGGCACATTTCCCTGCCCCAGCTGCTGCACCACCGAAAGAAGTTCGCTCCCAGATATCCACATGCCCAGCGGTTGAATGATAGCTTGGCAAAATTGCTAGCACTTCAACTGCTGCCTTTTCAGTTGGTAGACTCTGCCCCCTTCCGTGAGTTTGTGGAATGTGCGGTTCCTCAGTGGCAGGTACCCAAACGCCACTTTATCTCACGGAAGGCAATTCCAGCTCTCTACCAGCATGTGGAAGGCAAAGTCCATGCCTCGCTGGACAGGGCGGTCAGTGGTAAGGTGCATATTACCGCTGACTCATGGTCCAGCAGGCATGGACAGGGATGTTACCTAAGTTTCACCGCGCATTGGGTGACTCTGCTGGCAGCTGGGAAGGATGCACGACAGGGTGCAGTAGTGTTGGAGGTTGTTCCACCACCATGCCTCCAAAATGCCACTACTAATGATTGTGACACACCTCTCTCCTCCACCCCCTCCTCTTCTTCCTCCATGGCCTCTTCCTGTGCTTTGTCCTCGGAACCAGCGGTGCTCCGTAGCCGTTCAAGGGGCTACGCAAGTATGCAGGCCAAAAGATGCCATGCGGTGCTTGAGCTGGTGTGCTTGGGGGACAGGAGCCACACTGGGGCAGAGGTTCTGTCAGCTCTGCAGGGGCAGGTTCAGAGGTGGTTGACGCCACGCCCACTTAAGGCAGGAATGGTGGTTTGCGACAATGGCACCAACCTCCTCTCTGCCCTCTGACAGGGACAAATGACCCATGTGCCCTGTTTGGCTCATGTCCTTAACTTGGTGGTGCAGCGGTTCTTGGGCAGGTACCCGGGCTTACAGGATGTCCTGAGGCAGGCCAGGAAAGTCTGTGTGCATTTCCGCCGGTCATATAATGCCAGTGCTCAGCTGGCAGACCTCCAAAAGGAGTTTAAACTGCCCAAGAACCGCCTAATCTGTGACATGCCCACTAGGTGGAACTCAATGTTGGCTATGCTGCAGCAGCTGCACATGCAGCAGAGGGCCATCAATGAGTACCTGTGCGACTATGGTACCAGGACAGGGTCAGGGGAGCTTGTTTTTTTTCCCCACGCCAGTGGGCCATGATCAGGGATGCATGCACTGTCCTGTCACAATTTGAGGAGGCCACGAGAATGGTGAGCAGTGACAGTGCATGCATCAGTGACACTGTCCCCCTTGTCCACCTGTTGGAGCACACGCTGCGTGAAATAATGGACAGGGCACTTGAGGCAGAACAGAGGCAGGAAGAGGAGGACTTCCTTAGCTCTCAAGGCCCCCTTTATCCAGACAGTGTTCCTGCATGCCCGCCGATCACACAGGAAGAGGAGGAGGAGGAGGATTGTGTCAGTATGGAGGTGGAGCCTGGCACTCAGCATCAGCAGCAGTCTTTAAGGGATCAGTCCCAAGAAACACATGGACTTGTACGTGGCTGGGAGGAGGTGGCTGCGGACCATGTCGTCCTTAGTGACCCAGAGGACTCTGGACCGAATGCCTCAGCAAACCTACACTGCATGGCCTCCCTGATCCTGCAAAGTCTGCATAAGGATCCTCATATTCGTGGTATCAAGGAGAAGGACCAATACTGGCTGGCAACCCTCCTTGATCCACGTTACAAGGGTAAGGTTGCGGACCTTATCTTGCCATTGCAGAGGGAGCAGAGGATGAAACATCTTCGGGAGGCCTTGCAGAAAGGTCTGTGCAATGCGTTCCTAGAGACTGGGAGGTTATAAACTCCTGTTTCTGGACGTGTTGCTGAGGCTTCGGTCAGTCAAAGAAGGAGCGGTGGAGAAGGTGGCTGTCTGACCGATGCGTTCAGACAATTTTTTAGTCTGCAGCCCCAAGATATGATCGGTTCCAGCAACCATCGCCAGCGTCTGTTTTACATGGTGCAGGAATACCTAGGGGCAAGATCTGACTTGGACACCTTTCCCACCAAAAATCCTCTGGGTTACTGGGTCTTGAGGATGGATCACTGGCCAGAGCTTGCACATTATGCAATTGAGCTACTGGCCTGTCCTGCATCCAGCGTTCTTTCAGAACGCACATTCAGTGCTGCTGGAGGCTTTGTAACTGATCACAGGGTGCGTCTGTCCACTGACTCGGTCGATCAACTGACCTTCATAAAAAAGAATCAGTCTTGGATCACCACCAGCTACCAAGCACCTGATGCTGATGTAACCGAATAATTTTTTTTGAAATCTCAGATCCCTTCAAAGACTGCTTATGCTGATGCTGAGTGACTATACTGAGTAATTATCCTCTTCCTCCTCAATGATCACGCTGATAGCTTGTAAGAACATTTTTGGTTCTGGGCACCGCCACCAGTGCCTAAGGCCCAATTTTTCAGCCCCTGTTTAACAGGGGCATGTAATTACAATTTTTGATGCAATACTTTGCAGCAGGGCTCGTTTCTGCGTTCCAACTAGAGTATCTGTGAGGGGTTGCAGTGTTGTGGCACCAGCACCAGTGCCTAAGGCCCAATTTTTCAGCCCCTGTTTAACAGGGGCTTGTAATTACAATTTTTGATGCAATACTTTGCAGCAGGGCTCGTTTCTGTGTTCCAACTAGAGTATCTGTGAGGGGTTACAGTGTTGTGGCACCAACACCAGTGCCTAAGGCCCAATTTTTCAGCCCCTGTCTAACAGGGGCATGTAATTACAATTTTTGATGCAATACTTTGCAGCAGGGCTCGTTCCTGCATGCCAACTAGAGTATCTGTGAGGGGTTGCAGTGTTGTGGCACCAGCACCAGTGCCTAAGGCCCAATTTTTCAGCACCTGTTTAACAGGGGCATGTAATTACAATTTTTGATGCAATACTTTGCAGCAGGGCTCATTCCTGTGTTCCAACTAGAGTATCTGTGAGGGGTTACAGTGTTGTGACACCAGCACCAGCGCCTAAGGCCCAATTTTTTCAACAGGGGCATGTAATTACAATTCTTGATCTATTATTTCACAGCAGGGCCCGTTTCTGGGCCCACCAAGAGCGAGTGAGGACTTACAGTGTTGTGGCACCAGCACCACCACCACCATCAAAGGCCCAATTTTTCTGCCCCTGTTCAACAGGGGCATGTAATTACAATTCTTGATCTAATATTTCACAGCAGGGCCCTGTGAGGGCTTACAGTGTTGTGGCCACAACAACACCTAAGGCCCAAATTTCTGCTGAGTATATAGGGCAGGCCCCTACTTTCAAACATCGAACTTACAAATGACTCCTACTTGCAAACAGAAGGAGACAACAGGAAGTGAGATTAAATCTACCCCTAGGAAGTGAAATTCTCTCCTGTAAGAGTTAATATGGGAAAAACATTTCTCCTTTCCACTGATGCTTTATCACCAATCCTTGTTTTACAAAACAATCCAAATTTTCAAAAAACATTTGTCATTGGGACAAAAAGTGAGGTGAAATCTTCTGAAGAGGAGCATAGGCAGCAAAACAAATGTCACAGGGGTGATAACCCTTCCCTATGTTTTCCAAAAAGCTTAAAATAGATTTTTTGGCTGGAGCTAAACACGTTCAAAATGTACCAGTTCAAAATTACAAACAGATTCTACTTAACAACAAACCTACAGTCCCTGTCTTGTTTGCACCGCCTGTATACTGCTGTTCACAGTATAAAGGGCCTGTCCTTTTTTTAATTTTCCCCTTAATATCCATACAGGACCCAAAGGGCCTGGTAATGGACTGGAGGGTACCCATGCCGTTTGTCTCACTGATTTTCATCCATTGCCAGGACCTGACATTACATTAAGCGACAAGCAGTTTTAAATGACTTTTTTTCCTTTAAAAATGTCATTTTGTGCAGGGACTGTTCTAAGCACGGGAAACATGCGCCATTTTACAGGCATACTATAGACACCCCCCAGGTACAATATTTAAAGGAATATTTCACTTTTTTTTTTTTTACTTTAAGTATCATTAAAATCACTGCTCCTGAAAAAACGACCGTGTCATGAACCGGTGTGCCCAGATTGTGTGGACTGCAAAGAGGAAACCAAAAGCATGTAAAGTGAAATAAGAATGTTTATTAAAGATAAGTGATATAAATAAACAAACACCCCAAATATAAATAGTGCTCAACCAACCGACAGAAACCCACAAACAACAGATAATATATACAGCAAGGGGCAATACCGGAATCACAGATGTCAGCCAGGCCAGGGTCATACACAGCAGGTCAGCAGGAACAAGGGATATACCAGAAACATAAACGTAGCCAAGCCAAGGTCATACACAGGAGATCAGCAACTGAACAAGGGCAGGTTGAGAAAGGGAGATAAAGGATGGGATAGGATACAGGCTCAGGAACAGGTTCAGGGTCCGATACAGGTTTACAGGATAGCAGGATAACAGGTCAGGGCGCAAGGAAGAAAGATACCAAGGCAAGCCTATGAGGGCTTTCCGGGTATTTATAAGGCTGTGGTAATTGACCTCATGTCACAGCTGATCGCAGAGTGTGCTGTTTGCTCCACACTGCTGGAGTGCACCCGCTGGTGGACACCGGTACTACGGCCCAAGGATGCAACAGTGCCACCAGCAGGAGAGACCTCTTACTGCAGGTCCCAGGTGTTGGAAGACACCCGCTGGTGGACACTGGTACTGCGATCCAAGAGGCCGATAGCGCCACCAACGGGTAAATCCTTTCATGACAGTACCCCCCCCTAAAGGAGCGGCCTCAGGACGCTCTAACAAGGTGCAATTGTCCAAAGTTCATGGCCTCCAACCGAACAGATGAGGACACATCAGGCTGGGCATCGGGTACATCAAACTGGACAGTGGGTACGTCTGAGAAGACAGCGGGCACATCCGAGCAGGCAGCAGGCACATCCGAGCAGGCAGCGGGCACATCCGAGATGACAGCGGCACATCCGAGATGACAGCGGGCAGGAACATACCAAGCTGGGCAGCGGGCACGTCGAGCTGGGCAGCAGGCGTATCAGGCTGGGCAGCAGGCACGGGCACTTCGAGCTTGGCAGCAGGCACTTCGAGCTGGGCAGCAGGCACATCAGGCTGGGCAGCGGGCATGGGCACTTCGAGCTGGGCAGCAGGCACATCAGGCTGGGCAGCGGGCATGGGCACTTCGAGCTGGGCAGCAGGCACATCAGGCTGGGCAGCGGGCATGGGCACTTCGAGCTTGGCAATAGGCACATCAGGCTGGGCAGCGGGCATGGGCACTTCGAGCTGGGCAGCAGGCACATCAGGCTGGGCAGCAGGCATGGGCACTTCGAGCTGGGCAGCAGGCACATCAGGCTGGGCAGCAGGCATGGGCACTTCGAGCTGGGCAGCAGGCACATCAGGCTGGGCAGCAGGCATGGGCACTTCCAGCTGGGCATCAGGTGCATCAGGCTGGGCAGCGGGCACGGGCACTTCAAGCTTGGCAGCAGGCACTTCGAGCTGGGCAGCAGGCACATCAGGCTGGGCAGCGGGCATGGGCACTTCGAGCTGGGCAGCAGGCACATCAGGCTGGGCAGCGGGCATGGGCACTTCGAGCTGGGCAGCAGGCACATCAGTCTGGGAAGCTGGCACATCAGTCTGGGAAGCTGGCACATCAGTCTGGGAAGCTGGCACTGAGAGATCAGGCTGGACGGCAGGCACAGGGACAATAGACTGGGAAGCTGGCACATAGGACTGGGAAGCTGGCACATCAGACTGGGAAGCTGGCACATCAGACTGGGAAGCTGGCACATCAGACTGGGAAGCTGGCACATCAGACTGGGAGGCAATCTTCAAGACATCAGGCTGGAAGGCAAGCTGCAAGACATCAGGCTGGGAAGCTGGCACATCAAACTGGGAAGCTGGAACATCAGACTGGGAAGCTGGCACATCAGACTGGGAAGCTGGCACATCAGACTGGGAAGCTGGCACATCAGACTGGGAGGCAATCTTCAAGACATCAGGCTGGAAGGCAAGCTGCAAGACATCAGGCTGGGAAGCTGGCACATCAAACTGGGAAGCTGGCACATCAGACTGGGAAGCTGGCACATCAGACTGGGAAGCTGGCACATCAGACTGGGAAGCAATCTTAAAGACATCAGGCTGGAAGGCAAGCTGCAAGACATCAGGCTGGGAAGCTGGCACATCAAACTGGGAAGCTGGCACATCAGACTGGGAAGCTGGCACATCAGACTGTGAAGCTGGCACATCAGACTGGGAAGCTGGCACATCCGTCTGGGAAGCTGGCACATCCGTCTGGGAAGCTGGCACATCAGACTGAAAGGCAGGCACATCAGGCTGGTAGGCAGGCATCGAGACATCAGTCTGGGAAGCTGGCACATTAGACAGGGAAGCTGGCACATCAGACAGGGAAGCTAGCACATCAGACTGGGAAGCTGGCACATCAGACTGGGAGGCAATCTTCGAGACATCAGGCTGGAAGGCAAGCTGCAAGACATCAGGCTGGGAAGCTGGCACAGCAAACTGGGAAGCTGGCACATCAAACTGGGAAGCTGGCACATCAAACTGGGAAGCTGGCACATCAGACTGGTAGGTAGGCATCAAGACATCAGGCTGGAAGGCAAGCTTCAAGACATCAGGCTGGGAGGCTGGCACGTCAGACTGGGAAGCTGGCACATCAGACTGGGAAGCTGGCACGTCAGACTGGGAAGCTGGCACGTCAGACTGGGAAGCTGGAACATCAGGCTGGGAAGCTGGAACATCAGGCTGGGAAGCTGGAACATCAGACTGGGAAGCTGGAACATCAGGCTGGGAAGTTGGCACAGCAAACTGGGAAGCTGGCACATCAAACTGGGAAGCTGGCACATCAAACTGGGAAGCTGGCACATCAGGCTGGGAAGCTGGAACATCAGGCTGGGAAGCTGGAACATCAGACTGGGAAGCTGGAACATCAGACTGAGAAGCTGGAACATCAGACTGGGAAGCTGGAACATCAGGCTGATAGGCAGGCATCAAGACATCAGACTGGGAAGCCGGCACATCAGAATGGAAAGTGGGAGCAGGTTGGGTTACTGGCAGGATTGTGTGAGTGGGGAAGAACTTCCGTTTCTTCTTTGGCTTAACTGCTGGAGATCTGTAGGTGGCTGTAGGACTGTAGACAGGAGGTGAGGCATACTGAAAGGAAGGGCTGGGATATGGCAAGGAAGGGGGAACAGCAGCCAGAGGGAGTTCTTGTGGGGAAGTTGCAGGTATTAGAGAAGAGGCAGGTGGGTTAAAGGCAGGATAGGTGCAGGAAGTAGAAACAGGGCATTGATACTTGGTGGGGAGCAGGGTATATTGGACTGCAGCTGAGGTTGCCAGGGGTGATGGGAGAAAGGACATCTGAGCAGGCAGGTATTTAGTAGCAGGTCTGGTTTGTGGAGAGCTGACAGAAGCTGGGCATAACAGGTCTAACCATGCCTGAAGTACAGGTAGCACAAAAGTGGCCTCACATTCCCCCTGTCTGACCAGCGACTGCACTTCATCTATACAATCCTTCAACAACTGTTTGGGACAAACCGAATAATGCTCAAAAAAGGATGCAGAGTCATCCTCCAACAGCCATACTAAGGACGCAATCTGGTTAATGCTGAAGGGGGGAGAAAAGTCATCATGGCCCTCTGGAATACAAGGCAGAGCCAGCTCTGTACACATTCCAATCAAAGGCTGAACATCCTCAAACCGTATACTGCCCTGATCGACCACAGAGTGAGCTAAACGGATAATCTCCAGCAGCTGATCACTGGACCACCCTTTCAATGTCTGGCGGAGATAGTCAGAACTCTCTGTTGCCAGCAGAGCATAATAAGCAATTATATCTGAATTCATCCCAGTAATGTGCAACAGAACCGAGATGGTTCCCTTGTGCAGCCACTTCTGGTCAGAGATGGCCTTGGTATACTGTCATGAACCGGTCATACACAGCAGGTCAGCAGGAACAAGGGATATACCAGAAACATAAACGTAGCCAAGCCAAGGTCATACACAGGATCAGCAACTGAACAAGGGCAGGTTGGGAAAGGGAGATAAAGGATGGGATAGGATACAGGCTCAGGAACAGGTTCAGGGTCCGATACAGGTTTACAGGATAGCAGGATAACAGGTCAGGGCGCAAGGAAGAAAGATACCAAGGCAAGCCTATGAGGGCTTTCCGGGTATTTATAAGGCTGTGGTAATTGACCTCATGTCACAGCTGATCGCAGAGTGTGCTGTTTGCTCCACACTGCCGGAGTGCACCCGCTTTTGGACACCGGTACTACGGCCCAAGGATGCAACAGTGCCACCAGCAGGAGAGACCTCTTACTGCAGGTCCCAGGTGTTGTAAGACACCCGCTGGTGGACACTGGTACTGCGATCCAAAAGGCCGATAGCGCCACCAACGGGTAAACCCTCTCATGACAGACCATTTTTAAAAGTTTTTTTGCATTGATACATGTTCCCTGGGGCAGGACCGGGTCTCCAAACCCTTTTTAGGACAATACCATGCAAATTAGCCTTTAAAATTAGCACTTTTGATTTTGAACGTTTGAGTCCCATAGACGTCAATGGGGTTCTAACGTTTGTGGGAATTTTCGGTCTGTTCGCAGGTTCTGGGGCAAACCGAACCGGGGGGTGTTTGGCTCATCCCTACTCCTGACATTCAAAGCTCTCCGGAGACTTGCAACGCAGACCTCAGCATGGAGAACATCTTCCTCCTCTTCCTCTTCTCTTACCCTTGACATGAATGGAGAAAAACAAAATGGCGGCACCAGATATCCGCTCTCCAATCACTGAGCAAGGATTGTGGGGATGAGGCCCTTGACCCCATCAACAAGGGGACAAGGTGCTTTGGGGGGCTACCCCAAAGCACCCTCCCCATGTTGAGGGCATGTGGCCTGGTACGGTTCAGGAGGGGAGGCGCTCTCTCATCCCCCCTCTTTTCCTGTGGCCTGCCAGGTTGTGTGCTCAGATAAGGGTCTGGTATGGATTTTTGGGGGGACCCCATGCCATTTTTTTTTTTAATTTTGGCACGGTATTCCCCTTAATATCCATACCAGACCTGAAGGGCCTGGTATGGAATTTGGGGGTACCCCCACGCAATTTTGTTTTTTACTTTTTTTTTCAGGGTTTCCCTTAATATTCATACCAGACCCAAAAGGCCTGGTAATGGACTTGGAGGATCCCATGCCGTTTTTTTAAATTACTTCTTTTATCTGTATTGCCGGGACCGACAATTCATTATAGCCGCGAGTACTTTTAAATTACTTTTTTTCCTTTAGAAATGTCATTTTGTGCAGGGACTGTTCTAAACACGGGAAAAATGCGCCACTTTACAGGCATACTATAGACACCCCCCAGGTATGAAATTTAAAGGAATATTTCACTTTTATTGTTTCACTTTAAGCATTAATAAAATCACTGCTTCAGAAAAAACGGCCAATTTAAAACTTTTTTTTGCATTGATACATGTCTCCTAGGGCAGGACCCGGGTCCCCAAACACTTTTTATGACAATAACTTGCATATAAGCCTTTAAAATGAACACTTTTGATTTTTCATGTTAATTTCCCATAGACTTTAACGGTGTTTCGGTGGCTTTCAAATTTGCCCGAACAACGCATATTGTTCGGTGTTCTGCAGAACATCCAAACAACCAAAGTTCGGCCTGAACTTATGCTCGGGCCGAACCGTTCGCCCATCCCTATCAGGGAGGAAGCAGACATGTAGTGAGCAGAGGGGGTCTATCAGCCCCAGGTCTGTGCCACCCATGGAGGAGGTGTCCTCCTTCTCCTCTCTCTTCCCTCCTCCTCCTCTGCTCCTGCCAGCAATCTGCCCTCACTCCACTCTGTCGCCACAGCAACGCCCCCCACACCGCCCCTCACACCACTCCCCCGCCTAGGGTTTCCACATCATCCCTTTAATCCAGGACACATATTAATTACACAGGTTCTGAGGCTGATTTAATGCAGATAAGGCACCAAGTGAGTTAATTTACCACCTTAATCAGCCACAGAACCTGTGTAATTAATGTGTGTCCTGGATTAAAGGGATGATGTGGCAACCCTACCCCTGCCGCCACCCGCCCACAGTTATCAGAAATCACTTGTATAACCCACCAGGGATCTCTGACTGTGACAGGTATTGTATATGAGAACACCAATCGCTAATGTCCTGTATAGGAACAATGCGCTGTCAATCATAATACAGGTGGGAGGTGGGACATTAGCTATCGCTGTTTTCATATACAATACCTGTCACAGCCAGAGATCCCTGGTGTGTCATACAAGTGATTTTTGATAATAATCCCCACTCTGCACTGGTGGGACAGACATGGTGGTCCCATGGTGGACATGGTGGTCCCTGACATGGTGGTTCCTGACATGGTGGTCCCATGGTGGACATGGTGGTCCCTGACATGGTGGTCCCATGGTGGACATGGTGGTTCCCAACATGGTGATCCCATGGTGGTCCCTGAAATGCGGCACTGGTGGTCCCTGACTGGTGGTCCCTGATATGGTGGTCCCATGGTGGACAAAATTGACCCTGACATGCGGCACTAGTGGTTCCTGACACGGTGGTCCCTGACATGCAGCACTGGTGGTCCCTGACATGCTGCACTGGTGGTCCCTGACATGCAGCACTGGTGGTCCCTGATGTGCAGCACTGGTGGTCCCTGAAATTGTGGTCCCTGACTAGTGGTCACTGACATGGTGGTCACTGACATGCAGCACTGGTGGTCCCTGATATGCAGCACTGGTGGTCCCTGACATGGTCATCCCTGACATGCAGCACTGGTGATCCCTGATATGTGGCACTGGTGGTCCCTGACTGGTGGTCCCTGACATTCGGCACTGGTGGTCCCTGACATTTAACACTGGTGGTCCCTGACATGGTGGTTCCTGACATTCAGCACTGCTGGTCCCTGACATGGTGGTCCCTGACATTCGGCACTGGTGGTCCCTGACATTCAGCACTGGTGGTCCCTGACATGGTGGTCCCTGACATTTGGCAGGGACTGGTGGTCCCTGAAAGGCACTGGTGGTCCCTGACATGCGGCACTGGTGGTCCCTGACATTCGGCACTGGTGGTACCTGACATGCTGTACTGGTGGTCCCTGACATGCTGCACTGGTGGTCCCTGACATACGGCACTGGTGGTCCCCGACTGGTGGTCCCTGACATGTGGCACTGGTGGTCGCTGACATGGCGATCCCTGACATTCAGCACTGGTGGTCCCTGACATTTGGCACTGGTGGTCCCTGATAAGCTGCACTGGTGTACACTGACACGTTGCACTGGTTGGCATTTATTAGGCTGTAACCTCACAATCACATTGCGTGTTATGTATGGCTTGCTGGCTGCAGAATGAGGGGTGTGATTTATGTTGAAGTGGGTGAGTTCACATTTACATGTTCCAGCCTAGTGTACTCTCCCACATTCACTCCAATCTCAAGGATTCATGGGAAATGTAGCCTGATTACAGTTTAGAGAGAGAAGAGGTTATGATGCAATCCCGGTTCTAACACCTCCTTGCCAGAATACATGCTGCATTTTTTGAATCACAGAGCTGACTTCCTGAAAATTCAATCAGTCATATCTCCTAAACGGTAAGAAATTCCACAAATGTAGTAACGGTTTAATGGTTTAATGTTTTGTGTGTGTGTGTGTGTGTGTAGGGGGTACAAAGTATATTTCAGTGCGTTACTGCACGTTTAACGCAGTATAGTTCAGTGCGTTACTGCATGTTTAACGCAGTATATATCAGTGCATTACTGCATGTTTAACACTGTATATTTCAGTGCATTACTGCACATTTAACGCTGTATACTTAGGTGCATTACTGCATGTTTAACACAGTATATTTCAGTATGTTACTGCACGTTTAATTAAGCATATTTTGTTTAACGCAGTATATTTAAGCGCATTACTGCATGTTTAAAGCAGTATATTTCAGTGCGTTACTGCACATTTAACGCTGTATATTTCGGTGAGTTACTGCTCGTTTAATGCAGTATATTTCAGTAAGTTACTGAACATTTAATTAAGTATATTTTGTTTAACGAAGTATATTTCACTGCATTACTGCATGTTTATTATTATACAGGATTTATATAGCGCCAACAGTTTGCGCATCGCTTTACAACATGAGGGCAGACAGTACACTTACAATACAAATCAATACAGGAGGGATCATAGGGCCCTGCTCATTAGAATCTAGAAGGGAGGGTCAAGTGGAAACAAAAGGTAATAACTGTGGGGGGGTGAGCTGATGGAGAAAATGAAAAAACAGTTGTTAGGTGTGGGTAGGGTAGGCTTCTCTGAAGAGAAGGGTTTTCAGGGATCGTATAAAAGCTAATAGGGTAGGAGATAAGCGGACAGATTGGGGTAGGGAATTCCATAGGATTGGAGAGGCTTTGGAAAAGTCCTGGAGGCGAGCATGGGAGGAGGTAACGAGGGAGCTAGAGAGCAGAAGGTCTTGAGAGGAACGAAGAGAACGAGTAGGTTGGTATTTAGAGACTAGGCTAGTGATGTAGCTGGGGGCTAAATTGTGGATGGCTTTGTACGTAGTTGTTAGTATTTTGAATGTAATTCTTTGGCTGAGCAGAAGCCAGTGGAGTGATTGACAGAGAGCGGTAGCAGAGACAGAGCGACTAGTAAGGTGGATGAGTCTGGCAGCAGCATTCATGATGGATTGAAAAGGTGATAGACTATGTAGAGGTAAGCCAATGAGAAGGGAGTTGCAGTAGTCAAGAAGAGAAATGACCAGCGAGTGATTTAAGAGCTTTGTTGTGTCATTGGTTAGAAAGGGGCATATTTTGTAGATGTTGTGGAGGTTGAGGCGGCAGGATTTGGACAGTGATTGGATGTGGTGCTTAAAGGAGAGTTCAGAGTCCAGGACTACACCTAGAACCTTGGCATGTTGGGATGGGCTTATAGTTGTGCCATCAATTTTGACAGAGAGATCAGCTGAAGGGGCATATGGGGGATGAAAAATTTTAAGTTCGGTTTTGTATAGATTGAGTTTGAGGAAGTGGTGTGACATCCAGACTGATATATCTGAAAGTAAATTAGTGATACGTGAGGAGACAGAGGGAGTGAACTGAGGGGTAGAGAAATAGATTTGGATGTCATCAGCGTAGAGGTGGTATTGGAAGCCATGGGAGGCTATCAGCTGACCCAGGGAGGACGTGTAGATTGAAAATAGGAGAAGTCCAAGAACAGAACCTTTGGGGACCCCAACCGAGAAAAGAAGAGGAGAGGAGGAAGTAGAGTTGCAAGAAACACTAAAGGTGCGGTTGGATAAGTAGTAAGAGAACCAGCAAAGAGTACAGTCACGGAGACCAAAAGGCGTGGAGTTTTTTGAGGAGGAGGGCGTGGTCAACAGTTTCAAAGGCAGCAGAGAGGTCCAGGAGTAGGAGTACAGAATAGTGTCGATTGGTTTTGGCCGTTAGTTTAAAGCAGTATATTTCAGTGCATTACTGCACGTTTAACGCAGTATAGTTCAGTACGTTACTGCACGGTAACAAAGTATATTTCAATGTGTTACTGCATGTTTAACCTTGTATATTTCAGTGCGTTACTGCACGTTTAACACTGTATATTTCAGTGCCTTAATGCATGTTTAACAAGGTATATTTCAGTATGTTACTGCACATTTACCCCAGTATAGTTCAGTGCTTTAGTGCACACTTAACAAAGTATATTTAAGTGCATTACTGCACATTTAACACTGTATATTTCAGTACATTACTGCATGTTTAACGCTGTATATTTTAGAGTGTTACTGCACATTTAACGCTGTATATTTCAGTGCATGTTTTTTTTTTTTTTAAAAGTTTTTATTGAGATTTGTACAGCCGGAGAGAACAGCAGTAACAGCATTTGTATAAACATCAAAACAGAAGGATTATTCATAAATGAAATTGTTTGTAAATGAAAATCATGTAATCTAGGGGACTAGAACAAATATTTCTGGTCAGACTAGCTATCAAGAAATTTTAACATTTTACAACGAGGCAATGTCTAATGACGATAAGAGAGTAACTGGATGGATCTTGTATTGTAACAACAATTTTCCTAGGATTACAAGATGGTGTAACAGAAAATAATAGGAGAGGGAGGGGAGGCAAGATTGAGGGGGAGGAGGGATAGGAGATGGGAGCAAGTTCTTGTTGCATAGGTAAAAGGGGTGGGATGCCAAAGTTGTCCAATCATAGTTGTGAGCGGATGTTGTCTTTACTCTGATGGTAGAGAGAAGAATTTTAGAAGTAGAAGAAAACAATAGGAAACAATTAGGAGGAGGCCTTGGTAGAGTGGTCTTGGTAGAGATAGGCCATGGAACCATTAGGAATCGCTGATGGTAAGTTGTCTGTCAGAGGAGATTGACTCCCCTGGGCTTGCGGGGGGGGTTCCATAGTATGAGAAAGAATATTGGCCAATGTTGGCTAAATCTTCTGGAGAAAGTGCTGAGAGCATGAAGGGTTGCCACCTGGAGTAGAAGAGGGCTTTAGATCTTTCCTTTTTGAAGTCAGTGCTGAATCGGTCCTTGAATAGGAGGAGTAGGAGCTCTCTTTTAATTTGGGTGATATTGGGGCAAAGAGATGAAGTCCAGTTCTTTAAAATGGTTCTCCGAGCTATGAGTAGACATATCAAAGACCAGACTTTGTCGGAAGGGCGATTCTGTGGGTTTCCCATGGTGATACAGCTTGGGTTTTGGAACCATGGCAACAGTTGGGGGTTCCAGTGCCCAAAGATAAGAAGTAGGGGGTCCTTTGGTAGCTTTAGAAGAGTTATTTCAAAGATGTAGAATAAGACCTGATCCCAGAAGGTGGATATATAGGAGCATGCCCAAAAACGGTGAGTCAGGGAAGGTCTCGGTTGTTGGCAAAGGGGGCATTTGGCACTGTGTTGATCTGCTTTAGAGGAGAGGAAGGGTATATGAGCTCGGTGGACGATTTTTAGTTGAGTTTCTCTCCATATTTCATTGGGGATTAAGCGTTGTACTTTGTTGAGCCCTTGAAGTATTTTGTCTACCAGGTCCGCTTCTGGGAAGTCTTTACCCCAGTTGGCTACAGATGAGGATGCTGGTGGGGGGTGGTCTTCTTAAGAAGAGGCTTATAAATGTCCAAGATTTTATAGGATCCTTCTAGGAGTAGTTGGTCTGTGAAGTTTGGTGTAAAGCATTTGTGGTCTTCTTTGCATGCATCCTTTAAGAAGCTGATGCATTGCCAAACATGGAAAGCATGGGCTTGAGGGAGTGAAAAAGTTTTGGCAATGGATGAGAAGGACAAAGGTCGTCCCGTTTCCATGTCGCATAGAGAGGAGAATTTTGTGACGCCTTTTTCTTGCCAGATAGTGAATGGTTTATGTAACAGTCCAGGGGGGAAGCTAGGGTTCATCTGAGAGTAGGCCTGCTGTCACCAGTTTAGCTGCAGGGGCCGCATACATGGTGTTAATGAGGTGGCAGAAAGGGCCCGTGAAGCCCATTTTCGTCATAGCCATGGAGAGCCATTCGAAGCTGACATTATTGAAGGCTTTCTCCGCATCTAATGTAATGATGACGAAGTCGCCATCCGGATTTTTTTTAGCATGTTCCAGTGCCAACATGACTTTACGGATGTTTAGAGTGGCTGTTCTGCCTTTCACAAAACCAGATTGGGCTGGGTGTATCAGGGAGGGGATGATGGCAGTAAGCCTAGTAGCAATTATTTTGGATAAGATTTTGACGTCTAGATTTAATAGGGAGATGTGTCTATAAGAGCCTGGGTCTTGGGGGTCTTTGCCTTTTTTGAGAGTAGTTTGATAATGGCCTGGTTGCCTGTACATTGTAGACCTTGTGTAGAGTGGGTTCTGTGATAGTTTGTAAGGTTTTGTAAAATTCACTAGTGAATCTGTCTGAACCCGGGGTTTTGGAGGGAGTTAGGTTGCGTATGGTGCTAGAGATTTCGGGTAGTGAGATAGGAGCATTTAGGGCTTCTAGTTGCGAGGAGGTGACTTTTGGAATATCTACGTTTTTTAGGAAGGAGAGTGCCATTTGTTTGTCTATGGAATCTGGAGCATAAAGTGCTTGATAGTATTTAAGCATTGTTCTATTTATCGTTTGCAGAGTGGTGTGTATGTCGCCGTTAGTATCTCGAAGGGAAGTAATGTGGGTTGGGCGGAAGGGTCCCTTGCAGAGCCTGGCTAATAATTTGCCTGCTTTATTGCCGAACTTGTGGAGGGTGGCGTCTAAGTGTGCTCTTTTTGTTAATTCAAGTGCGTCTGCCCAGATGTCAAACACCCTCTTGGCTGCCTGCCATTCAGTTCTAGTGTCAGGGGAGTCCATGGTAGATAAGGATCTTTGTGCCTGATGTAGTCGTGTACTGGCTAATTTGTATTGCGATAAGGTATTTCTTTTGAAGGAGGCAGCATATGAGATGATCCGACCTCTGAGGAATGCTTTGCCGGCATCCCAGAAGAAGTTCGGATCATCCAAGTGGGGGACATTGGCTGTGGAGTATTGCGTCCACGATTTTTCCATGAATTTTTGGAAGTCAGTGTTGTTGTGGAGGTATGAAGGGAAGCGCCATATCTTGGGATGGGGAGGTAGATCGAGATTGTTGAGTTGCACTGAAATTGGAGCATGGTCGGATACTGCAATGTCAAGGATGTCTGCACCCGATAACATAGGGATTAGGTTGTCAGAGCCAAAAAAATAGTCTATTCTGGTGAACAAAAAATGTGGCGCTAAGTGGTGTCTGTTACTGTACAAAAACCTAACCAGAATGTGTCTCTGGGGGTCAGCAGCACAGTAAAAATGTAATAAAACACCTGAATCAACAAGTGTAAAGAATATTGTATGAACAATAGGCTAAAAAGTGCAGTTCTGAACATACACATATAAAAATACAAGTAAGTGAGTGTATTCAACACGTGTATAGTAATGGGCATCACTGGATACCAAGATAAATAAATAACCCCCTGGTAGCCAGCGGCCCAACAGAAGATTCAGATGTGGATACAATATTGTGTATAAAAAAATATATGCGCCAAAAAATAAAAATAATAATAATAATAAATATCTATACCCAAAATAACACTAATAAACCTGTAGAGTGTATACATAAGTGTTTAAGTAGGTATTAATAATATGACATATAAAATAAGTGTTATCTCCAATAAGAATCCAACATGATCTGTATACAACGTGAGTCGAAAGGTTACTGAAGCCAAATTGATAAGAAATTGACACCCCTGACGGGGAGAGGTTAAGTTCACATGGACATGTGTCAAACGCTCGTGTGAACGACTTCAATGCCTTCTATATACATATGAGATGAATTTGATCAGTGTGTGCGATGTTGGAGTAGACACTTGGACAAAACTGATCAGAGCTTGCAAAATTGAAACGAGGAAGCTGGAAAACCCTTACCGGAACAGGTGGACTCACAAGTCAGAGGCGGTGAGTCAAACAGGCTTGTACCAGAATTCGGTAAATGGGGTGGTTAACCCGGAGGAAGTAGGTGTGGAGCCGTATCCAAAGGAAAGTCCGTAGAAATCCCTGGCCATTACTCACCAACCATCAGGAATGGATGTTCTCTGATTTAGAGCCTCCCTAGTTGCACAGCTATAGTGGGGTTACCAACTTTGGTCTTCAGTCCAATTTATTTTTAAAAGTTCATCTGACTCCCAAACAAATAGGGGCAGAATAAAAAACTGACAGAATAAAAAGTGCTTGTATAAATTAGTGGCTCAGCAATCATATCCAACCCGACGCCTTTTGTCCTCAAGGACTTCAACTGGGGTATATGCCTGCTTGCCACTGATATGCTTATTTATATATAAAATATGATGCCAACATTAAAACACTTGTTTGCGCCATGTGGAATCTAACGTCCGGGTTCACGGGACTGGCATCAATATCGTCATCATGTGGTAAGGATAGACGAATTGGGGATGGCTAGGTAGACAGCAAACCAGACCTCGATATCACTATCTAATAAGAACAATACTTTTCCATCCGACGGACGTGGGCGATCACGTGCAGTCAGCATGAACAGCCATTGATTATCAGTCAGACCTATCAGGTGAATCCATAAAGGGGTCACGTGACAGTATCATGACAGTCAAAGTATGGGCCGCTGGCAACAAACCGCAGCCAACCATTTGAAAACCGGAAGTAACTAGGTAATAGGCCTTGAAGCGCCTTGAAGTGCAAGCCTCAAGATGAACATTAATCAATCCTGATTATGAACCCTTTTATTCCTAATAGTTTTACTGAGATTGCAGGATATCTAAGATATGTATGTAATGCTGTTTCTCTCATTCTTTATTTATATATGGATTATTGATTTTTATTGCATAATTCATTATGTATGTTTTGTCCATATACCTTTGGATTGATTAGACCTACATTCACCTTTACCATTCCGTGATGAGTGGTTAGCTATCCATGCATGCTGGGTCACATACTTATATAGACATCTTATTTGTGATTTGGCATAGACATTCTGTTTTCTAAACTTATTAATGTGTTGGTGTATCTTGTTCATTCTGTTCATAGTATATACTTGCATCCATCATTATATGGAATCTCACTTCCGGAGGCTACGGCTAATATTTATTTTTTATTTTTATTAGGTTTTCTGTTTTACAGCCTCGGAATGGGGATATATTCCTAAAATTTGCAATTGTTATAATTTTTTATGATTTTAACCTTCCGACACTTCTGAGTGTTTGTTGTTTGTTTTCAGTGTTGCCTTCAGGACCTTCATCTTGAGGCTTGCACCACATTTGCGCTTCAAGGCCTACTACCTAGTTACTTCCGGTTTTCGTATGGTTGGCTGCGGTTTGTTGCCAGTGGCCCATACTTTGACCGTCACGATACTGTCACGTGACCCCTTTATGGATTTACCTGATAGGTCTGACTGATAACCAATGGCTGTTCACGCTGACTGCACGTGATCACCCACATCCGTCGGATGGATAAGTATTGTTCTTATTGGATGGCGATATCGAGGTCTGGTTTGCTGTCTACCTAGCCATCCCCTATTCGTCTATCCTCACCACATGATGACGACATTGACGCCAGTCCCGTGAACCCGGAAGTTAGATTCCACATGGCGCAAACAGGTGTTTTAATGTTGGCATCTTATTTTTTTATATAAATAAGCATATCAGTGGCAAGCAGGCATATACCCCAGTTGAAGTCCTTGAGGACAAAACGCGTCAGTGGATATGCTTGCTGAGCCACTAATTTATACAAGCGCTTTTTATTCTGTCAGTTTTTTATTCTGCCCCTATTTGTTTGGGAGTCAGATGAACTTTTAAAAATAAATTTTCTATGCGGATTTACACCATGTGGAGGCATTCTTCCTTCTTTTCTTTTGAGAAATTTCACCTTCTATAAGAGGATTGAATACCAAGTTTGGTAACCCCACTACAGCTGTGCAACTAGGGAGGCTCTAAGTCAGAGAACTTTCTATGGACTCTCCTTTGGATACGGCTCCACACCTACTTCCTCCGGGTTAACCACCCCATCTACCGAATTCTGGTACAAGCCTGTTTGACTCACCGCCTCTGACTTGTGAGTCCACCTGTTCCGGTAAGGGTTTTCCAGCTTCCTCGTTTCAATTTTGCAAGCTCTGATCAGTTTTGTCCAAGTGTCTACTCCAACATCGCACACACTGATCGAATTCATCTCATATGTATATAGAAGGCATTGAAGTCGTTCACATGAGCGTTTGACACACATCCATGTGAACTTAACCTCTCCCCGTCAGGGGTGTCAATTTCTTATCAATTTGGCTTCAGTAACCTTTCGACTCATGTTGTATACAGATCATGTTGGATTCTTATTGGAGATAACACTTATTTTATATGTCATATTATTAATACCTACTTACACACTTATGTATACACTCTACAGGTTTATTTGTGTTATTTTGGGTATAGATATTTATTATTATTATTATTTTATTTTTTGCCACATATTTTTTATACACAATATTGTATCCACATCTGAATCTTCTGTTGGCCCGCTGGCTACCAGGAGGTTATTTATTTATCTTGGTATTCAGTGATACCCCTTACTATACACGTGTTGAATACACTCACTTACTTGTATTTTTATATGTGTATGTTCAGAACTGCACTTTTTAGTCTAGTGTTCATACAATATTCTTTACACTTGTTGATTCGGGTGTTTTATTACATTTTTACTGTGCTGCTGACCCCCAGAGACACATTCTGGTTAGGTTTTTGTACAGTAACAGACACTACTTAGCGCCACATTTTTAATTTTATTTCATCACTTCACAATTCGTCTATTTGTAGTTTGGCTGCTTTTTTTCACAGTTGGCGCAGTATTTCCATTTATCTATTCTGGTGAACACAGTGTGAGGGTTGGAGTAGAAGGTGAATTCCCTGTCCGTAGGGTGTGTTAGGGGCCAAAGGTCTAGGAGGTGGAGGGATTCCATGGTGGATGCAAAATGCGTGGGTGTGGAGGGGTCAAGTCCTGTCCTGGGGCATTTTGGGGAGGATCTGTCATCAGATTGATGAAGGATATCGTTGAAATCTCCTCCAACTAGGTGTGGGAGGTGGGTGTTTTGGAGCAGCCATGAAGTTAGTTCACCATAGAAGGTTTTACCTGGGTTGTTAGGGGCATATACGTTTGAAATCACCAGATTTTTGGATCCTAGTTGGATATGTGCTGAAATGAACCATCCCTGGCTGTCTGATTGTATGTATAAAATCGTGCAGGGGAGGTACTTGTGTATCAGCAGGAGGACACCTGCTTTGTGCCCATTGGCATCTGAGCCTATGACTGTGCCCACCCAAAGTTTTTTCATGCAAGGAAAATCAGGGGTTGATAAGTGAGTTTCCTGGAGAAGGGCGATATCAGTTTTAATTCTTTTGAGATGTCGGAGGAGCTTCATTCTCTTGTTAGGGGATCTAAGCCCTTTTTTACGTTCCAAGAGACGATTTTCATGTTGGGGGGTTGAAAAAGGGTAATGGGCCGGGTTTACAAAATTATCACCATGTAGTTGGTGTAGTAAGGTTATTACCGTATCAGGATATATGAAATTGTCACCACTATGTAAGAGTGGTATCATGGAGACTAGTGGCGTGCCAGTGCCCCAGGATAGATGGTAGAGGGAGGAAGTTATGGGGGAAAACCTGAAACAAAAATAACACATGCAATCGAATGAACTTCACTTTTTTCTGCATGGAGTCACTGTGTAGGCCAGCTCCCAGTACACAACCCTGATGTTCTGACATGCGAGCGCCCATTTTTGGAAAAAAAGATTTAGGAAAAAAGATTTTGAGCAGCTATCACAGGTCATGCATAGGGGGAGATAGTGGGGCTGCACACAGTGAGGCCAGGAGGAATAGTATGGTATAACTAAAACAATGTAGGAAGAAAAACAAATATTCCTAGCTGAAAGAAAAGAAAGTTACTTAGGACACATTGATGTATATACGGCCACCACTGCGGTGGTGTCATTAGTACTGGAAAGAAGGAAAAGCAGCGAAGAACTTATACGGAGCAGCTGCAAACCTGAGGTGCTGTTTGGGGTGCGAGCTAGGACAAGTAACTTGCAGGGAAAAAGTTTATGTGCTCCAACTTCAACGCGGAGTGGTACGGTGGTGATCCGGAGCCAAGGGTCTGAAACGTTTTGGGCAGTCTTTTCGTGGGCTCCTTTGGTCCAGGGAACGGTTGATTGGGGCTGCTTTGGATGGAGTGTGGGGGGGGTGGGCCTGTATGTAGAGACCATAAGAAAGCTTCTGCTTCAGAGGGGTCTTGAAATTAAAGTTGTTCGCCGTTCTGGGTCTTGAGGTGAAGGGTGGCCGGGAAGGCCAGCGTGAATTTGATTTGTTGTTTAAAAAGTTCTGTGCAGATCTGCTGAAAAGCTTTCCTTTTCTTTGAAACCTCAATTGAGTAATGAGCAAATATCAGGACCCTTATTTCATCAATTTGGAGTGAGCGGGATTGTCTGAATTTTTTGTAGAATAAGGGCCTTATCAGAGTAGTTTAGGCGATTATTGGTCGGGGTGTTTTGCGTTCAGTGTTTTGCGTTCAGAGTTAGCAGATCCCTTGCGGTGGGCCCTTTCCATTGTGCAGGGCCCTGGAAGGCCTAGTGCTTCTGGGATGCGGATGGCGCAGAACTCAGATAGAGCAGGAGACTGCATCGATTCTGGGATGCCCACGAATCGCAGGTTGCTCCTTCTGGATCTAATTTCTAAATCGTCCAGTTTTTGAATAATGTATTGATTGGTCTTGTCCTGGGATTGTTCTGTGGCTTGCGCCTGGTAGAGCTCTTCTTCAGTGCATGTTTAACAAGGTATATTTCAGCGTGTTATTGCATGTTTAACGCAGTATAGTTCAGTGCGTTAGTGCACGTTTAATGAAGTAAATTTCAGTTCGTTACTGCATGTTTAATGTAGTATAGTTCAGTGCATTAGTGCACATTTAACAAAGTATATTTCAGTGCGTTACTGCGCGTTTAACACTGTATATTTCAGTGCATTGCATTTTTAACTAAGTATATTTCAGTGTGTTACTGCACATTTAACAGAGTATATTTCAGTGCATTACTGCATGTTTAACGCTATATATTTCAGTGTGTTAAAGCACATTTAACAAAGTATATGTAAGTGTTACTGCACGTTTAATGCACTGTAGTTCAGTGGGTTGGTGCATGTTTAACAAAGTATATTTCAGTGTGTTAGTGCACATTTAATGCTGTACATTTCAGTGCGTTATTGCACGTTTAATGCTGTATATTTCAGTGTGTTACAGCACATTTAACGGTGCATCTTTCAGTGCAGTAGTGCACATATAATGCTGTATATTTCAGTGCATTACTGCACGTTTGATGCTGTATATTTCAGTATGTTACTGCATTTTTAACGCATTATAGTTCAGGGCATTTGTGCACGTTTAACTAAGTATATTTCAGTTAATCCTGCACATTTTACACAATATATTTCCGTGCATTAGTGCACATTTAACAAAAGTATATTTCAGTGTGTTACTGCACGTTTAACACAGTATAGTTCAATGCGTTAGTGCGCATTTAATGAAGTATATTTCAGTGCGTTAATGCACATTTAACACAGTATATTTCAGTGCATTACTGCATGTTTATCGCTGTATATTTCAGTGCGTTAAAGCACATTTAACAAAGTATATGTAAGTGTTACTGCACATTTAATGCACTATAGTTCAGTGGGTTGGTGCATGTTTAACAAGGTATATTTCAGTGTGTTAGTGCACTTTTTAATGCTGTATATTTCAGTGTGTTACAGCACATTTAACAGTGTATATTTCAGTGTGTTAGTGCACATATAACGCTGTATATTTCAGTGCGTTACTGCACGTTTGATGTTGTATATTTCAGTATGTTACTGCACATTTAACGCAGTATATTTCAGTATGTTACTGCACGTTTAATGCTGTATATTTCAGTGTGTTAAAGCACATTTAACAAAGTATATGTAAGTGTTACTGCATGTTTAATGCACTATAATTCAGTGGGTTGGTGCATGTTTAACAAAGTATATTTCAGTGTGTTAGTGCATGTTTATTGCAATATGTTTTTATTAGAGTTTTACAAAAAAAATAACAAGAACAGTCAGGTACAATACAATCAGTAAATGTTGTCATGTAGAATACATATGAGGTAGGAGTATGTATATTCTTACATTTATATTTCGCATCAACATCAGTAGTCTCATGTCGAGATGTCTACGCAGAAGGTACCCCTCTTCTCCCCCGATACCCCACATGGGAGCCAGCTGTGTCCAAGAGAGAGGGGGGTCACATCTCACCTGCACTCTACAGGATCTATTTTTCCCATATTTGGTCACAGATATTGGTAATATACCATCATGCTCATGTGGGTCGTATCATATTAACGATGGTCCCTGATTGTTTACAATTTATTTCCTCAAGACAACCTGTTGGTAATAGAATGATACTTGACAAAAAAAGAAAAGATATGAATGGAATATTAACTAAAGTAAACGAACAATAACATAGTATGTCCATTAATCCACCAATATGTAAAGATTGTTATGTATATCAGACTGTAGTATTTTTATTTAACTTTTCCCAAAAAATCTGAGACCCATGTTTTGTGGATACCATGTTAGCCAGGGACCCCATATTTTAGAAATTTTTCCCTGATTACCTAGACTCCAGGTGAATTGTGTTTCATATATCCTATGTGTATTTATTAATTGTAGGGTTTCTGCTATAGGAGGTAGATCAATGTCTTTCCAGTGGCGTACTAAAGTGAGTCTAGCTGCAATAAGCAAATGGGACACTAATGGCCTCATGGATGCTGGAATAGAATCAATTTCTAATGAAAGAAGTGCCATACCTGGGGAACATGCAGCCTTTATACCTGTAACTTGTTCTATTATCTGGAAAATATGAACCCAAAACCTATGAATGCGTGGGCATGACAACAGCACATGTAGAAGCGTACCTGTTTTCCCACACTTCCTCCAACACTCTGGCGAAGCTCCTGGTGCAAATTTTGAGATATGATAAGGTGTAAGATACCACCTCAGTAGTATTTTGTGATGCAGTTCCCATAAGTTGGCACTTCTTGTGGAGGTATATGTAACATTAGGGGCTTTCTTCCATTGATCTTTTGTATAGTTTTTCTCAAAGTCCCTCTCCCATGCTTCTATATTAGTGGTTTTACTGAAGGAGTGTTTATTCTGTAGGAATTTATAAAACAATGCCGTACCTTTAATTTTGGTACGTTTATTAGTAAGAAAGGTGACAATTTGCCAGGGTAGGTGAGTGAGAAGGTCACTGCTCTTTTTATCCAATAAGTGGGATAGTTGAATATATTTATAATAATCGGAAGCTGGGATATCATATTCAATCTGTTGTGCTCTAAATGTTTTTATTGTAGGCCCAACAAAAAGGTATTCCAGTAGTAGTTCTCCTCTAGGACCCCAGTTAGTTAATGATATGTCTGGTATAATGAATTCCAGAGCAGTGATCGGGAATTTTAAAGGAATTTGAGGTCCTTCAGGTGTTATATGTTTGAGGAGATATTGCCATGCTTCGATAGAAGCTTGAATGGCAGGAGTACTTGTAGATGATTTAGGTATGTGGTATGGACTAGTTATTAGGTAATTGTACAAATTTCCTCCTTTAATTTGAGACTTCTCTAATTTTGTCCATAAGGTATTATTATGGGAAGGGAGCCAATCTTTCACCTGTACCAAAACGGTGGCCACATGGTAATCTTTAATTAATGTATGACCTATCCCCCCCCACTTGTTTGAGTTTAGTAAGCTTATTGAAGGCACATCGTGCTCTTTTCCCAAACCACAGATACCTATCTATTTCAGACTGTGCTTGCTGGAAGAAGGATTTAGGAACCAGTGTGGGTAGAGTTCTGAATAAATATAAGAATTGTGGTAGGACTTGCATTTTGAATGCAGCTAGCCGCCCTGTCCAAGAAAGTTCAAACCTGCTTGTCTAGTTTGTCTAGTTTGGGTCTCAGAGATTTCAGGAATGGAGTATAGTTTTCTTTAACTAGATCGGAGAATGTAGATGTAAGTGTAATGCCTAAATATGATATACCATTTCCCTTCCACATCTAAGGAAAGTTATTACTGATATGTTGTTTCATAGTGTTAGATAGACCCAATCCCAATAGATACGACTTGGTTTCATTAACTTTGTAATATGATATCACATTAAATAATTGTAGGGCCTGGTGAACCGAAGCCAGGGAGGACTTCACATCAGTAAGTATCAGGATGACATCATCCGCAAACAGGCTAATGGTATGCCTTCTACCCCCAATTGTGAGTCCTTTAATTTTGGGATGTTGGCGAATGTAAGTTTCTAAGGGTTCCATCAGTAAATTAAAAATTAAGGGGGATACAGGGCAACCTTGACGGGTACCATTTGTTATATTAAATGGGGTAGATAGTGTACCTGATACATAAACTTGTGCTGACGGCGTAGTATATAGAGCCATAATAGCTTGGTACATCTGGCCCTGAAAACCAAATTTGTTTAATACTTGCTCTAAGTACATCCAGTGAATCCTATCAAACGCCTTCTCTGCATCCAAAGCAAGGAGCAGAGAAGGCGTTCCACTTTTGTTGGCCAGGTGTATGAGGTTAATGAGGCGCTTAGTCGCATCCGCTGTTTGATGACCTGTAGTAAAGCCAGATTGATCTGGATGAATCAATGATGGAAGGAGATCTACCAATCTACTAGCTATTAGTTTAGCGTAGATTTTCAGGTCGTTGAGTAACGATATCAGGTGAAAATTTTGAGGGGTATTAGGGTCCTTCCCCGGCTTCGGTAGCGCCACAATCATTGCTTTTAACATTTCAGGTGGAAAAGAGGAGGAGGAGGCAGCTTGATTATATATCTCTGTAAGTCTAGGGGTTACAATCTCTCTAAACGTCTGGAAGTATTCACCTGTGAAACCGTCCGGTCCAGGAGATTTATTACTGGGAAGTGAATCGATCGCTTGGGCTATCTCTTGTATCATGAATGGAGAATTTAATGCTGTGTTTTGAGTTTCTGTGAGTTGGGGAAGTTCTATTTTGTTGAGAAATTCAGAAATAGTGTGGGATAGTGGTTGAATCGTGTTTGGGTCCATTTTCAGGTTATAAAGAGAACCATAGTAAGTGCTGAAGGCATCCGCTATAGCTTGGGGATGGTGTAATTTAGTTTGGGTTTCTGGGTGTATAATGTAGGGAAGCTTAGTTTTATGTCTATGTCCTCGTAGTCGGTCAGCTAATAATTTCCCTGCTTTATTACCGGTTGCATAATATGTCATTTTCAACCTCCTAGAAGATTTTTCAAAGTCCTCCAGTAGTATCATTCGGAGATCAAGTCTTAGTTTGGTTAATTGATCTGATAAGTCAGGGGAGAATTTTGCTTTGTTCTGGGTTTCTAATGTTTGAATTTGTCTAGAGACATCCAGTATACGTTGCTCCTCATCCTCTTAGCCCTCGCTCCTAGTTTAATGAGAAGACCTCTCATAAACGCTTAGTGTGCGTTCCATGTCACAAATGGATCTGTAACTGAGTCTACAATTATGTTCAACAAATTCAATTAGATCTTTGTGTAATATCATTTTGGAGGGATCATCCCGGAACAGACGCGGGTTGGATCTCCAGATATAAGTGGAGTAATTTTTGGAAGTGTCATCCACCAGCAGCGACACCGAAGCATGATCCGACCAAGTGATACTATTAATTGTAGAGGATTTAATTTTGGTTAATAATCCTTTGTCTATCAAAAAAAGATCAAGTTGTGTATAAATTTTATGACTAGTTGAAAAGAAAGAGAAGTCTTTCTCCGTAGCATGAAGGCACCTCCATGCATCATATATGTCTTGGTTTCTCAATAGTGTTTGTAAGGTCTGGGTTTTCTTAGTAGTTTGCGAACTAGAATCCATTTTGGAGTCAGGTGGCAGATTAAAATCCCCAAATAGGAGCAAGTGGCCCCTCTGCAGACGTGAGACCTTTTTCATAAGTTTGTTAAGAAAGCAGGTCTGATGGGTGTTTGGAGCGTAGACGTTCACCAATGTATAGGTAGTGTTATTAAGGTCGCAAATCAAGATGTGGCATCTACCCTGCACGTCTTGTACTTCCGTGTGAAGGCAGAAGGCCACTGTGTCCTTTATAGCCGTAAGTACCCCTTTCTTTTTTGTATCTGAGGCTTGCAGAGAAAACTTATGGGAATTTGGGGTGAGTACAGTTTGGTTGGGCCTGTTTTTTGAAGTGCGTTTCCTGTACGCAAATGACATCAGCATTATGTTGAATGGCTTCTCTCCACATGAATCTGCGTTTTGCAGGATGGTTAAGACCTCTGGCGTTAATTGTTAAAAAGGTAGTGGTCATAGTGCAAGACCGGATTGGAGTGTGTTAGATAGCATGTGTTGGAAACACTTACATGTGGTGCTAGGTTCGGTAATGTTGATCCATAGACGACGAAGGGTTGATTCTTTGCGACCGTATTGTTTCTGAGGTTCGGCTTGATCAGGCAGATGAATGTTTGGTAATTTTTGTGGCTGCAGACATACACAGTGGTTAACATAGAAAAAAAAACAGCATCAAAGAAAAACATAAGAGGGTTCTAAACAAAACCCTGTATAGGTCGGTGTGACCCGAGTGTGACCTGTAGTCATTTAAATTACATTTGGGGGATAAACAAAGAAAGTTAAGGTTCAGCTTAGCTTTTTCCTCTGCTCAGGAAACAGTAGAGTGTAATCTGCACTGGCTTCAGTCAGCTCGGGTATGTTTGCGAGCATTTTTGGAGGTGACCAAGCTCCAGTCTTCTGCGACATGGTTACGGCTGTGTGATACGTGATCCTTTGATGGGTCCTCCGTATTGATATGCCATCATTGGAGTAGCTGCATCCCTTTGGCAAGAGTGTCAACAACATGTTCCTTCCCATCTTTAGTGATGATCAATTTAGTAGGAAACCCCCACTTGTATGTGATCTTGTGATTTCTCAGTGCTTTGGAGATTGTATTTAGGTTCCTACGCTTCTGTAAAGTAAATTGTGATAGATCAGCGAAAAATTGTAGATCTTTATACTGTGGTGGGAAAAGATCTTTACTGCGGGAAGCCGCCATCAGGCATTCTTTTGCTTGGTAAAAGTGTAGCTGGAGTATAACATCTCTTGGTATGTTGTCCGGTAGGTGAGACGACTTGGGTAGGCGGTGGATCCTGTCCACGGTAATGTCCAGGTCTGTTAGATCAGGCAATATAGCCTGAAAAGGTTGGGCTGTGTAGGTGAGTAGGTCAGATTGTTGGACCGACTCGGGGATCCCCCTTATTTTAAAATGATTTCTTCTAGAGCGGTCCTCAATATCTGCCAATTTAGCTTTAAGGGCATCTAGTTCATCAGCATTGTTATCGTTTGCGTCCACAAGATCATTGATGGTGGCCGTGAACTCCCCCATTTTGTGTTCTATGTGATCTACTCTAGACACAGTTTCCTTTAGTTCCACACCAAATTTGTGAACACAGGACAACATATCAGCATGCTGAGCTCCTAAGAGAGACTAACATGTCCTTTAAGGTGGTGTCTAGGACTGGTTGGTTGGTAGTGGGGAAGAGGTCTATTGAGTCAGGGAGATCCCTGGTATCTTCTCCTGAGTCTAGGCCTGGAGTTAAGTCTCGGCTGGAATCCGAAGCATCCAGCCTCAATCTTGCTTTCTCCGGACTACCCGAGGTAGGGGTATGTATAGGAGACTGTGAGCTTCTTTGTGGGGCATTCCTTTTGTGAGGATTGCCCTTGCTTGGATCGTATAGGGGAGTACTAGACATACCTTGTGCCACTGTCCCGCCGCCGCCATCTTGCCTAGGCCCGAGCGGGTAGTATTCAGTAAGTTTTTGCGGCCTCCAATTATCCTTATTGTGCCATGGCATGTTCAATCAGGTTCCTGAGCTGTGCTGTAGGTCCGCTGGTGGTATTGAGCGGATTTAGCTTGTGTAGCTAGGCGATGTGTGCCGGTATTTTCCCGAGCACTGTGGAGCTCCTCTAATGAGCGTCCATCTTCCTCCATGGCAAGCTCCGCCCCCCTGTTAGTGCACGTTTAATGCTGTATATTTCAGTGTGTTACGTTTAGCGTAGCATAATTCAGGGCATTAGTTTAGGTTTAACAAAGTATATTTCAGTTAATCCTGCATGTTTAACACAGTATATTTCAGTGCATTAGTGCACGTTTAACAAAAGTATATTTCAGTGTGTCACTGCACGTTTAACACAGTACAGTTCAGTGCCTTAGTGCACATTTAACAAAGTATATTTCAGTGCGTTACTGCACATTTAATAGAGTATATTTCAGTGCATTACTGTATGTTTAATGCTGTATATTTCAGTGTGTTAAAGCACATTTAGCCTGGGTTCACACATGTGCGGTGCAATTTGAAGCTCAGGTTTCACTGGGAAGATAAAAATCAGTTGTTCAAAGGCTTCTCTGCGTTCTAGCTGCGGATCAGTGAGCAGGGAGAGGGGGAGGTTTAGTGAGGAGAAGGAGAAAATCCTTGTTCAGAACGCAATGCATCTGCGAATCAGATGCGTTCCCATAGGAGATAATGGGCTTGTAATTCGCACTGCAATGCCCAAAAAATGCACATGTTTTTTGTGCAATGCGCAGTGCGAATGCAACGCACATATGTGAACCAGCCTCATTCAAATGAACCTAGTTTAAAATGTCCTGCGAATTGGATGCGTTGTAAGCCTCATCTAATTCGCATAGGTGTGAACCTGGGTCCAAAACCAAACCAAAGTCCGATTGATTCAAACGTGATGACGTACGACCCGACTAGAATAAGGAAGTTCATAGCCAGTAGCCAATAGCTATGTAATCCGACCAGATGTGCTACTGGCGCAAAACTAAAAATATACTAGTTTGTTGCAATCATGTAAGCCTACACAAAAATGGTAGAGTATTGGTAGTGGTAACATACACAGAAGTTAGCGTAATCCACTTTTATATTATAGTAGCCAATAGCTGCCCTTGCATCCCTTTTGTCCATCGGCCTAGCATACAGATGAACGGATTTTTCGCCCAGACTTGAGTCCGTCTGAAAGATTTGAAACATGTTCTATTTCTAAAGTTCATCTGATTTTTCGACAGCAAAGGTCCAATGATTTATTCCATCGGACCTCTGCTGTTGAAAAGTCCGCTCTTGTGTACACAGCATATGTGTTACTGCACGTTTAACACACTATAGTTCAGTGGGTTGGTGCACGTTTAATGCTGTATATTTCAATGCGTTAGTGCACATATAACGCTGTATATTTCAGTGCATTACTGCACGTCTGATGCTGTATACTTCAGTATGTTACTGCACGTTTAACGCAGTGTATTTCAGTGCATTTCTTCACATTTAACAAAGTATATTTCAGTGTGTTACTGCACGTTTAATGCAGTATAGTTTAGTGCGTTAGTGTACGTTTAACTAAATATATTTCAGTATGTTACTGCACGTTTAATGCTGTATATTTCAGTGCGTTATTGCATGTTTAACAATGTGTATTTCAGTTCGTTACTGCACGTTTAACTCAATAACAAAAATGGAGTGGGGTGGGACTTTGTGTGTATCTTGTAGGGTTTAATAAATACATATACTAAAGAATAAAAATATAAATCTTTATTTTTCATATACAGATGGTTGAATAAAAACATTACAGTTATAGCAGGTTAAAATCACAGTTACTGTTATTTGGTCTAGGATGTGCTGGTCCTGACTGAAAAGATCAAGACAGATGGCCTACGTGTTTCACAGGAGGTCCTGCTTAATCAAGGCCTTGAGATAGCACACATTTTTTACAAATACTGTAATAACCTATGAATAAGATGTTAACAGAATTATAGATAGATATTGATAGATATTTTGATCATCACTGACTATAAAAACAAAGGGTTTGGCAACTTCATAATAACTCAAATGACATTACAGTATATTATAAAGCTAACAGATTAAAACTACATTCCATTTATTTATTTTATGCCCAAAAATGTGTCAAAACCAAGAAAGGAGCAAAAGGACAAGTGGATCAGTTAATACCTGTTATACAAGATTATATTAGTATACTATTATTTCACCTCTATAATGCCGATAGTACAGTCAGTCCAATGGGAAGGAAGCCTGGGGGGCCCATGGGGATAACTTCACCAGAAAGGAAGAGAGGACTCCTGTGTAATGGTGATCATGATATGAATGTGTTGATAGCAATATGGCGCAAATAGGAAAAAAGGGAGGGAAGTAAAGAAAAAGAGAGGGGAAGGAGAGGAGAGAAGTGAAGGGAAGGAGAAAGAAGGGGGAGAGGAAGGGAAGGGAAAGTGAATGTGGAGAAAGGGAAAGGAAAGGAAGGGGAAGGATGTGGAGGCTGGAAGAAAGGGAAGGGAAAGAAGGGGAGGGGGGGAAAGGGGGAGGGAGGGAAGGGGAAGGAAAAGGGGGGGAAGACAGTGAGGGAAGGGAAAGGTTGTGTGTATATGTGAGGATCAATATATATGTGAGAATTGTGGAGGAGATAAAAGCAGGGAGATGACCTATAGATATTCCAAGGTCTTACCTTACAATTACGAGGAGGCCAATATATGGTCAGAAAAATGTATTCAATAAAGTTCAAAAACAATATTTTTTGAAAAGTATAAATTAATTCAGTGTGGCTGTGGATCAAACCACCCTTCGATCTAAATCCCAGTAGATAATATTGTAAGGGAAAAAACGTAGAGAAACCCATCAAACAATAATAAAAAGGAGGCAAAGGGCAGACACGGGCCAGGCCAATTCCACCAGAACAGACAGGAGATCGGCATGAGACTGTTTGTAAAAAAGATGATTGGAATTAAACACAGCTGCAAACACCTAAATGAATGTGAAAAAAAAAAAATATATATATATACATTTTACCTTTAGTATGACACATAGTCACTGCTGGGCATTTACAATGTGCACACAGATACCTTTTAAATACACAGCATGAATTTTAGAAAGGTACATACAAATATGTACATAAGAAACCATAATGACAATTCAAGCCATAGTGGCAATTCAACAAAAAAATGAATACATGTTCTAGTTAGAATGAGAGGAGGGAGGATGGGGGAAAAAGGGGGAAGGGATTATTTTACCACAGGATGGGGTCAACCATTTAAAGAAATGGGGCAGAACTAATGGCGTCATTTAACCCTGGGGGTTGAGTGGCCCTTAGTTTGTATATCCATTTGGCCTTGATTTGCAGGATTTTCTGATCGAAGTCACCCCCCTGGAGGGGGGGTGGATTCTAGCAAATAGATGAAACCTTAAGGAGTCCATTTCACAGATGTGGGCCTGAGCGAAATGTCTGGGTATAGGTTTCACAGTAACACTTATATGTATATAGGTAAGATGTTCTTTGATACATCTCCAGAAATTTTGCATGGTTTTGCCCACATAGTGGCTTCCACAGCCACATGTGAGCAAGTACACTATGCTGCTAGTGTTATGCCCTGTACACACGGTCGGAATTTGTTCGGACATTCCTACAACGAAATCCTAGGATTTTTTCCGACGGATGTTGGCTCAAACTTGTCTTGCATACACACGGTCACACAAAGTTGTCGGAAAATCGTTCTAAACGCGGTGACGTAAAACACGTACGTCGGGACTATAAACAGAGCGGTGGCCAATAGCTTTCATCTCTTTATTTATTCTGAGCATGCGTGGCACTTTTACAGTTCGCAAAGTGATGCATAGTTAATCCTCACCTGAGGGTAGATGAACAATTCTGCCTGGTTGAATGAACTGACAGAAGTCATCACAGCAAAAAGTGCCGCTGAGTAATGAGCCACAGGTGTCTTGATTTTCTTGAGGGAAGAAGTGACGTGACACTAAAATGTCCCGAAGGGATTGGTTGTGTCTAAATATGAGGTGTGGCTCTGGTTCTATGAATAGTTTTAATGATGGATCATCCCGTAACAGATGCCAATGAGTATTTAAAATATACTTTAAAGCTCAATGCTGATTGTTATACCTCCTAATATGTCGTAGACTTCTTGAACCTGAGGATTCCGGCATTTCTCCCTGAAAGAGCAGCAGATCATGGGGATTGAAATACAAGTGGAGAGGCGCCTCTGGGTGCAGTCGTTTTTTAAAAAAAACACAGCTTTAATAACATAATAAGATCAACTCACATTTTCATGGAGATAAAAAGGCATGGTATCAATATGTCAGGGTGACGCTCCCGATTCCTGTGCTGAGCCGGTTCCTAGCTGAAAGCAATGGTAATGTCTCTTCTGACAGATGAAAAAGTCAACTCCGGAAGCTGCGTTTTTTTAAAAAACGACTGCACCCAGAAGCGCCTCTCCACTTGTGTTTTTTTGCAGCCCCTGGAATATGGTTTCTATCCCACCATAATGGCAGCCCTGCTTGTTTCCTTTGGATGTTTTTTACCCCTTCCAGCATGATCACATTGACTTATTTGCCTGTGTATGCTACATGGACAATTCACCGTTTTTCAGTTCCATTATAGAACGTTGATTTACTAGCAGATTCGCATTGAGATTTATATGACTCCTGAGTTGTTTGCGCCTACACTTGCCTTTAGATCATGGGGATTGTCTTTTGCATTTTTAAAGGCCTTTTTGAGGGATTTTGGACTGTAGCCACAATCTAAGAATCATTCATGTAGTTGAGAGGCTTGTATTTGGAAGTCCTCTTCACTACTACAATTAAGCTTTGCTCGCAAATATTGCCTTCATTAAGTGAGAGGGATGAGCACTTGCAGCAAGGAGTTGCCTCTTTGCTCTAAAGATTGGTAGTTATTTCTCCCTCTACATTCTTATGAATGATTAAATCTAGAAAGGGGAGAGTGTCCGCAAGCCAGTTTAGTGTGAAAGACAGAACATAGTTGTTACAGTTTAATGGTTCAATGAATGTTAGAAGAAGCTTATGAGGGCCTGTACAGAAAATTATTATATTATCGATGTACCTGCGCCTGGAGGTAGTGGGAGCTGTTGAAGGTGAACGCATTATGTGTCAAGATGAAGTATAGCATCTCAACAATGAAGGCATTTAGAGGATGGCATCCAGATCCCTTTCACTGAGCAAGAGTGAGGTAATTGAAACCCTTTTGTCAAGGGGGATACTTGAGTAAAGGGCCTCCACATCAATGGAGGCCAAGATGGTGTGAGTTGGGACTGATAGTCCCTCTAACACCATTAGTACATGGATGGTGTCTTTCAAGTAGGTTGGTAGACTTTCCACATGGGGACGCAGGTGGTCGTCAATCAGAGAACTATCTTGTGTGTTTTTAGATATTGGATTTTTAGAGAACGCTCTATCTATGATTCTGAAAAATTCCTGTTGGATAACGTGGACTGCAGCAACCGAGGTCCTCCGATACCAAGAGGAATTTCCCAGAATCCTATAAGATGTAGCCGTGTAATCCTCTGTCATTTGTATGTTTAACGCTGTATATTTCAGGGTGTTACTGCATGTTACACAGTATATTTTAGTGTATTAGTGCACATTTAACTAAGTATATTTCAGTGTGTTACTGCACATTAATGCGGTATAGTTCAGTGCATTAGTGCATGTTTAACAAAGTATATTTCAGTGCGTTACTGCACATTAAATGCTGTATACTTTAGTGCATTGGTGCACGTTTAATTTACTACCTTTCAGTATGTTACAACAAGTTTAACACTGTATATTTCAGTGTGTTACTGCATGTTTAATGCTGTACATTTCAGTGTGTTACAGCACATTTAACGCTGTATATTTCAGTGTGTTACTGCGCGTTTAACGATGTACATTTCAGTGAGTTACTGCACGTTTAACTAAGTATATTTCAGTGCATTACTGCACGTTTAACGCAATATGCAATATTTCAGCGTGTTACTGCACATTTAACACAATATATTTCAGTGCAATACTGCACATTTAACGCTGTATATTTCAGTGCATTACTGCACGTTTACCGCTGTATATTTCTGTGTATCACGTGCCATTTAATGCAATATATTACAGTGCATTAGTGCATGTTTAACACGGCATATTTCAGTAAGTTACTGCATGTTTAACGCAGTAACTTTTGGTGCATTAGTGTGCATTTAACGCAGTATATTTCTGTGCATTACTGCACATTTAACACAGTATTTTGCAGTGCGTCAGTGCACTTTTACTGTAGTATATTGTAGTGTCAGTGGAGTGTATCTGCGTAGTGAGTACTCAGGTTAAAGTGCACCAAACACCACTTTCCATTGATTAAAATGCATCTACATACACATTGCCACATCTTTATTACATTTTGTTAATAAACACCCCCCTATCATGTCTGAGAGACCCTGTGAGGGGGCCAGCAGCGTATGTGTCCACAGGCAAAGGTGGATGTGGCCAGTCCTCAGGCAGGGCAGAATTTCATCTAATTATTGATGTTGCCTGTGCTATCCAGCCACAGCATGCAGAGGAAGAGATGGACTGGCTAACTAAACATCCTCATCCTCCGTCACTCAAGCAGAGACTAGTGCGCAGTACACCATAAACAAACCAAGGTCATACATGGGAGATCAAGCAGATAGGGCTGGGAGTAAGGCAGGACAGGAAGAGGGTAACAGGAGACAGGGAGAGTAGGCAGAAGGGATCAGGCTGCAGGGGTCCAGGAATGGAGGGTTCAGGATCGCAAGATACCAAATACAAGGTTCAGAATACAGAAACAGAATACAGAAACACAGGCTAAAAAACACAGGTCAGGTCACAAGGAAAACAATACCAAGGCAATGTGTGCAAGCATCTGTCAGGTATAAATACACTTCCTGCAATCAGTCTCAGGTGATGCCTGATTGCAGGAGATAATGTCGGCTCCAGACTGCTGGGAAACACCTGCTGGTGGACATCAGAACTGCGGCCCATAGATCTTGGTTGCGATAGTGCCACCAGCAAGTGAAACCTATACTGACAGTACCCCCCCTCCCAGGAGTGACCTCCGAACTCTCCAACTAGTCATAGCTGAAAAAAGTCCATGACATCAAGCTGATCTTTGGTTAAAGGATCATCAGAGGCAGGCTGGAACGCAGTAGAAAATGAAAGGTGGTGGAAGGATAGGTACAAACACTATGTTATGAAGCAAATGGGATAAAACAACTAAATGTACATACAGTACCAATGATTTAAAAATAATATACACAAGGTATACCATTATCTGTAATAATGATCATAATTGATCAATCTGAAGATAAAGTCCCGGTACAGAACAAAAAGTCCATACATTAATATAAAGGTAATAGCACTGGTGGCAGCTCCCTTAAGAGTGAAGCAGACTCTGGAAGGCAAGATAAGAAACAACAAGGTGCACCTACTAAGTTCAGTATGTTAAAATAAATGAAATGTATTTATTTAATCAGCCAAATGGCTAATCACATGACAATTGTGAGAAAACAAGCATGGGTGTCTATGTGGGATATACGGTCACTGTGTGGTCCGGGAATCCATCCAGGGTGTAGTCCCAGTGGGCTGCAGCTATCTGTAGGCAGGAGAATCAGGAAGATGGAACCGGCCAACCTGTTTCCTGCACGGCGGCAGCATGCGTGTCAGCATGGAATGCACTCAAAGCGATCAGGAACTGGAAGTGACATTGCGGCGTGTCAGATGACGCGTTTCAAAGCTTCCGCTTTTTCCTCAGATCGAATTGGTCATAGGGGCTGTCAGTCTTTTATATAGGCTCCCCAGGATGGAGCGGTGAAAACATAACACTAGATACTATTGGACAAGGGTTTAAAGGAGCCACTGAATCACTCACATGTAACGAACATACTTTTAAAGATAGCAATAATAATACAGTGGAATAATAATTAAACATTAAAAATAAGAATTAATTAATACATAAAAAAAATCTGATAAAATCTTAAAAAACTTCAAAAATTATAAAATTCAAATGAGTGTAATACATTCATAGAGATACGAGTACAAAAAGATTATTTCTTCAATGGAAAATTATATATGATGATATACACATAGATCATAAGGCAACAATAATAATAACAATAGTATATACACATCTAAAACCCTTAGTCCTACAGAAGACCTACAACATAAGGATCAAACAAGGAGGGCACTAGTTACTGCATATGTACACATACACACACACACACACACACAAACACACACACATATGCAGGCTCACACATATAAGCATACCTGCATGCACATGTGTATGTCCACACATGCATGCGAATATGTACACGTAGGGACATGTAAACATCTATAAACGACTTTATGTTATATAGAAATATTTTGGTGCTTGGTTACTTAACACCCTGCAGAGGGAGGAGACATGTTCCCTCAAGGAAAATGATGATGTGAGGGAGACAATGATGGAGGAGGAATAGGAAAGCAGAGGTGAAAAGGGAAAAGGGTAATAGGCAGGGAAGGGAGAGGGGGGAAAAGAGGGAGGGGGAGGGGGTTAGGTTAAAGGGGGTAGGGGGAAAGAGGAGGAAAAGAAAAAGCAATAGAAAAGGGATCAAAAGAAAAGAGAAAAGTGGGAAGGAAGAGTAAAGGAAAAGAAAAAAGAAAGAAGAAAGAAGAAAACCTTGTGATTATGAAATACCCCAGATACCTACAATGATGCAAGAAAACATATTACTATAAAAATATATATAAACACTAAAATTTAGATGACTGTATGGACCTCAATTTCTTTGTTGAGACCACGGGGCGTTAAATTGTTAAGAGTGTAGATACAGAATTTTTCTTGTCTACACAGACCTTGGAATCTTTCAGCTGGTTTATATTTATCTGGTATACATTCAATGATCCATACTTAGAGAGTAGAAATGGCCTTAGGATGATGGATGTTGAAATGATGTGACACACTATATATTGTCGACTGCCCTCCTTAACTGATCAACGGTGTTCCCTGAACCTGGCCTGCAGGGCTCTAATGGTTCTGACAACATTTAGCAGTCCGCACTGCCAGGACAGAGAGTACACAACATGTGTCATGGAGCAATTGTAAAATGAATTAGGAGTAAACGTTTTGTCATTGGCAACACACTAGTTCTACATTTTTTACCATGGGGGACATGTGCGCAAGTAAAGCGCAAAGCCTTATTACAGCGAGACATGCCTATTAGGGGGATCAGTGTGAGTTGTTTCAGAGTAGTTGTTTTGGCTTGAGATTTTATTTTACTGGACGCAATTTCACTTTTAACATTCGGGGCCTTGCAATATGCAAACTTGGGTATTTAAGGGAGGGATGTGGTTAGATGAGGATCCTGTGTTAAGATGGACCAATGTTTTTTGAAAACATTTTCCATTTTCTTATGGCTGGCGTGATATTGTCTAATGAATCTTGTGACAGGTTCAGAAGTCTTTTGACGTGGGATAGGCATTAGGAATGGGCCAAATGGACCCCTGTTCGGTGTGCACCAGAACTTTAGAACATCGTGAAAGTTCAGACCCGAATAACGAACCCCATTAAAGTCAATGGGACACGAACGGCAAAAATCAAAAGTGCCCATTTTGAAGGGTTATATGCAAGTAATTGGGCATACAAGGGTCTGGGTCCTGCCCTGGGGGACATGTATCAATAAAAAAAAAAAGTTTGTGAAAAGCGTAATTTTTAAATGAGCAGTGATTTTTTTATTTTTAAAGTGAAAGCATAAAAATGAAAAATTCCTTCCAATATAGTGCCTGGGGGGGTCCCCTTATTCTACTTGTAAAGTAGCAGATCTGTACTATGTCTGGAATCTGCTGCAGCAATAATTGCATTCATAAAGCCAAAGAAATGAAATTTTCCCTGCAAGCTGCCTTTATTTTGCTCAGCAACAGCTGGGGAGGCAGTGTGTATGATGAGGCCACAATGTAGTATACTGGGAACAAGATTAGAGATTTTTTGGATATATTCTGGTGTAACTTTGACTTTGGATAGAAGTAACGGGTGCGTAAAAATTGTTCTTTGGGTGTCGGTGGTGCCTTCCCACCGTCACCCTATAGAGGTACTCTTGAGGAAAGTAAGAATTGGCCTTGCTGTAAAAAATTGCAATAATATGCACCTTTCAAACAGGTGCAGAAAAATGATTCTTTGGGTGTTGGGGGGTGCCTTCCCAACGTAACCCTATAGAGGTACTTTTGATGAAAGCAAGAATTGACCTTGCTGTAAAAATTGCAATGATATGCACCTGTCAAACAGGTGCTGAAAAATTTGTTTTTGGGGGTTAATTGTGCCCATGAAACCTATACCAAAAACATTCTTCCAGATGAAATGATTGAACACCCTCAAAGCTAGGCAGCCTCAAAGTCCTGCAGAGATTCCACATCCCAAAAAGACTTAATCAATGACATCGGCATTAGGGGCTTCATAGCTGGTAATCCAGGACTGATTCATTTTTATAAAAGTCAAACGGTCCATGGAGTCTGTTTACAGACGCGTTCTATCATCAGTAACAAAACCTCCTGCAGCACTGAATGCCCATTTTGAAAGCATGCTGGATGCAGGGCAGCCCAACAACTCAATAGCATACTGGGCAAGTTCTGGCCAGTGGTCTATTCTCATGACCCAGTAAGTCAGTGGACCATCAGCTGGAAAGCTCTCCATCTCTGTTTTGTCCACCATGTGATGCAGATACTGCCGATGGGATGTGTAAGCTGACAGCCCTGGGCGGCGAAGACTAAAAAAATTCCAAAATGCCTCACTTAGGTGGACACCTTCTTCAGTGCTCCTCTCTTGACCAACAGAAGACTCAAAACAATGTTTTCCACAACACTGTAGCCTACTGGAATCAGGAAAAATGTTCAATAAAATTCTCTTTAACATGTCCTCAAGAGATTTTATCTTCTGCACTCTCTGTGGGGACAGGATGAGTTCTGAGACCTTCCCCTTATAACGGTAGTTAAGGAGGGTTGCCAACCAGTAATCATCCTTCTCCTTTATGCCACATATTCTTGGGTCCTTTCACAGGCTTTGAAGCATGAGGTTGCCCATGCACCTCAAATTTTTCCCGAGGCTTGAGAAGCAGACTCCTCGGGGTCACTCAGGATGACAGCATCTGGAACTTCCTCCTCCCAGCCACGTACTACTCCCAAGGGCCTTGGTGTTGGAATGCCATCGCTTACAGATTGACGCATGTCTTCCTATTCTTTGATGCCTATGAAAGTGTCAGAATGCTCCTCCTCATCCTCCTTCCCTCTCTCCTCCTGTGTGTTATGTGACATAGGAATGATGGTGTCTGGATCAGGTAGGCCTTAAGAGGAACAGGGATTGTGTTACTGATGCATGCACTGTCACTGCTCACCATCCTTGTGGCCTCCTCAAATGGTGACGATACAGTGCATGCATCCTTAATGATCAGCCATTGGCGTGGGGAAAAAAAGCTGAGGTGGCCTGAGCCTGTCTTCATGCCCTACTGGCACAGGTACTCGTTGATGGCCCTCTACTGCATGTATAGCCACTGCAGCATTCCCAACCACCTGGTGGGCATGTCACAAATCAGGCAGTTTACGGGCAGGTGGAATTTCCGCTGAATTTCAGTCAACCGAGCATTGGCTGTTTATGACTGCCTGAAATGTCTACAGACTCTTCTGGCCTGCTTTAGTACATCTTACAACCCTGGGTACGTACTTAGGAAATGCTGCACCACTAGGGATGAGCTTCGAGTTCGAGTCGAACTCATGTTCGACTCGAACATTGGCTGTTCGCAAGTTCACCGAACAGCGAACAATTTGGGGTGTTCGCGGCAAATTCGAATGCCGCGGAACACCCTTTAAAAGTCTATGGGAGAAATCAAAAGTGCTAATTTTAAAGGCTAATATGCAAGTTATTGTCATAAAAAGTGTTTGGGGACCTGGGTCCTGCCCCAGGGGACATGGATCAATGCAAAAAAAAGTTTTAAAAACGGACGTTTTTTCAGGAGCAGTGATTTTAATAATACTTAAAGTCAATCAATAAAAGTGTAATATCCCTTTAAATTTCGTACCTGGGGGGTGTCTATAGTGTGCCTGTAAAGGGGCGCATGTTTCCTGTGTTTAGAACAGTCTGACAGCAAAATGACATTTTGAAGGAAAAAACTCATTTAAAACTACCCGCGGCTATTGCATTGCCGACAATACACATAGAAGTTCATTGATAAAAACGGCATGGGAATTCCCCAAAGGGGAACCCCGAACCAAAATTAAAAAAAAAAAAATGACGTGGGAGTTCTCCTAAATTCCATACCAGGCCCTTCAGGTCTGGTATGGATATTAAGGGGAACCCCGGCCAAAATTTAAAAAAAAAAATGACGTGGGGTTCCCCCTAAATTCCATACCAGACCCTTCAGGTCTGGTATGGATTTTAAGGGGAACCCCGTGCCAAAAAAAAAAAAAAAAACGGCGTGGGGTCCCCCCAAAAATCCATACCAGACCCTTATCCGAGCACGCAACCTGGCAGGCCGCAGGAAAAGAGGGGGGACAAGAGTGCGGCCCCCCCTCCCTCCTGAACCGTACCAGGCCACATGCCCTCAACATTGGGAGGGTGCTTTGGGGTAGCCCCCCAAAACACCTTGTCCCCATGTTGATGAGGACAAGGGCCTCATCCCCACAACCCTGGCCGGTGGTTGTGGGGGTCTGCGGGCGGGGGGCTTATCGGAATCTGGAAGCCCCCTTTAACAAGGTGACCCCCAGATCCCGGCCCCCCCCCTGTGTGAAATGGTAAGGGGGTACATAAGTACCCCTACCATTTCACGAAAAAAGTGTCAAAAATGTTAAAAATGACAAGAGACAGTTTTTGACAATTCCTTTATTTAAATGCTTCTTCTTTCTTCTATCTTCCTTCATCTTCTGGTTCTTCTGGCTCTTCTGGTTCTTCTGGTTCTTCCTCCGGCGTTCTCGTCCAGCATCTCCTCCGCGGCGTCTTCTGTCTTCTTCTCCTCGGGCCGCTCCGCACCCATGGCATGGGGGGGAGGCTCCCGCTCTTCTCTTCTTCTCTTCTTCTCTTCTTCTTTTCTTCTTTTCTTCTTTTCTTCTCTTCTTCTCTTCTTCTTCATTTTCTTCTCCGGGCCGCTCCGCAATCCATGCTGGCATGGAGGGAGGCTCCCGCTGTGTGACGGCGCTCCTCGTCTGACAGTTCTTAAATAATGGGGGGGCGGGGCCACCCGGTGACCCCGCCCCCCTCTGACGCACGGTGACTTGACGGGACTTCCCTGTGGCATTCCCCGTGACGTCACGTAAGGTGTTTTTTCACCTTAATGCATAAGATGCATTAAGGTGAAAAAACACGAAGCTTTACAACCCCGTTAAGCATGTGGTACACAAATGTTTGCTCTTTTTACCACATTTGATGTGCCTGAGACACAGTTTGCAGATAGGAACAATGCAATCTGCTGCCGATGTGCTGGAAAATGCCCAGATAGCTGAGCTTTGAGGAGTTGGCCAGGAGATAACAGCTGCAGAATGTGATGGAATAGGGTGAAAGTAAAAAAGTGCAGCGCTATTCAATAAGTGAAAATAAACAAATATAAACAAATATGTAGGCTCTATATATCAAAAGTCAAGTGACAAAGACACCAAAAAATATTAACATAGCAAAAATGTGCAAATTAGTGACTCTGGACAAAATGGCAATCCCAAAAGTCAATAAATGATGAAAATAGAAAGTCCTCTCCCAAGCAGGGGAGTATCAATGTCTTGAAGGGGCTGTGGACACAGTAAGGGGGTGATCACAAGTTGCAATGACACTCCAAACTTCAAGAAAAAAGGTGGGTACTCTTACCGGATCGGTGGGACGCATCTACCATATGGTAGTGCATCAATAAGGCAAAAAGGATGGTCCTCCAGGATATCCAACCAGGTAGTGTCTGCCGGGTCCCGACCACCAATGGGGGGGTGGTTATCCTAGGCAGGCTATGGATCTCCAATGCACCCGATCTCCGATACCGGAATTGATCGATCACAAACAGATGGTTCTTAGTGGGCCCATGGAGGAAAAGAAAAAGGGACTCCACATAGTGCAGATCAAAATGAGGTTTAATAACCCAAAAAATTGTACAAAATGTAGGTGATCACGAACAGATAAAAGGCATAAAAATGGCAATGTGGGAAGCTGAAATAGCTGGCCCTATGCGTTTCGACCACACAGTCATCAACAGGGGCATAAAAAGGAATGGAATAGTGTGGCTGCTCTCTACTCTTTCTTGATGTCAGCCTCCTTGGGGTTGTGCCGTTTCACCTTCAGTTTCCTCCTCTGCTCTATCTGGCACCCATGTCGCATCAGAGACCTCATCATCATCATCTCCATCTCCTCCATCTTCATCATTACCACTGGAGACAACTTGGCAATATGCTGCGGCTTGGGGAACATGAATGCCAATTTGTCTGCCAGTGTTCCTCCCTCTCTCTAGGCTCATGTCCCTGTCATCCTCAACCTCAGAACCAACATCTGAATCCAGTAATAGCTGGGTATCGTCAAGGAGCAAGTGGCTAATGCTGTGGTCAAATAACTCAGCTGACTCCTCAATGGCTGATGTTGGGGCTATGGCAGGAATAGATGTGAACAAAGAGGCAGGTTTATCCACTCTGGCAACTTCAGGGGACTGTACATTTGTCTCTACTTGCATGACAGAGGATGAGGAGGATGAGGAAGGTTTAGTAAGCAAGTCCACCACCTCCTCTACATGCTGTGGATGAATAGCACGGGCAAACTCGCTAAACAGAGGAAATTATGCCCTGCCTGAGGACTGACCACCACGTCCACCTTTGCCTGTGGACACATTTGTTGCTGGTCCCCTTACAGTGCCAAGGGAACATCTGAAAATAGACGGTGTTCAACCATCACTACACTGAAGTGGTCTGAACTGTCCCTACTCTAGCTATACACTAATGTCAAGATTACTGACAGGGTCTCACTACACTACAGTGAAACTATCTGAGCTGTCCCTACTCTAGCTGCACACTATGCAAAGCTGAATGATGGTCCTCCTCACTACACTCACACTGTCCCTAGACTGACACTAAACTAATATTTTACACTGACAATTGAAGCAAAATAGCACAGTATATCACACTAACTAATAGCACTGAACAGAGCTCTGTTCTATCTCTCTCCACACCAAAATTACACTGAAAATGGCTGCCATTGAAAGAATACTTTAATACTGTGGGGCGGGAATGAGCCATGATTGGATAAAGTCATGATGTCAGTGTCCAATCATGACTCTGACAGTGCTTTCACTGCTTCAGCGAATCAGGGCCTGCACTGTTCTTCACCGCAATGCATTGTGGTTGGTTCGGGGGCAAACAAAGAGTCAAACGACCCGTCTGTTTGGATATTTGCCGAACGCCCAAACAGCGAAAGTTCAGCTCGAACTTATGCTCAGGCTGAACTGTTCGCCCATCCCTAATAGGCATGTTCTCTGTGTAATATGCAGAGCATGCCTCACGCACAAGATCAGGGGGATAACCTTTGTCAAGGAATTTAATCTTTAGAAGAAGGCTCTGTGATTTGTAATCATCCAATCTAGTGCATTTTAATCTCAGACAGTGGAGTTGACTCTTCGGAATGTTTTGAACCCATCTAGGATGATGGCAGCTAGTATAATGTAAAAATGAATTTCCGGGTGTGGGTTTGGTGTAGTTTTTAATGGTTATTAACTGATCAATATGGAAGAGCTCTAAGTCTAGAAAACATAAGGATATGGGGTCAACTACTGAGGTGAAGGTGAGACAAAAATTATTAGCGTTACAGTAAGCAACAAAAAACTGTAACTGATCTAACGAGGCCATCCCAGATGATAAGGATATCATCGATGTACCTTCTGTAGAAGACCAGGTGTGCAGCAAACGGGTTATCAGCCCAGATACACCTGGTCTCCCACAGACCCACGGTCAGATTAGCATAACTTGGGGCAAAATTGGCCCCATCACTGTGCTTTGTTTCTGAAGGAAGTAGTACCCCCAAACAAGAAATAGTTGTGTTCTAGACAAAAACATGTGGCTAGAAGGATGACGTTTATTTGTTGTGTGTTGAGGGGAGATCCCTCCTTCTGAAAATGTGCCCCTGGAGACCAACCGCATGGGGTATAGATGTGTACAAGGAGCATACGTCCAAGGAGATCCACTGTTAGGCGCACTCCCAAGTATATTAATGTAATAATTCTATTAGGTGTGTGCCATCTCTAATATAGGAGGGAAGAGCCTGGACCAGTGGTTGAAGAAAAAGGTTATGCTATCCATGGAAGCAACTATGGGGTGCCCTGGTGGATTATCAGTCCTTTTGTGAATTTTCAGTAAGTGGTAGAAATATGGAACCTGATGAAAGGGTTTACGAAAAAAGGCTGCCTCTGTTTTGGATAATATGCCCTCTGTCTGAGCATTGGTCACTATCTGATTGGATTCTATGGTGAATTTAGGTAGGGGATCAGTTTTCAATCTCTCGTAGGTATTGGAATCCGAGTGGAGGTGAACTGCTTCTCTTATGTAGTCCAGTTTGTCTTGTATCACAATACCACCCCCCTTGTCGGCGGGTTTTATGATGATATTGGGATTCTGACTCAAGGATTTTAATGCTGTATGTTCTTGCGGCCTTAAATTGTTTGTGGAATGGTGGGGCCTAGTAGATTCTAATTTGCATAGATCGGTAAGCGCTTTAAACACTACCTGGTAAAAAGTTTCCAGGTAAGGGCCCTTGGATTGTGTTGGATTAAAAATAGATTTTGGTCTAAAGTTGGTGTGTGCAATGGGTAGAGGTGAGTGACAGTGTTGGGACCAGGCAATTATGTCATCATCCTCATTCCATAGTTCACAAAGGTCTTTTACGGCTTGTTGATCAGTGCAAGTATTAATTATGGAATGATTATCGGCAGAAGAATCTGCCTCAATTATAGAAACCTTTTGTGCCTTCATGTTATAATGTCTCCTTAGGGTCAATCTGCGAACAAATTTGTTAAGGTCCTTGAACATTGCAAAGGAGTTATGGTGGTAGGGGCAAAATTGAAGCCGCGGGCTAGTAATGATGTTTCTTGTTCATTCAGGTTCTAGGTGGACAAATTGTAGCTTTTAACAGTTTCTGCAATTTGTCCGGACATAGTGTGTCTGGACTTGTGTCTTCCCCCTCTCCTGCCTCTTCTTCATGTTTTTTTTTATTTTGATTGGGCTGGATCGGGGGGTCTGGACTAAAAAAGTGACAGTCAATGTTATTGACCCTCCAAAAATGACTGGTGGTATACTTGGTAGGTGATCGACCTGCTGATAGGGTAAGGATATGGATAAAGTAACTTCTGAAGGACCACAGATACTAACTGGAAGGGTCAGGTCACCAACCGTAGTTGCCAATAAACCAGAATCTGAAGTAGTGGCAGATACGGACTGATTAGTATGAGTAAAAGTATTGGAAACAGATGGGGTAACCAAAGAGAGAGGAGAATCAGGAGCTGTGGGTTCTATGTTATGAGTTGGGATAAGGTGTGAATCGACTGGCAGGAATAGTAGTGTTGTATTTAGGGATAACTCTTAAGGAGTGGATGGAGATTGTCAGACTTGGAATTAGTGTGATTTGGACCTAGTGGCATTAAAGGGGGAGGGGGAATGGGGGTGTCTTTCTTTTCCAATTAAATACTTTTTTGAAATTATAGTCATCTAGATCTCTTTTGAACTTTCCCAGTTTTATTTTAATCATGAGTCCTCGCTTTTTTTAGTGTTTAGTTTTAATGTTTTGAGCCACTCTAAAGGTAAGTGGGGATGAGTGGAACATAATTCACTAATGTTACTCTTAATTTTTCAGGTGGTTAAAATTTTGATCCATTTCTGGGTGCAGAACTCCACAACACCCTCTGGTCTGCATCCAAAAATGAGCATCCCTTAAAGTGACACTAAAGGTATTTTTTTTCTTAAATAACAAACATATCATACTTACCTCCACTGTGCAGCTGGTTTTGCACAGAGTGACCCTGAACCTCGTCTTCTGGGGTCCCTCGGCGTATCTTGTGGCTCCTCCCTGCATAAGATAACCCCCTGGGAAAAGTGCTCTCCCAGGGGGTTACCTTGCAGGCACGCTCCTGAGTCCAGCACTCAGCATCCATAGATGCCGAATGCAGGACTCAGCCCGCTCCCCGGCAGCCGTGTCTTTGGATTTGATTGACAGCAGCCGGAGCCAATGGTTGCACTGCTATCAATCTATCCAATCAACAGCCGAGAACCCCTAGCAGAGAGACAGCGCATCCCCATGGGACAAGTTCAAGGGTTCAGGTAAGTAAAATGGGGGGCTGGGGGCCGGTCACTGACAGGTGTTTTTTTACCTTAATGTATAGAATGCATTAAGGTGAAAAAACACAAACCTTTACAATCCCTTTAAGTATACGGAGCCCCTGTGGTGAGATTTTAGACCGAAAATATTGTTTTAGAAAGAAACCATCCCACCACTGTTGGTTGGCTGAAATGAAAAGGTCTTCTATTCGTCTCATTCTTTTGAATGTATCTCCATAATTAGCGTCCGGCCAGTGGTGGGAGTGTAAGGTCAGGGAAAAATAGTTTGGAAGGAAAATAGTATATAATCCATCTAATGTGCTGTATTTGGAATCCTCCAGTTGATGTATAATATCCATTTTATGCATAGACAAAAGGTATATCTCTCTGTGTACAAGTGTATATGAACAATAACAGAAAGGGCAAATAAGAAAGAAGGAGTTATTTAAACTACAACATAAGCAGGTGTATAGACAATCTGCTGTACATACATAAGCTTCAATGAGCAACACAATAGAAAGGGAAAGATGGCGCAAGGATAGGTACAAACACTGCATTATGAAGCAAATGGAATAAAAAAACTAAATGTACATACAGTGCCAATGATTTAAAAATAATATACACAAGGTATAACATTATCTGTAATAATGATCATAATTGATCAATCTCAAATAAAGTCCCGGTAAAGAACAAAAAGTCCATATATTAATATAAAGGTAATAGCACTGGTGGCAGCTCCCTTAAGAGTGAAGCAGACTCTGGAAGGCAAGAAAAGAAACAACAAGGTGCGACTAAGTGCAGTATGTTAAAATAAATGACAATTTATTGATTTAACCACTTACCCACTGGGCACTTAAACCCCCTTCCTAACCAGACCAGTTTTCAGCTTTCTGTGCTCTCACATTTTGAATGACAATTACTCAGTCATGCAACACTGTACCTATATGAAAATGTTGTCCTTTTTTCACACAAATAGAGCTTTCTTTTGGTGGTAATTAATCACTGCTGGGTCTTTTATTTTTTGCGCTATAAAAGAAAAAAGACTAAAAATTCTGTAAACAAATGCATTTTTCTATGCGTGTTCTAGGGGCATAAGTTTCAAATCTAGTTTGACTACTTATTACACTTTTATGAGGCACTGTGGTGGCATGGATGTGGCATGGATGAGAACTGATGTAGCATGGATGAGTATGAATGGGGATGGATGAGCCATGGATGGGGGTGGCTGAGTATGGATGGGATTACTGAGCATGAATGAGTATGGCTGAGTACAGCTGAGTACGGCTGAGTATGGCTGGGTAAGGCTGGGTACGGCTGAGTACGGCTGGGTACGGCTGGGTACGGCTGAGTACGGCTGGGTACGGCTGGGTATTGCTGAGTATTGCTGGGTATGACTGAGTATGGCTGGGTATGGCTGGGTATGGTTGGGTATGGCTGAGTAGGTCTTGGTATGGCTGGGTACAGTGGCGTCTCTAGCTTTCATATTTAGGGGGGGCACATGGGGGGACAGGGACAAAAATAGGGGGGCAATATAAAATGCAAATAGATAGATAGATAGATAGATAGATAGATAGATAGATAGATAGATAGATAGATAGATAGATAGATAGATAGATCCATCTATCTATATATATTTTATCTATCCTGGGGCCCTTTACCCCTTTACTACGATCCCACAATGGCCCTTTCACATGTTCTGCAGTGAGCTCCCTTCCTACTGTATTGGGGCCCCCCCAGGGTGACAGAGAACAAGAGATATATGTCACCAGCATACCAAGAAAATATAAGGATCCAAAGCAGTGGGAGAACTATCAGGGTTGCAAAGGTTGTCTTGCCACCGGGCCCTGGTGTTCTGTCACTGTAGGGTTCCCCAGCCTCCTCTTGCTGTCCTGCCCCTACTATTGACAGCGCTGGTCTGGCATCTCTTAGAATTTACAGGCTGGTTCTCTTGTCCTAAGGACAGGAGAAATCAGTCTGTTTTTTCAGTAACTGAGAGTCCTGGTGGAGTCCTTCCTGCAACTCGCTCTTCTCTCTGCCAATGAGGATGCAGGGGAAGGAGCAGATCGGGCGGCTGTGGTTGTGTGAGCGCTTGCATTATGCAGTGTCAGCGAGCAGAGGGAGGGGGAGGAATCACCCGCAAGAGCTGACTGGGGACGTTCTCCCTCTCAATAGAGACTGTGTTACCCCAGCGGTGGCCCGAGTAAGATGCAGCACATCCGATATGAATACAGACAAAAAGAAATTGCCTTTTTGTAAAAAAAAAAAAAAAAAAAAAAATTTTTTTTTGGGGGGGCACATGGTGGGGCCCAGCATAATGTTGGGGGGTCAGGGCCCCCTCTGCCCCCCCTAGGGTCGCCATTGGCTGGGTATAGCTGAGTATTGTTGGGTATGGCTGAGTATGGCTGAGTGTGGCTGGGTATGGCTGAGTATGGCTGGGTATTGATGGGTATGGCTGGGTATTGATGGGTATGGCTGGGTATGGCTGAGTGTGGCTGGGTATGGCTGGGTATGGCTGAGTATGGCTGGGTATTGCTGGGTATGGCTGAGTATTGCTGAGTATGGCTGGGTCTGGCTGAATATGGATGGGGATGGATGGGATGGCTGAGCATGGATAGATGGATGAGTATTGCTGAGTATGGATGGATGGCTAAGCATTGATGAGTATTGCTGATTATGGATGGATGGCTGAGCATGGATGGATGCATGAGTATTGCTGAGTATGAATGGATGGATGAGCATGGATGAGTATTGCTGAGTATGGATGGATGGCTGAGCATGGATGAGTATTGCTGAGTATGAATGGATGGCTGGGCATGGATGAGTATTGCTGAGTATGGATGGATGGCTGAGCATGGATGGGGTGGATGGGATGGCAGAGCATGGATAGATGGCTGAGTATTGCTGAGTATGGATTGATGGCTGAGTATGGATGAGTATTGCTGAGTACGGATGGATGGCTGAGTATTGCTGATCATGGATGGATGGCTGAGCATGGATAGATGGATGAGGCTGGAATTGTCACAGATCAGCACTGTGGGCACTACAAATCCAGACCACAGCGCTGCTGCGCCCGATATCTCCCCTCTCCTCTCGCACTGTACCTATCAGTACAAAGAGGGGAGAGAGGAACCGGACATGACACCGCTTTGTTTACAAGTGATTGCTCCGTCATTTGACGGAGCGTTTACATGGTAAACGGCCACTGTCAGTGGCCATTTACCGTGATCTGTGATGTGCTGGGTCTTTGGATCCAGCAGTCACAGATAATCATGTGTGAGAGCCCGAGGGGGCGCGCGGGAGTGCGATTCTGGGAGGACGTCATAGTACGCCCTCCCAGAGTTATCGAGCCATGCTATAGCCGTCATCGGCTATGGCGCGGTCATTAAGTGATTCATCAGCCAAATGGCTACTCACATGACAGTTGTGGGAAAACAAGCATTATTCAGAGATTTGGATATATCCAAATACCCAAATTACAGTATAAACGAAGTTTACTGAATGCTCCGAATAATGAAATGAAATTTGTCCGAATTTCGAAAATTCAAATTGAAATTTGAATCGAATTTTACATCGAATTCCATTTGTATTCAAACTGTAAACATATTTCTGAAATCAAAGACTGTGTGTGTTATTACAGTACCATTTCAAAATAATGCTGTTTTTATTAAGCCAAAGGTGATTTAAAGAGTCATTGTAATCATTTGACGAATATTTTTCTTTTGTTTGTATACTTTGCCGCATTTGAATTGAAAAAAAATATAACATTTTGGTTTCGATCAATTCGAACTTTATCAATTTGAACGTTTTGAATAGAGAAAAATCGGTAAATTAGAAGAAAATTTAAAAAATTCCAAATATGATTTCTGAATATGAATTTTGAATACGAATCCTGAATACAAATTGAATAAATCAACTGAATTTCACGAAACGAAATAACTAGATTAATGAATCTAAACAAAACTAAACAAAACAGATTTTTTCATCATGCACATGTCTATCTGACACCCAAAGACCAATTTTTCTGCACCTGTAACTTCTATCCAAAGTCTGTGGAAGAGACACCAGAATTTATCCAAAAAACCTCTAATCTTGTTCCCAGTGTACTACATTGTGGCCTCATCATACAAACTGGCTCCCCAAGAAAGCTTGTAAGGAATATGTCATTTTTTGGGCTTTATAAATGCAATTATTGCTGCAGCATGTTCTATGCAGGGTACAGACGTGCCACTTTACAGGCAGACTAAGAGGACCCCCCAGGCACAATATTTATTGTTATATTATATATTTATACTGTTTATTGTAAATATTATATATTTATACTTTATTGTTATTTCGCATTTTTATGCTTTCACTTTAACCAGTTGCCGACCGCCACACGAAAATATACGTCCTCAGAGCGGCACGGGCAGGCAAAAGGACTTACAGGTATGTCCTTGCCTGCCCGCGGGTGGGGGGTCCGATCGGACCCCCCCGGTGCCTGCGGCGGTCGGCAAATCTCCCCCGGCGATCGGTGGTGAGGGGGAGGCCATCCATTTGTGGCCCCCCCCTCGCGATAGCTCCCAGCCAATGGGATCATTTCCCTGCCTCTGTATTGTACACAGAGGCAGAGGAAATGATGTCATCTCTCCTCGGCTTGGTATTTTCCATTCCGGCGCCGAGGAGAGAAGACTGTACTGTGAGTTACACAAACACACACACACAGTAGAACATGCCAGGCACACATTACACCCCCGATCCCCCCCCGATTACCCCCCGATCCCCCCCCAATCACCCCCCCTGTCAAAAACTGACACCAAGCAGGTTTTTTTTTTTTTTTTTCTGATTACTGCATTGGTGTCAGTTTGTGACAGTTACAGTGTTAGGTCAGTGAGTGTTAGCCCCCTTTAGGTCTAGGGTACCCCCCTAACACCCCTAATAAAGTTTTAACCCCTTGATCACCCCCCGTCACCAGTGTCGCTAAGCGATCATTTTTCTGATCGCTGTATTAGTGTCGCTGGTGATGCTAGTTAGGGAGGTAAATATTTAGGTTCGCCGTCAGCGTTTTATAGCAACAGGGACCCCCATATACTACCTAATAAATGTTTTAACCCCTTGATTGCCCCCTAGTTAACCCTTTCACCACTGATCACCGTATAACTGTTACGGGTGACGCTGGTTAGTTTGTTTATTTTTTATAGTGTCAGGGCACCCGCCGTTTATTACCGAATAAAGTTTTAGCCCCCTGATCGCCCGGTGGTGATATGCGTCGCCCCAAGCAGCGTCAGATTAGCGCCAGTACCGCTAACACCCACGCACGCAGCATACGCCTCCCTTAGTGGTATAGTATCTGAACGCATCAATATCTGATCCGATCAGATCTATACTAGTGTCCCCAGCAGTTTAGGGTTCCCAAAAACACAGTGTTAGTGGGATCAGCCCAGATACCTGCTAGCACCTGTGTTTTGCCCCTCCGCCCGGCCCAGCCCAGCCCACCCAAGTGCAGTATCGATCGATCACTGTCACTTACAAAACACTAAACGCATAACTGCAGTGTTCGCAGAGTCAGGCCTGATCCCTGCGATCGCTAACAGTTTTTTTGGTAGCGTTTTGGTGAACTGACAAGCACCAGCCCCAGGCAGCGTCAGGTTAGTGCCAGTAGCGCTAACACCCACGCACGCACCGTACACCTCCCTTAGTGGTATAGTATCTGAACGAATCAATATCTGATCCGATCAGATCTATACTAGCGTCCCCAGCAGTTTAGGGTTCCCAAAAACGCAGTGTTAGCGGGATCAGCCCAGATACCTGCTAGCACCTGCGTTTTGCCCCTCCGCCCGGCCCAGCCCAGCCCACCCAAGTGCAGTATCGATCGATCACTGTCACTTACAAAACACTAAACGCATAACTGCAGCGTTCGCAGAGTCAGGCCTGATCCCTGCAATCGTTAACAGTTTTTTTGGTAGCGTTTTGGTGAACTGGCAAGCACCAGCGGCCTAGTACCCCCGGTCGTAGTCAAACCAGCACTGCAGTAACACTTGGTGACGTGGCGAGTCCCATAAGTGCAGTTCAAGCTGGTGAGGTGGCAAGCACAAGTAGTGTCCCACTGTCACCAAAAAAGACAAACACAGGCCCGTCGTGCCCATAGTGCCCTTCCTGCTGCATTCGCCAATCCTAATTGGGAACCCACCGCTTCTGCAGCGCCCATACTTCCCCCATTCACATCCCCAACCAAATGCAGTCAGCTGCATGAGAGGCATTTTCTTTATGTCCTCCCGAGTACCCCTACCCAGCGACCCCCCCCCAAAAAAGATGTGATGTCTGCAGCAAGCGCGGATATAGGCGTGACACCCGCTATTATTGTCCCTCCTGTCCTGACAATCCTGGTCTTTGCATTGGTGAATGTTTTGAACGCTACCATTCACTAGTTCAGTATTAGCGTAGGGTACAGCATTGCACAGACTAGGACACACTTTCACAGGGTCTCCCAAGATGCCATCGCATTTTGAGAGACCCGAACCTGGAACCGGTTACAGTTATAAAAGTTACAGTTACAAAAAAAAGTGTAAAAAAAAAAAAAACATACAAAAATATAAAATAAAAAAAAATAGTTGTCGTTTTATTGTTCTCTCTCTCTCTATTCTCTCTCTATTGTTCTGCTCTTTTTTACTGTATTCTATTCTGCAATGTTTTATTGTTATTATGTTTTATCATGTTTGCTTTTCAGGTTTGCAATTTTTTATACTTTACCGTTTACTGTGCTTTATTGTTAACCATTTTTTTGTCTTCAGGTACGCCATTCACAACTTTGAGTGGTTATACCAGAATGATGCCTGCAGGTTTAGGTATCATCTTGGTATCATTCTTTTCAGCCAGCGGTCGGCTTTCATGTAAAAGCAATCCTAGCAGCTAATTAGCCTCTAGACTGCTTTTACAAGCAGTGGGAGGGAATGCCCCCCCCAACGTCTTACGTGTTTTTCTCTGGCTCTCCTGTCTCAACAGGGAACCTGAAAATGCAGCCGGTGATTCAGCCAGCTGACCATAGAGCTGATCAGAGACCAGAGTGGCTCCAAACATCTCTATGGCCTAAGAAACCGGAAGCTACGAGCATTTTATGACTTAGATTTCGCCGGATGTAAACAGCGCCATTGGGAAATTGGGAAAGCATTTTATCACACCGATCTTGGTGTGGTCAGATGCTTTGAGGGCAGAGGAGAAATGTAGGGTCTAATAGACCCCAATTTTTTCAAAAAAGAGTACCTGTCACTACCTATTGCTATGATAGGGGATATTTACATTCCCTGAGATAACAATAAAAATGATTAAAAAAAAAAAAATGAAAGGAACAGTTTAAAAATAAGATAAAAAAATAATAATAATAAAGAAAAAAAAAAAAAAAAAGCACCCCTGTCCCCCCTGCTCTCGCGCTAAGGCGAACGCAAGCGTCGGTCTGGCGTCAAATGTAAACAGCAATTGCACCATGCATGTGAGGTATCACCGCGAACGTCAGATCGAGGGCAGTAATTTTAGCAGTAGACCTCCTCTGTAAATCTAAAGTGGTAACCTGTAAAGGCTTTTAAAGGCTTTTAAAAATGTATTTAGTTTGTCGCCACTGCACGTTTGTGCGCAATTTTAAAGCATGTCATGTTTGGTATCCATGTACTCGGCCTAAGATCATCTTTTTTATTTCATCAAACATTTGGGCAATATAGTGTGTTTTAGTGCATTAAAATTTAAAAAAGTGTGTTTTTTCCCCAAAAAATGCGTTTGAAAAATCGCTGCGCAAATACTGTGTGAAAAAAAAAAATGAAACACCCACCATTTTAATCTGTAGGGTATTTGCTTTAAAAAAAATATATAGTGTGTGGGGGTTCAAAGTAATTTTCTTGCAAAAAAAAATTATTTTTTTATGTAATTAAAAAGTGTCAGAAAGGGCTTTGTCTTCAAGTGGTTAGAAGAATGAGTGATGTGTGACATAAGTTTCTAAATGTTGTGCATAAAATGCCAGGACAGTTCAAAACCCCCCCAAATGACCCCATTTTGGAAAGTAGACACCCCAAGCTATTTGCTGAGAGGCATGTCGAGTCCATGGAATATTTTATATTGTGACACAAGTTGCGGGAAAGAGACAATTTTGTATTTTTTTTATTTTTTTTTGCGCAAAGTTGTCACTAAATGATATATTGCTTAAACATGCCATGGGAATATGTGAAATTACACCCCAAAATACATTCTGTTGCTTCTCCTGAGTATGGGGATATCACATGTGTGAGACTTTTTGGGAGCCTAGCCGCGTACGGGACCCCGAAAACCAAGCACCGCCTTTAGGCTTTCTAAGGCCGTAAATTTTTGATTTCACTCTTCACTGCCTATCACAGTTTCGGAGGCCATGGAATGCCCAGGTGGCAAAAAAAAACCCCAAATGACCCCATTTTGGAAAGTAGACACCCCAGGCTATTTGCTGAGAGGTATAGTGAGTATTTTGCAGACCTCACTTTTTGTCACAAAGTTTTGAAAATTGAAAAAAGAAAAAAAAAATTTTTTTTCTCATCTTTCTTTATTTTCAAAAACAAATGAGAGCTGCAAAATACTCACCATGCCTCTCAGCAAATAGCTTGGGGTGTCTACTTTCCAAAATGGGGTCATTTGGGGGGGGTTTGTGCCACCTGGGCATTCCATGGCCTCCGAAACTGTGATAGGCAGTGAAGAGTGAAATCAAAAATTTACACCCTTAGAAATCCTGAAGGCGGTGATTGGTTTTCGGGGCCCCGTACGCGGCTAGGCTCCCAAAAAGTCCCACACATGTGGTATCCCCGTACTCAGGAGAAGTAGCTAAATGTATTTTGGCATGCAATTCCACATATGCCCATGGCCTGTGTGAGCAATATATCATTTAGTGACAACTTTGTGCAAAAAAAAAAAATTTGTCACTTTCCCGCAACTTGTGTCAAAATATAAAACATTCCATGGACTCAACATGCCTCAAAGCAAATAGCTTGGGGTGTCTACTTTCAAAAATGGGGTCATTTGGGGGGGTTTTGTGCCATCTGGGCTTTTTATGGCCTTCAAAACTGTGATAGGTAGTGAGGAGTAAAATCAAAAATGTACGCCCTTAGAAATCCTGAAGGCAGTGATTGGTTTTCGGGGCCCCGTATGCAGCTAGGCTCCCAAAAAGTCCCACACATGTGGTATCCCCATACTCAGGAGAAGCAGCTAAATGTATTTTGGGGTGCAATTCCACATATGCCCATGGCCTGTGTGAGCAATATATCATTTAGTGACAACTTTTTGTAATTTTTTTTTTTTTTTTTTGTCATTATTCAATCACTTGGGACAAAAAAAAATGAATATTCAATGGGCTCAACATGCCTCTCAGCAATTTCCTTGGGGTGTCTACTTTCCAAAATGGGGTCATTTGTGGGGGTTTTGTACTGCCCTGCCATTTTAGCACCTCAAGAAATGACATAGGCAGTCATAAATTAAAGGCTGTGTAAATTCCAGAAAATGTACCCTAGTTTGTAGGCGCTATAACTTTTGCGCAAACCAATAAATATACACTTATTGGCATTTTTTTACCAAAGACATGTGGCCGAATACATTTTGGCCTAAATGTATGACTAAAATTGAGTTTATTGGATTTTTTTTAGAACAAAAAGTAGAAAATATCATTTTTTTCAAAATTTTCGGTCTTTTTCCGTGTATAGCGCAAAAAATAAAAACGGCAGAGGTGATCAAATACCATCAAAAGAAAGCTCTATTTGTGGGAAGAAAAGGACGCAAATTTAGTTTGGGTACAGCATTGCATGACCGCGCAATTAGCAGTAAAAGCGACGCAGTGCCAAATTGTAAAAAGTGCTCTGGTCAGGAAGGGGGTAAATCCTTCCAGGGCTGAAGTGGTTAAGCAATAGTAAATCACTGCCCATTTAAAAATTACGTTTTTTACTCTATCTTCATTGATACATGTCCCCCAGGGCAGTACCCAGACCCCCATAACCATTGAATTCCCAATTACTTGCATATAAGCCTTCAAAATGGGCACTTTTGTTTTTTACAGTTGGGGTCTTATAGACTTTAATGGGGTTCGTTATTCAGTTCAGAACATTTGCGATGTTCTAAATTTCTGGTGCAAACCGATCAGGGGTTCGTTCATCCCATCTCTACTCACAAAGTAGCAACTGATAAAGGCCAATGAACCAAAAAATGTCATACAGTGCAGATGCACATACTCCAATTGCACCATATATGGATGTCAGCTGACGCATTTTGGAAGCACGCCCCCTTTCTCAGAGCTAGGATACTCTAGACATCAGCGCACAAGCACCTAAATAAGGTCATGACTAAAGGCCCCACCTCAAAAAAGGGGGGAGAGTTTGAGAAGAAAAAAAAATACAGAAAAACATGGGATACCTGTAATAATTAATAAAAATTCAATGGGTCAGTAAAGTGTAAAAAAGAAAAACAAATGGAAACTTACCCTATGTATCACCCATAGTGCTTGTGGAGATAAGATGGCTGCTGGAGTGCAAACGGCGTTCCCTGGAACGCACACGGCATCCATGGGCCGAAAGTATACATTCGCATGTACTGATGCACCGGACCCACAAAGTGGCCACCACTGCCATGAAAGTGACTGTTTTGTGTTTTGAACTATAAGCAATTATATTAGGAGGCTTCCCTCACTTACACACGTGAGGATCTTTATTGGTTATCTTTTTTTTATTCATTTTTTGTTATTTATTTTTATATATATATTTTTTCCCATTAAAGGGAATTGCCCTACATTTACAGTATGTTTGTCCAATGTATCACACAAGGCAAAGGAATGGGACAAGGTGGGGGATAGGATTGAGGGTCTCGGTGTGGGGTAGCACCAAAGCAGGTAATCAATTGTATTAAGGGGAACTGCTTGCCTTTCCATAGAGACCCAATCAGGTTTGGACCCTCCAGCGTATACTATGGACAATTGTACTAATTGTACGGCTTAGTAGTACCACCAAAGATTAGGGAGTTCAAGGCCTCCTGGTGTTTTCGGGTGAAAGAGGACTTCTTTTTCACAAAGGTAACCCTTGTTCCCCCAGACAAAGCGGTTGATTTGTGATTAAACTTTGATGAGCACCTGTTTCCTTATAGGTATAGGGAGGGACCTAAAGAGGTATAATAAGCACAATAAGAATGTCATTTTGATGGCATTTATCCTACCCAGCCAGGAAAGACCACATCTCAACCATGTATGCAAGTCACACTCCAATTTCCAGAATATCAGAGGGTAGTTACAGTATCTCACAAAAGTGAGTACACCCCTCACATTTTTGTAAATATTTTATCATATCTTCGCATGTGACAACACTCAAGAAATTACACTTTGCTACAATGTAAAGTAGTGAGTGTACAGTTTGTATAACAGTGTAAATTTCCAAAAAAACTCAACACACAGCCATTAATGTCTAAATCGCTGGCAACAAAAGTGAGTACACCCCTAAGTGAAAATGTCCAAATTAGGCCCAATTGGCAATTTTCCCCCATCGTGTCATGTGACTCGTTAGTGTTACAAGGTCTCAGGTGTAAATGGGGAGCAGGTGTGTTAAATTTGGTGTTATCGCTCTCACTCTCTTATACTGGTCACTAAAAAAGTTCAACATGGCACCTCGTGGCAAAGTACTCTCTGAGGATCTGAAAAAAGAATTGTTGCTCGACATAAAGATGGCCTAGGCTATAAGCAGATTGCCAAGATCCTGAAACTGAGCTGCAGCACGACGGCCAAGACCATACAACAGTTTAACAGGACAGGTTCCACTCAGAACATGCCTCGCCGTGGTCGATCAAAGAAGTTGAGTGCACGTGCTCAGCATCATATCCAGAGGTTGCCTTTGTCTTTGGGAAATAGACATATGAGTGCTGCCAGCATTGCTGCAGAGGTTGAAGGGGTATGGGGTCAGCCTGTCAGTGCTCAGACCATACACTGCACACTGCATCAAATTGGTCTGCATGGCTGTCGTCCTAGAAGGAAGCCTCTTCTAAAGATAATGCACAAGAAAGCCCACAATCAGTTTGCTGAAGACAAGCAGACTAAGGACATGGATTACTGGAACCATGTCCTGTGGTCTGATGAGACCAAGATAAACTTATTTGGTTCAGATGGTGTCAAGTGTCTGTGGTGACAACCAGGTGAGGAGTACAAAGACAAGTGTGTCTTGCCCACAGTCAAGCATGGTGGTGGGAGTGTTATGGTCTGGGGCTGCATGAGTGCTGCCAGCACTGGGGAGCTACAGTTCATTGAGGAAACCATGAATGCCAACATGTACTGTGACATACAGAAGCAGAGTATGATCCCTTCCCTTTGGAGACTGGGCCACAGGGCAGTATTCCAACATGATAACGACCCCAAATACAACTCGAAGACAACCACTGCCTTGCTAAAGAAGCTGAGGGTAAAGGTCAAGCATGTCTTCAGACTTAAACCTACATAAACCCTATTTAGCATCTGTGGGGCATCCTCAAATGGAAGGTGGAGGAGTGCAAGGTCTCTAACATCCACTAGCTCCATGATGTCATCATGGAGGAGTGGAGGAGGACTCCAGTGGCAACCTCTGGTTATTGCTTAATGGATGTGCAAAACTATTTCTGTTCTAGACTGACATAAGAGCATTTTGTATTTTTCTTTTTCTTTTTTATGTTGGATCTTGTTAGGTCCCTTTTGTATTGTCTTTGTATGTCTGTATGTTAAGAAAATGCAATAAACATATCTTTAAAAAAAAAAATCAGATAGAACATGAAAGACAAATAGCGGAGGAGAGTAAAAAAAATCCCAAGAAATACTTTAAGTATATAAATAGTAAGAAATGGAGGATCATATTGGCCCCATAAAGAATGATGAAGGGAATCTGGTTACTAAGGATGGAGAGATAGTGAAGGTATTGAATTTATTCTTCTCCTCAGTCTTCACAAGCAAAACAGGGGGCTTCAGTAAGCAAAACTGCAATGTTTATCCTCATGACACGTCACAGGAAGCACCCTCATGGCTAAAAGAGGATAGAAATAGTAATATACTTGAAAAACTTAACATCAATAGGTCACTGGGACCAGCTGGCTTGCACCCGAGGGTCCTTAAGGAACCCAGTCAAGTAATTGCCAGACCATTGTTCCTAATTTTTACAGTCTACTGACTGGAATGGTACCAGAAGATTGGAGAAAAGCAAATGTAGCACCAATATTTAAAAAGGGCCAAGATACATCCCTGGGAATTACAGACCAGTTAGCCTAACAATAATAGTATGCAAGCTCTCAGTGGGGAGGATAAGGGACTATATACAAGATTTTAGTAATGAAAACGGTATCGTTAGCAGTAATCAGCATGCATTCATGAAAAATCGTTCTTGCCAAACCAACCTATTAACCTTCTATGAGGAGGTGAGCTGCCATCTAGATAAAGGAAGGCCCGTAGACGTGGTGTATCTGGATTTTGCAAAGGCATTGGATACAGTTCCCAATAAACGTTTACTGTCCAGGTCTGTCGGCATAGACCAAAGGGTGAGTACATAGGTTGAAAACTGGCTACATGGGCGAGTTCAGAGGTTAGTGATAAATGGGAAGTACTCAGAATGGTCTGGCGTCGAAAGCAGGGTCCCCCAGGGTTCTGTCCTGGCACAAATCCTATTTATTTTATTCATAAACGACCCGGAGGATGGGATAAACAGCTCAATCTCCGTTGGGATGGGATAAACCTTTCAAGAAGATCTGAACAAATGAATGTGGTGGACAACTACATGACAAATGAGATTTAATGTAGAAAAATGTAAAATAATGCATTTAGGTGGCAAAAATGTGAATGCAATCTACTCATTAGGGGGAGAACCTCTGGGGGAATCAAGGATGGAAAAGGTCCTAGGGGTCCTAGATGACAGGCTCAGCAATGGCATGCAATGACATGCAATGCCAGGCTGCTGCAAGCAAAGCCAACGATAATTCTCCCACTCTACAAGACCCTGGTCTGGCCATACCTGGAGTATGCCATCCAGTTCTGGGCACCAGTCCTCAGGAAGGATGTGATGGAACTGGAGAGAGTCCAGAGATAGGGCAACAAAACTAATAAAGGGACTGGGGGACCTTAGTTATGAGGAAAGATTACGAGCACTGAACTTATTCTCTCTGGAGAAGAGACACTTGAGAGGGGATATGATTTCAATGTACAAATACCATGCTGGTGACCCCACAACAGGGATAAAACTTTTTAGTGAAAGGGAATTTAAAAGGACACGCGGCCATTCACTAAAATTAAGAGACCTTAAACTGTGTAGAGGGTTCTTACTGCAAGAGCAGTAAGGATGTGGAATTCTCTTCCACAGGCAGTGGTTTCAGCAGGGAGCATCAATAATTTCAAAGAACTATTAGGCACCTGAATGACCACAACATACAGGGATATACAATGTAATACTGACATAGAAGCACACACACAGGTTGGACTTGAGGCAAGGACATGCCCCTGTGGAAGACTTTTTAGTCGAAACGTGTCAGTCAGCACCCCCTGCTTCCCATATTGCCATTTTATGCATTTTTGTGATCACTTTTTATATGGTATTTTACCTTTCAATAAACCTATCCTGGTTGATCTGCGCCATGTGGAGCTCCTTTTTTTCTTGTTTCCTCATGATGGAGTGCTGATAACCACCCTTGGACCACCTTCATTGTTGGACTTGTTTGGCAGCCATTACAGCCTTGGGAACCCCTATTCCAACTATCTTCTAACCTCATACAGATTGGAGTTTGTGGCCTACAGGAGACCATCCAGTTTGGCATCTTTACCGGGGATCTAGTATCCCAAAGCCTGAAAGAAGCACTGCCGTACAGTAAGTGCGTCCAACAGATCCGGTAAGAGTATCCATTCTTTCACCTGATGCCTTTTCCTGTTCATTGGTGCATTTTCCATCTTGGTTGAAGATTGAGGAGAAGTCCCCTTATTATTGGACACTTTATTTTGTGTACATTCCTTTTCCTTTTTATGTTATATATTGTTTTGGGATTTATACATCCTTCATATTCACATTATCATACTCATCCTGTCTTTGTGATTAAGACGGCCTTGACGCTTATGTGTTTTTATTTATCACTTATGCATTTATTTTCACCCTAGCGCTACACTTTTTGTTTGGACTTCATGGACTTTTGTCTTTTTTCAACCTCACCAACTATATAACTATGAAACCCTCCTGAGGGGGACCTACGTCCCAATGTAAGTGAAGCAAAGAAATTACATCTATGGCTCTCCTAATTTGATCTGGGCCCTGCCTCCCATGGATGAAACCTACCTGATCCTTATGCATATATTTAGCAATAAAACAGGATATTCTTGGGAGAATTTTTGTCATAATCTTGAGATCATTGTTAATGAGGGAAATTGGGCAGTAATTACCAACCTCGCTCGTATTTTTCCCCGGCTTGGGCATGACTGAAATATAAGCTGAGTTTAGATCTCTGTCTAAGTGTGCTCCATCTCTGAGAGAGTTAAGGAACTGGGCCATATAAGAGGCTAGAAAGGAGCCAAATTTCTTGTAACAAACCGAGAAACCATCGGGTCCTGGGGACGAGCCCAACTTATGAGATTTAATCATTTCTAAAACCTCCTCTGAAGTAATCGGTTTATCTAGAAGATCCCTATGGTTATGGATAATTTTGGGGATGGGGAGGTCCCCTAGAAAGGTCTCCAATTTATGAGGGGAGAATTAATATTGTAAAGATTTGAGTAGAAGGCTTGAAATGTTGCTATAATCCGAGATGGATTCTGGGTCAGGTCACCTGATGGGGTGCAAATTTTCAGGAAGGCTAGAGTGCGGGTTTTTGGGTCCCACACCCTAGCCTAGTTTGGTTGCCAATTTAGACCCTATCTTGTCCTTTTGAGAGTAGAATCTAGCTCCTGTCCATCTAAGCTGTTTCTCTGCTGCTGTTGTTAAAGCTAAGTTAAGAAGTACTCGTGCTGACTCGAGCTGGGCAAAGGTGTCTGGGTCAGGGTTGCATTTATGTTGTTTACTCAGTAAGAGGTAATCCTCTGTCCAATTCTGGATGTCAGCTCTATGTTCGTGTTTTAATTTGGAAGTGATCTGAATGAGTTTACCTCTCATTACTGCTTTGTGAGCTGCCCATAGGGTTGCTGGAGTAACTGTCATTGTTTACAAAGTATTCTATCAGGGCATTCTCTAGAATTGTACATTGAACTGGGTTACTTAATAGAACTTAGCTAAGTCGCCATTTGAAAGGGCCCTTCGCCCCTAAGGGCCATTTGATAGATAACGTCATGATGGAGTGATCTGATAGAGGTGTGTTACTGATTTTGGATGTTAAGGCAATAGGGATAGAGGTAGATTGTAAGATGATGTGGTCAATCCTGGCATAGGTGTTGTACGGAGCAGAAAAGTGAGGGTAGTCCACATCATGGTGGTTTAGTTCCCTCCATATATCTATCAATCCAAGTGCATTTAAAAGCTGTGCAATTTTTAAGCTTTGTCAAGGGGGGTGTTTGGTTTTCAAATTTCTGCTTCCTGATTTATCAGGTCAAACGCTAAATTAGAATCTGCTCCAAAAATCACTGTACCCTCAAAATAAGGTTGTAGTGATTGTGTCAGAGATTCAAAAAATCTAGACTGGACCTTGTTTGGAGCATAGTAGGAGATAAAAGTGTAGGTCTCTCCATCAATGGTACCCACAACCAACAGGTGGCGACCCCCCGGGTCCTTCAGCACCTTCGAAGGGGAGAAATGTAGATGTTTGGAGAAGCATATCGCAACTTCTTTCGTTTTATTCTCAGCCTTAGCTAGGAAAAAGTTAGGGTAATTCTGATGAATAAAGGTGGGGTTGTACAATATGGGGATGTGAGACTCCTGCAGAAGTAGTACATCAGATTTTAGGGAATGATAAAATTGGAAAACTTTCTGTTTCTTATGAGCACTTGTACATTGTGGGAAATAAGCTTAAAGAATGGGTTGGGAGCATTTGAGTCAGCCATGGATCAGAGAGTAGGACATCTCAGAAAAAAAGTGATTGCTCACCCATTTTGAATAAATTTCCTGACATTGAGGTACATCGACCGATATTCTTGTATTCTGACCCTGGGAGTAGGTGAGAGTGAATTTCCTGGGAGATCTGAAAAGAGAAAGAAGCTGATAGAGAAAGAGGGTGTAGAAAATAGAGAAGTGAGTGAGAAAATGAAGGCAGATAAAAATTGAGCAACTTAAACCATAAACCCCCAACAGTGGAATCCGATCGGGGAACCCCCCAGGAGCATTTACATGCCGGGCAGCAGAGCCAGAAGGGAACTCGGGCCGCAATTTTCAGCCGATTACTAATGGGCCGATTCCAAGGTGGTGGCCGTTACTCAGCCACGAGACCAGCTCTCAGGAGGACAGCAAGAACACAGGCAAGTTCTGACCCCTGCCACACTTGCCTACACCCCCTGGCTTCCACCAGCATCCTCCACATAGCCTCCCCTTCTCCTGCCTCCACTGAGTCGCTAATTGAGCGATCGCTGGACACATACAGGCTCTCTCCCATGGGAGAAACCCCTGACCGCATGGACAAGGTCACCACCCCAGGAGGCCCTGAGATGGACACCCCCCTGAACGCTGTAGACCTGTACCTTAAACTGTCTGAGCTGCTTGAGAGGGGTCGCACTCATACTGCCAACAAAATCACCAGTCACATCCGTTCTGACTTACAAAACCTAGGAGCCAGAATGGAGGCGATTGAACACAAGCTTGACATAACAGTGTCCAGGGCTAACCAAAACACTGACCATATACAAATCATTCAGGAGCAATTAGACACGGCCCTTGCCAGGATCGACGATCTTGAAAACCGTTCACGGAGGGACAACTTTAGGATTACCAGAGTCCATCACGGACATCTCCAAGACAGTTTAGGAGCTCATCAAAACCCTCATCCCGTCCAAAGCTCAACTTAAACTCGAGCTAGACAGAGCCCACAGATCTCTGGGTCCTCTCGGGAAAGATGGAGCCCCCAGGGATGTAGTGGTCAACTACTATTACGGGGTGAAAGAGGACATAATGAAAACCTCATGCAAGCAAACACACATCTCCTTTCAGGGCAATGACATTCAGATTTTTGCGGACATCTCTCCCATGACCATCCAATGTCGCAGATCCCTCAAACTGCTACTACTGATTCTCTCACAAAAATAAATCAAGTACTGGTGGGGCTTCCCTTTCGCCTTAAAATTTGCTTTTAAAGGCAAAACCCATTCCTTCACCAGTTTTCCAGAGGGTGAACGAGTACTTCTTCAATTGAATCTTATCTCCCAAGACTCCACGACTTCCTTGGAGATCCACGTCAGGGTGTAAGCACTGATCACACTCCAGAGGAAGGGTGGGAAGATGTTAAACTTGCTTTATTCTCCATGAATTGCTTGGAGGATCTCTCCCTTCAAGGCTCCTCAATGTTACCTAATTTTCAGTTCATGAGGACTCGGGACATACCTAGTTCTACAGTTTCCTTTATTACCCAATATGGCCCACCGGCCTAGTTCTATACTTAATCGCTGGTTACGATCCTTAATCCAGTTAACGTTATAATTTTTACATTTACTATTTGTTCTTTTTTCATGTGATAACTTACTTTCTTTTCAGGGTTGCCTTCGGCTGAGGCAGCAATCGCGCGCCTCCTCCCATCGCTCAATTATGGAATTTCCATGCACGAGGGATGGGATCCAGACCCTACTTGAGGGCTATGTTTGTTCACCAGGTGATAGTAGAGAGAGTCATTTTACTCTCCCCTATCACCTCAGGCCCATTATGGGCTCTTTCTCTCTATGCCTCCTTCTACTCCCTTTCTTTCTCACTAACCTCTCTCACTCTTGCCAGTGCACGATTGCCACCATCGGTGTCGGCTCCTCCAGGTTCCAGGCTCCGATTCCAACATCCTCCAGATCCTCCCTCAACTCATCTGATGAAGGTAAGTGCTGCCTGCATTGATGTCAACCTTTGTTCTGCTTGCCATGTCTCATAGTCTCACAACTAACCCTGCTCTCAGAGTAGTCTCTCACAATGTTCAGGGCCTAAACTCAGTGGTCAAGAGAAAGAAAGTGCTCCAAACTTACCACTCACAAAAAGTGGATGTGGTGATGCTTAAGGAGACACACTTCCCTAGACGGTACATCCCTTCTTTCCTCCATGCTAATTTCCCGCAATTCTATCTGGCAAATGCTGAGGACAAATTTTCAGTGCAGCAGGAGTATAGAGACCCAGATGGCAGATTCATCTTAATTAAGGAATTCATCGAAGAACGGCTCTTTTCATTCATCTCCTATTACGCCCCCAACAAGGCCCAGGTTAAATTTTTCTGTTCAATGTTCCAAGCACTAGGGTCAAAGATAGAAGGGACTGTTATCTTTGGAGGAGACTCCACTAAAACATATCCCCTTTGTCAGTAAAGCCCACATCTATGACTCAGCCCTTTCAGACCACTCCATGGTTCTCATTACCTTTTGAGGCCCCCCCACTAGACCAAATAGAACACACCGGACTCTCAATGAATCACTACTTAATGACCCCATTAGAGTCATTGAAATTGATAAAGCTTTAAAAGAATATTTTCTCCTTAACGATGTGGATGGCATCTCGGCCGAGACTCTATGGGCAGCACATAAAGTTACGATCCGAGGCAAGATCATTCAGATAGCTACTCAACTCAAAAAGGAAAGATCCTCGGACATTATTAAATTGGAACGGGAATTTGCGACCTTAAGCAAACGCCACAAGCAAGACCCCTCTACGGTCTCCTTAGCGCAACTTGATTCTACCCGCTTATCTTTAAACTTGGCGCTCACGGTCAGGCTGAGAGAGCCATCCGCTGGAACGGTGTAAAGTTCTATCAACACAAAGACAAGATGAGCACTATGCTAGCCACCAAACTAACCCCCAAGTTTCGATCCCACACATCCCTCCCCAAAAATTAGATTAAAAGACGGCTCAACAACTCTAAACCCCCAACGTATTTTACAAACATTTGAATCTTTCTACTCCAAATTGTACCAGGGAGAGACCAACACTGACGAGTCCAAAATACACTCCTTTTTAGAAGATCTACCCATCCCCACATTGAAAGATGATCATAGGGAAATCATGGATGCTCCTATTTTGGCAGACGAGGTGCTAGAGGTGATCAAGAAACTGAAAAGTGGTTCAGTCTCTGGTCCCGACGTTTTTTTCAGTTCCATACTATAAAACCTTCACAGAAACCCTAGCCCCACGTCTAGCCGAATTCTTCAGTTCTAAAAGAAAAGGAGACCCGGTAGACCCCTACTTTAATGCGGCATTTATCTCAGTTATTCCCAAACCCGATAGAGCTTTAGAACTGGTGGAGAACTATAGGCCATTTCATTGATTAACAATGACCTAAAAATATTGACCAAAAATTTAGCAAACAGAATAGGATCTTTCATTAACTGTTATGTTCACAAAGACCAAGTGGGATTTATCCCAAGCCAACAAGGCCCACATCAAGTGAGACGGGCGATAGACATAATCTCAGTCCTTCAATCGGGGTGGGACGGGGATTTCCCTCAGGAGGGACTTTTACTATCGTTGGACCTTCAGAAGGCCTTCGATTGGATCTCTTGGCCATATCTGTTTGCAGTCCTTAGGTGTTGGGGCTTCGGAGAGAGCTTTCTGGGAATTCTGAGATGCCTGTACCACAACCCTGAGGCAAGGATTAGATTGCAGGGCTACTACTCGACCCCTTTCAAAATTTTTAAGGGTACCAGACAAGGTTGTCCTCTCTCGCCCCTGATATTCGCCTTGGCAATAGAGACTCTAGCAATAGCAGTCAGAACTAATCCGAATATCGGGGGTGTCCAGTGTGGCCAAACCTACCACAAATGTGCACTATTTGCAGATGATATTTTATTATTTATCACCTCACCAATCACTTCGTTGCCTAACTTATGTAAATTAATAGATTCATTTGCGGCAGTCTCAGGTCTGCAGGTGAACCTGGCCAAATCCCAAGCTCTAAACGTCTCCCTACCCCAATCAGTTGTTGAACATCTAAAACCTGCTTTCAAATTTAAATGGAGTGATTCCTCCATCTGTTATCTAGGAATAAATCTCACCCCCAAGATTCAACTACTATATCAGGCGAATTTCCCCCCTATGTTTCACAAACTTGAATCTGACCTCAAAAACTGGTCCTCATTCCAATTATCCTGGCTTGGTAGAATCAATTCCATCAAGATGACCCTACTTCCCAGGCTCCTTTACCCCTTCAAATCACTTCCCATAACGATTAAAAGAGATCATCTCAAAACATTTCAAAAGAAAATCATCAAATTCATTTGGGGGAAAAAGGGTCATAGGATTGCCCAGTGAGTCCTATTCAGCCCCAAAACACAAGGGGGCCTTGGTCTTCCCAACCTCCGATGGTATTATAAATCAGCTAGATTAGCGCAGCTAGATTAGCGCAGATATCCATGGTGTACTCCAAACATGAGAAACTAGATTGGATTCAAATGGAAAGACAAGCAGTCCCAGAAAATACCTTAGACTATCTCCTGTGGTGCCCCTAAAAAGCTAGACCTCCCATGTCTCCCACTCTCTTCCATTCACTAGCATTATGGGACAAACTACGCCACATACCCTCCCTAACCTCTGAGATTCGCCCCTTAGCACACATATTTCGCAACCCTCCAGGCATGAATATCACATCTTTCCAATGGTGGTTGGACAAAGGGATGTACCGTCTTTGACACTACTTCTCAAGGACAGGCCCGCTGACCCTGAAACACTGCATAAATAAACTTGATCTGCCAGTATCAGAGAGATTTTGGTTCCTTCAAATCTCTCACTTCCTCTCTTCCATCTGGAAGAACAAATCCCTAGCCCTTGAATTCACAAACTATGAACAATGGTGTGGACAGGTGGCAGAACAGAGGGGGGATTTCAATAATATATGCAGCACTTTCCAAACCCTCTTCCAGGTTTCCATATATGGATGCTTGGGAGAGTGATCTACAAGAGGCCTGGGACCTAGAGGAATGGAACCGAGCAATAGCAAGAGCTACCAAAGATATAATGAATGTCTCCCTTGTTGAAGCAAACTTAAAAGTAATTACTAGATGGTCCCTGGTCCCCACCAGATTGGCCACTGTGTTTCCCTCTACCTCGCCACTATGCTTTAGGGAATATCACGCGCGTGGGTCCATGATCCACATATGGTGGGAATGTCCGCATATTAGAGGATTTTGGAACAGTGTTCAACCACATTAGGAAAGTTACGGGAAACTCAGTTCAAAAGTCAGCACAAGTGGCCCTACTGAATTTCCCTGTACCGCGAACCTCCAAATATACCCAAAAGTTAATTCTCTACATCCTTCTGGGAGCAAAAATAACAATTGCAAAAGCATGGAAAAAACCCAAGGTCTCCTTCCGCGCAGCGAAAAATAAAATATCGTGGATCATGACCCAAGAGAAAATAGTTAGCTCCATTTTGAACACCACCAAATCATTCCAAGCAACATGGGAACCCTGGGCCAGATATGTAGGAATCCCTCTCATCCCCGGCACCTAAATTACAAGAAACGAGAGCTAGCACTGGACTCTGACTTCTCTCTCCCACTTTCTCTTCATTTCTCCTATTCCCCCTTCCTCTTTCTTCTTCCTTTCTTCAATATGACCTGTTTGATGACAAACACCGAGTTTGAATTTAATTGTGACTGACTTCTGAATAGCAGACAGTGAAGGAGTACCATAGGCTGAGCACCTAGAAAAACACTGTTGTCATGGAATTGTTCCCTCTCTTAATATACTTTAAACTGTTTGATCACCTAGCACTCCAGGACACCACTGTCCTGTCCAAATTGTTTAGATGTGCAACTCCACAGATAGCTCCAACCCCTTCTTTCCTTGGATGCTGTCTCATGACACAGTATGCACCCGATTGGGGTGTCATGAGTGCAAGTACAACATGTTGCCTTGTTAGCAGTCGGTAGTGTATGTAAGTATACAGTGGGTGCAATACACAAATCAGCTGCTATTTGCCAATAAATCACATACATAAAGTACAAATTTCAATAAATACGCAATCGGTGCTACCCAATTGCTGGTGAAATAGTGAGATATATATTGTGTACTTACGAAGTTAGAGTAATATAGTGCTGATAAATAATCCTAAATAAGTACCATCAGCTAGGCTACTACACAGGGCTCTTAATCAAAGGACTGGCGGAGGGGTTAAGTCCTTTGATGACGCCCTGGGGGAGGGGTGAAACGCGTCTACGAAACATCCGGCTCACGTATAACCAGTGACGCTTCTTCCTGTTTCCGTGGAACGCACGCTGTAAGCGGCAATCGCGGAAGTTTTCTTACATGCCTGATTGCAACCGAGGATTCTGTGAGTAGCGCTATGATGCGCAAGTGATTTTTTAGCTCCGCAATACTTCACCATATTGCCTTTCTCTCTTTTTTTGGGGGTCGACATCTGCAAGTATATGACCTATCTGTTATGAACATCAGCCATTCATATCTGTATAAATACATCAGAGGCATCACTTTACAACATCTATGGTGATTGACTGACAGCACAGGCTGAAGAGATGCTGTTTGCTTTCCAGTGAGGCTGCTATTAAGAGCCCTGTGTAGTAGCCCAGCTGATGGTACTTATTTAGGATTATTTATCAGCACTATATTACTCTAACTTCGTTAGTACACAATATATATCTCACTATTTCACCAGCAATTGGGTAGCACCAATTGCGTATTTATTGAAATTTGTACTTTATGTATGTGGTTTATTGGCAAATAGCAGCCGATTTGTGTATTGCATCCACTGTATACTTACATACACTACCTATGTTATTTATGGATTTATGTTTAGTAATATTGCACAGAGCACTTTATATATAGTATATTCAGGGTGTGGTTATGTATATATTTTTTTACCAGCGCTGTATGTGTTTTGCTTTATATTTTTCAAGTATTACTACTTTTTACAGCAGCGGTAACATATTTATCATTTGGTTAATTGTCGCTAGCGCTGCTTTATTCACATATTTTTTGTTAGCAGTCGGGTTGCTCCGCACAGCTATCTCAGTTTGTTCACATTTACTAGCCTGTAACAACTCCGAGCAATTACTCAAAAGTATGTTTTTTGTATAGTGTGACAACTAAAATTGTACAGAAGATAATTTTGTTTTACATTGTGTATTGCAGATGTCATCTTATGCCATGCAATTTATTTTGAATAAACTTTTTATAAACCCAAAAAAAAAAAATTATCAACCGACCAGAGCTCCGTTTCCTAGAGTGATATGGAATGGTCCCCACCAAACCCCTACACTGTGAGGTTCAGAGCGACAAGGGACCCACCGCACATGCCCCTGTATAACATTCTTTTAAAATTAGAAAACTGGTGAAAATTAACAGCACCCATTGTTCCCGCCCAAGAAGGAGAGAGCCCTGGGATCTACCAAATAATGTGTTTTGGTCATAAAGAGACAGTAGTAAGCAAAATTTTAACTGATATGGGGTAATAAACCTCCCCCATATATATAAAGTAACTTATAACTAAGCATTTGAAGGAAAAGTATAACTTTGGGCTTACGCCCTACTCCCTTACCCACCCCCAGATGATGTCCCTTAAAAGATTATAAAATCATCTAGGGTGGAGGAGAAGCAACAGTCAACGAAGGAGAGAGGACCTCCAAGAGATCCAGTCAAGGAAGAGTAAAACAGGAAGACAATGTCGTTAACTTGAGCGATAACATCACAGTGGTTGAGATTCCTTTGACCTCTTGGACTGCTGTTTCTGCCAGACAGGGGTAAGAGGACTGGGAGGAGATAGTTGACAACCCTTTGCCGGTTGACTGAAGGTGGATTTCCTGTGCAATCAGGCCCAGGTGTAGTAGTAGAAGTTCTACTTCCAGGAAAGAAGAAAATCCATAGCCTTTGTTGCAATAGGAGAAAATCAGGCAAAATGGAAAGGACCATCTGTAGGAAATTTCTTTTTGTGCCAAGACTTGAAGGAGAGGCTTCAGAGATTGCTGTTTCTGTACGGTATAAGGGAAAAGATCCACAAGATCTGTATTGGATGACCTTGGAAGACAACCTTAACCGAGGCTCGGGACAATTTCATCACTTCCTCCTTAACAGCGTAATAGTGGGGCTTGACTGTGATGTCCCTTGGGAGCCCATCTGTACAAGGTGGTTGCAAAGCTCTATGAGCCCTGTCCAATTCCAGGCAGTGTTCCGGGATGCCTGGAATCAAGTCCTTGATGAAGGGCCGAATTGCTGAATGCACCTCTTTCACTGATTCATGGAGACCTCTTATCCCGAAGTTGTAGTGCCTGGATTTATTTTCCAGGTCATCAATTTTGGATAGTGCAGTCTCTAATTGGTTTTGGATATCCTGAATTCTGGCAGAGAATTTTGTTATTTGTGGCGACAGATTGATCAGGATTCTTTTCCATTACTTCAATACTAGTGCCCAGTTGCTGCAGGTCAGCATGGATAGAGGAAGTTATCTGGGATGCAGTTTGAGCTAGGCGTCTGGACAACATTTTAGAGAAGGCATCCATCATGGAAGAAAAATCAGTGGGAGTGAGTGGGCAGTTGTATTTCCCGCTAGCACATGGATCTATACTGGCCAGGGGATCATTCATAGGTGTCAGGAAAAGGCCATCTAGTGTCCTCCCAATCAGGGATTCAGTGGATGCAGGGAAAGGTGCAGTCTGGTGGCCATCACTCACTGTGTTATGTGATGGAAGCAGAGCTGAGGGACCATCAGTGTCCTGGTCAGCGATCAACTCCTCTGTCTCTGCATTCCTGTCTCGTGCGGCTGCCATCTTGGATTGACTGAGGGGCCTCAAAGCTAATTTCAGCTGACTGGAGTGTTCCTCAATCTATCGCTGGTGGAGCGGGCCCAGAATGAGTGCTCTGAATGCTGCAGCGGGGGGGTAATAGACCGGAGTGGAGCTTCAGGGCATCCTGGCCATCTTGCATTGCTACCGCGCATGCTCCCACCCCTCTATGTTATCATATGTGTTTATGCACACATGGAAGTTTTTTGACGTTTATCAGCAGAGGAGGTTATGGGCTGACAACAAAAAATGCCTAACACTGAAAAATGCTCAAAGAGGCGCGTTTATCAGCGTTTTTGACATTGCAGAGCTGAAAGTGTTCTTGGTGTAAATTGACAAAAACGCCCAAAAAACGCTGACGCTATTAAAAAACGCTGATAAACACACATATTTTGCAACAGCATTTTCCTGCCAGCAGTCCAATGTCCAGAAAGATGTTTCAGAATGTCCTGTGTGCATGGAGCCTAAAGCTTGATTGGTTTACAGTATTGCCCCTTCATTTTCCAGTCTTAATGCTGCTTTGCATAGAATTATTGGAAGCTAGTGTAATATCATTAATTTTAAAAGATATACTGTATAACCTGATTAAATGGCAGTCTTTTATGTCTGTCACAATTCTGCTTTAACTGCACAATCTTTATGTGCTTTCTTTGTAAATATAGCAGTGTGACTGATTCATAATGGCGCTGTATCTTAAATTGATTAAACCTGATGTGTTTGATGGCTTTGAGCCACTTCCTCAAGTCTTGTCATTTGTGTGCAATTCAAGATATGTGAAAGGGCTAACATCTTCATAACAAAATAAACAGTATTGAATTTGCACAATTTAAAGCTTACCATTAGTGCTAAAAAACATTAACCACTTCAGCCCTGGACCATTTGGCTCGCAAAAGACCAGAGCACTTTTTGCGATTCGGCACTGCGTCACTTTAACTGACAATTGCGCGGCTGTGCGACATGGCTCCCAAACAAAATTGGCGTCCTTTTTTCCCCACATATAGAGCTTTCTTTTGGTGGTATTTGATCACCTCTGCGTTTTTTATTTTTTGCGCTATAAACAAATAGCAACAATTTTGAAAAAAACACATTAATTTTTACTTTTTGCTATAACAAATATCCCCAAAAAAATATATAAAAAAACATTTTTTTCCTCAGTTTAGGCCAATACATATTCTTCTACATATTCTTGGTAAAAAAATTGCAATAAGCATTTTTTGATTGTGCAAAAGTTATAGCGTCTACAAAATAGGGGATAGTTTTATGGCATTTTTATTATTATATTTTTTTACTAGTAATGGCGGCGATCAGTGATTTTTATCATGATTGCGACATTATGTCAGACAGATGGACACTTTTTGCTCTATTTTGGGACCATTCACATTTATACAGCAATCAGTGCGATTAAAAATGCATTGATTACTGTGTAAATGTGACTGGCAGTGAAGGGGTAAACCATTAGGGGGCGCTGTAGGGGTTAAGTGTGTCCTAGGGAGTGATTCTAACTGTGGGGGGGCTGAGCTATGTGTGACACGACACCGATCACCGCTCCCGATTACAGGGAGCTGTGATCAGTGTCAGTGTCACTAGGCAGAATGGGGAAATGCTTGTTTACATCAGCATTTCCCCGTTCTTCCTCTCCGTGAGACGATCGCGGGTATCCCCATGGACATCGAGTCCATGGGACCCGCAATCACACTCACCGAGCTCGCGGCGGGTGAGAGCGCCCGCAAGCCGCTTCTTAAAGGGCAAACACAGGTACATTAATATGCCTGTACGAGCCCTTCTGCCGACATATATTGGAGTGAGCCGGTCGGCAAGCTGTTAACATTAAACATTTTACAGAAAATAGATAAATCATTAACCATCCCTGTTTTTATTTGTTGTAAAAGTCACATTATTATTAAAAGTATGCATTATTTAAACTAGTAAGGTACACATAATTATGATATAGATATTATTTTAACTGAGAAACAGAAAATAAATACAACATTGTATCATGGAATATTGTGCCTTAAAATTCAGTTCAAATTAAGACGTGTTCAAGAAGGCTAGTGTAGTGGGCAGCACTTCATGATCTGCACTGTATGTTGCTCTGACTGGGATTTTAACCGGTCAGCCATACCACCTGAGTACCTGGTGATAGCTATCCAACCTATAGGTTTCCAGCAGTCTTTTCCAGGCTTTTTTACATCCAAGACAGCAATATACAGCATCCAAATCTCCAGATTAATGAACATAATTAAAACCATATCATAAATCACACATAAAGAGCAAATTGTGTAGTCTGTAACATAAAAGTGATTTGTGAATAAAGTCCAATCTTAAAAAAACAAAACAAAAAAGTCTAAAAATAATAAAAAATATAAAGAGTCTTAAGTAAAATTAAAAATTAACAAAAAACAGTAAGTGTACAATATCTTTTCTACTATTTTATAATCTACCCCTATGAAAACACAATTCTAGAGACAGTGTATCCTCTGTTCTCCAAAAAAAAAAACACTACTGTGTAGAAATCCAAATTCCACTCACTGTGTGCCACATTAACTCACCAGTGGTATATAACTTTAAGCATAATTGAGTCTTCAATAACTTGTCCTTTTCCACACATATCTCGTCACATATTACTCTCAATTGCCAATATTCTCCATATCAAGAAGGAATGAAAGAAAACTTCCAACCCTGTGATACCATTTAAACATTTATTAAATAGTTAAAACAAACAAACTGAACTTTTTAATCGTAAAAAAAAACCAGCTTGAATCAATGTCCATACTCCACCAAATCACATTTAGCCAATATCTTCTTTTTCCTCATTCCCGATTACCCCATTCAGACATGTGTGCACGCAAATCTGACCTGGCTGACAGGCAACTGCTACAGGACTTAATACAGAATACAGCTAACAGCCCTAGGAGGTAAAGCAGTTAGACCACACATGCTGCACACCCTCCTTCATAATCTTTCACTGCCTCACCTTCATTAACCCTGTGCCACCAATAACTAAAAAGGCAGCTAATCTCCTAAACACACACATAGCACTAGTAATCCAAGTTAGACAGCGATCTACCCTACAGCAGCGGACCATAGCTCCTGCCACAAGATAACCACTGTTATATTATACACAGTACAATCCCACAAATTTATTACAGGTACTTATATAGCACTGTCAATTTATGCAGCACTTTATATATATATTCTTCACATCAGTCCCGGCCCTAAGGGAGCTTACAATTTAAGGTCACTAACTCACATTTATACATACATATAATAGGGCCAATTTCCTAGCAGTGTGTCTTTGGAGTGTATGAGGAAATCCACGCAGGCACAGGGAGAACATTCAAACTCCAGGCAGGTGCTGTAGTTGGGATTCAAACCAACAACCCAAGTATATCAATATATGTTATGAGTGTTTTTCATTGGACTGATTCAATCTGCCCATATATGCAATGAATACAGTCAAATACAACCTAATGTCCAAATAATTAGAATGTTGCATCATACACAGTACAGTCCCACAAAGAAATGTAACATATATTATTTAACAAACATAAATTATGTTTCTAAAAATGAATACATATTATCAGTGCTTTCCATGAGACCAATTCAACCTGAATATACATACAAAGATAAACATTGGATACCACTTGATATTGAAAATATACTCTAAAATGTTTATGATTCATGACAATCCTCCCAAAATGACTCATTCATTTATCACTAATAAATCAGTTAAGGTTAGTATAAAAAATGTAACCTCGCAGGAGCCAACGTTGGCATATTAAATATACATTTTATTTCTGTTCTGGAAATAGTGCGTACATAATTACCTCCTCCATAATTAAACTATTATTTCACTGCATCAAAATTCCCTATTTACTGTATATGTTCTCCAATCCATGCATCCAGTAGTTCTACCTATGTATTGGTGTCTATGGATGAGGTTTGTGTTCGAGTAGAACCCATGTTCGACTCGAACATCGTCTGTTCACCTGTTCGCCGAATTGCGAACGATATGGGCCATTCGCCCCAAATTCGTGTGGCGCATCACGGCCCATAATTCACTGCGGCACCGCTGTGCATTGCTGGCTGATGATTGGCCAAGCATGCACTATGACCTGCTTGGTCAATCACAGCGCCATCTGTACAGAGAGCCGTAATGGGCCAAAGCCAGGGTGGGCCAATTATGGCTCAGGGGGTTTAGTACACGCCCCACACTATATAAGGCCACCTGCACGGCGGCCCTGTGTAGTGTGTGTTCTGGCGTTGAGAGACAGAGAGACAGTGTCATTTGATTTAAGTTAGATAGATTAGGCAGGACAGTCAGTGAGTTAGCTGCACTAATGCCCCGTACAAACGGTCGGACTTTGTTCGGACATTCCGACAACAAAATCCTAGGATGTTGGCTCAAACTTGTTTTGCGTACACACGGTCGCACAAAGTTGTCGGAATTTCCGATCGCCAACAACGAGGTGACATCAACCACGTACGACGAGACTAGAAAAGGCCAGTTCAGAACCAAGCGCGGCACCCTTGGGGCTCCTTTTGCTAATCTAGTGTTAGTAAAAATTTGGTGAGAGACTGTCACAGAACGTCCCACACTCCGCTTGAGTGCTTCCGTCATATACCACTTCCTCCCAGTCTGTATACAGATATCAGATATTCCAACCTCTCTGAGCACAAAACAAGGCGACACTTGCTTGTTGCTACCATGAACTGCTTATTTAGAATCAAAATTACAAGACTTTATATGCCGTTGGAACCTCCTCTAACAATACAACTGTAACCTAATTAACATAATTAACATGACCTAATTAACTAAAAAATTTACCCAGACCAGATGACAGACTTGTGGGCCCCGAGCTTCACACAGTAGTATAAACACTAAAGCTGGAGCTAATTACAATTAACAATACAAACAATAATCCCCCCCTCCTCAGCCTATTCATCAACAGTTCGTCTCCTAGTCAGTCCTGGAGGCTAATGTGATCAGCTCATTCAATTAACATAAACACAGGTAGTTGGAGTTGATGACACCAGCATCTCCTCACAGGATGTGTCCCAACAGAATGAATCAGTCTTATCAGCAGGGGGTTGCTGGAGGAATCCCCCCTCCCTCTTCAGGGACACAAATCCACAGCAAGGAGTCCCCAACAGAATCAAACAACATACAATATATACATATATACATGGCTGAGTCCGATTAGTACAGTTCAGACTGGATTTCTCATTCACCTCACAAAGAGTATTGTTCCATTGAAAATCCAGGGCCCATAATCAAAAGGCAACAGGCTTGCATTCAGTCCTCTCCAACGTGGCTTTCAGATTGTTTTCTGCGGTTCAGTTTGTGCTTGTGGGTTTGTATCTGCTCTTCAGTGTGTGCAAGCAAGCTCCGCGTGACTTTAAGTAGTCATTGAGTTCTTGTTCGTTCGTTACTGTTTTTCAGGTCGCTCTTCACAGGCCTTGCTGTTCTTCAGTGCATTCTGTTACTTCGTTCTGAGCAGCCGACCGTTTCCTAGCCATGTTTCATATACGTACTCCTCGTAGAGTTCATGCTGTGCGGGGGCTTAGTGTTGGGGTCCTGACCTTGACACAAGTCCAGTCCATGAACAGGGTGGGGAGGAGTTCATGGACCAAGAATTGGTTGCTTCAGCGTGACCAGTTCTCTCATATGCCTTTGCTCCGTGAGATCCATGAGAATAATCCTGACGATTTCAGGAACTTTCTCAGGATGACGGACCCCGTATTTCACCGTCTGCTGGCTTCGCTGACCCCCTATATCAGCAGGCAGGATACCTGCATGAGGCAAGCCATCACTCCGGAGCAGAGGCTGGTCGCTACCCTGCGGCACTTGGCGACGGGGAGAAGCCTGCAGGACCTCAAGTTCTCGACAGGCATCTCCCCCCAGGCTCTGGGTATCATTATCCCAGAGACCTGTTCTGCCATCATCCAGGTCCTGCAGAAGGAGTATATGAAGGTAAGATTTTTATCCTTTAATATCACATTTTATTGTATTGAATGATTGATAATATATTGTATTTCTTTCCTCATTCCCTAATAACCATGATTGTAATATGCTGTGAATGTCCCCTTTGTCCTAATGCAAGCAGGATTTTTATGTAATTATTTTTTTAGTCCTTCATACAGATTGGCCTTCAATAACCTCCCCAGCATGCTCTCCTGCCCTATATTCACCTCATGTAGTCACTTAACAATGTATTTTGTCAGCTCCATAGTAGTGCTTTACCCCAAACACCCCCTAAAATGTTTTTAAATGTGATTTGTGCTTTAAATTCAGGCAGAGTGCCAGAAGCTTTTTTTGTGGTGTCCCCAAATCATTTTTAGCAACCCTCCCTCCCCCGAACTGCTAAGTCAGCTGATCCCAATAATCTATCTATCCTCAATCATCTATCTGCTGACTTTGCCAAACCCATACACACTATACCCATCTCTTTTGTGGTCAGATGTATGGATGAATTCCCCAAAGCATGTAGTGCAAGGGCCTGCCTGAATACTTTCAAATGGTACTGTTTAAACTTTTTATATCCTATTATTATCTTGACAGGTAATAGCAGAATGTCCAAATGTCCTCAAATGTGTACAGTGTGTATTTATATCTTTGTATTATGACACTTCTTACCTGTCCAGTGCACTGCCAATAGTGTAACTAAGGAGGGGCTGTTCCAAGTAATACCCATTATTTAGGCATTCATCTCTCAATGAAGTGGAGAGGGTTACCTGTCCAAGATTTCCCCACCCCCCATAATGTTAGAAATGGCACATGAGAGGGGGGGGGGTAATATGATAGTTGTACCTTATACTTTGGTGTTGTTAAATTCCCCTTAATAAATGCTATCTGAAGGTTGGCCAAGAATGTTTGTGTCTAATCTGCTTGCCATGTTTATGTGCAAAAATATTAATTTATTTTTGTTTTCCTCAACAGTTTCCTTCCATGCCACAGGAATGGCAGACTGTGGCCTCCCACTTTGCCGAGAGGTGGGACTTTCCTAACTGCGGAGGGGCAATTGATGGGAAACATGTCCACATCATCCCACCACCCAACTCGGGGTCATACTATTTCAACTATAAGGGGTTCAATAGTATTGTGATGTTGGCGGTGGTGTCGGCTAATTACGACTTCTTGTATGTGGACGTGGGGAAGAATGGCCGGATGTCCGATGGTGGAGTCATCGCCCAGACGGAGTTCTACGGGCTTCTCCAGAATGGCAGCTTGGACTTGCCACCTCCAGAGGACAATGTGGAAGGACTCCCATTCGTGTTCGTTGCTGATGAAGCCTTTGCGCTGGGGGACCATCTTATGCGGCCATTCCCTATGAGGACCCTCACCCCGGAACAGAGGGTTTTTAATTACTGGTTGGCCAGAGCCAGAAGAGTGGTGGAGAACACATTTGGAATCCTGGCCAGCCTATTCCGCCTATTTCTGACACCCATCCATATGGCGGAGTATAAACTTAATCATATAATCCTGGCATGCTGTATTCTCCATAACTTTTTACGCAAACATTCCATCAACTATGCTGGCTCAGTTGGGCCTGAGGCCGGAATGATCCATGAAACAACACTGACGGCGCTTGAAAGTGGCCGTCCTGGCTTGCCCTACCTGAGTGCCCATGATGTCCGGTTACGATACCTGGAGTTCTTTGCGGGTAGGGGGGCCATCAATATGCCAGCAAATTTGTGAAGCCTTTATCAAATAAAAAAGCAAAAAAAAGACAATCTTTGTGGACATTTACTGCTTGTGTTTGTTTTAGCTGACCATGACAGAAATGTGTTGAGTCCAGAAAATGGCGTGATTGTGTAACCTTATACAAAGCACTGTTGGGTGTTATTTACTAAAGGCAAAGACACTTTGCACTACAAGTGCACTGAAACTGCACTTGTAGTGCAAAGAGGATTTGCCCTTAGGAAATAACCCCCATTTGTACAGAAAACAGCAATGACATCAACAACAAAGTGTTTAAGCGTTGACACAATAATCCACACATTCTTGATTAACAATCTCTTTAATACCTGCACAATCACATGTGCATTTAGAAAAGTTTTTTCAAACAAAACAACATGTTTGTGGTATAACAATGTTTGGGGTAGCATTATCAAACAGATAAATGTCCATTTAAGCTAAAACAGGCATGTGTAAAACCAACAAGAAAGCCACAAATCTTGAACTTACAAAGTTCACATTTGGTAGAACTTGAAGGCAATATCAGACATGAGTATTTAGGAACTGTGTTTGATATTGCGTTCAGATGGGGTGAAGTCACCCCAGGAAAAGCCAAATTTGGAAGATGCACACAAATTTTCCAATGTCAACATGTGCTAGCTGCCATCACGGGGGATCAAGGGACGAGTTTTGGGGGAGCAACCCCTTCCTCTCAGCTACTTTATTATTGAGGAAGGGGTTGCACCCCCAAAATGCGTCCATTGATCTCCCGTGATGGCAGATAGCACATGTTGGCACACTGTGTGCATCCTCCAAATTTGGCTTTTCAACAAATCTTTCAAACATTTTTAACATTGGAGCACACAAAAAACAAAGGGATTGGGAGGGGTTTTAAACTCGCCCCAAAACATCAATGATGTTTTTATTTTTTTGAATAACATCATTGATGTTTTTATTGAGGTTTTCCAATTCTAAATTACACCCCATGATCTCCCCGATCAGGATCTGGGCACTTTCTGATGTGAAAGGATCTGGATCCACAACATCACGATCACCTAAAAAGAGAGAAACCCAAAAAAAAGGTATCAAAAATATGCCGGCATCCATCTCTTACCTGAGCCTGTGGTCGCAGACACTCACCTGTTGTGGTGACTAGTTCCACCACGTCTTCCTCCTCCTGCTCTTCTTGGGTTGGTGGGATTTCACCTTCTTCCAGAGGTGGGGGTCTGTGTTCTCCTCGGATGAGGGGTGTCCTCTGAGTCTTTTCTCCCCTATGTAAAACAAAAATGCTATACTTAGCACACAGATATTTGATGGCAGAACTATACATAGGAAACATTGCTTGGAAGTGGGGTACAATTGTCTATTTTGGCAGAGTTCCAAAATGTAGCATTTTCAGTGTCCTTTGTCAAGCTTCAATACTTGACCTGTTTGGTACAAGCTTCACAGATGTAGCCCCCCCTATAGTATACACTGGAGCACCTGTGTGGCCCCCTAATAAAAATGGTGTTCTTGTGTCCCACACTAGAGCTCCAGTGTCCAGATGTGAAAACAGCTGCTGAGTGTCCTCTCCTTACACAGAATCTAGTTTGCATTTCATTCTAGTAACAAAGCCATCTACCCAACCAAAATAGTTTCTGACAAGTAGGGCGTAAAAATTGTGGCCAAATGCATATGGCCCAAACAATGGTGTTTTATAGGCCGAAAGAAAAATGTTTGATACGAACGAATAATGTACCCATGAACATGAAATTTGCCATGTAAAAATGTAGACTTGTAAGAAAAGCACATGGAGCAGCACGAACGTAAGAAACATAAATAATAGGAACACAGGACAACTACTTACTTTTTTGCAGCACTCTCCGGATCTTTCTGTACTGCTCATGTTCTCGTAATTTCAGGTCCGACCACCGCTTCCTGAGCTGATCTTTCGATCGTCGTACCCCGAAATGCCGGTGCAGACTCTTGACCACTTTCGCCATGATCTTGGCCTTTCTGACATTGGGGTTGGGGTAAGGTCCATACTTCCCCTCATAGTTGGCCCTCTTCAGGATGTCCACCATCTCCAACATCTCCCCAAAGGACATATTTGATGCCTTAAATCTACTTCTGGATCGGGACGTTTCAGGCTCCGGGCTTTCCTCCTCCTCCTCCTCGTTGCTATAATTAGCACGCACCTGCTGTGTATCCGCCATGTGCTCTTCCCCCACTGCACCGAAACAAAAAGTGGCGGGGAATAGACTAGAAAGAACGTCAGGGGCGGGCGGAGTTACACGCATGCGTAGTGTGTATAAAGCATAACACGCATGCGTATTACGTACGATCTGTGAGCAAAGGAAGGAGCATCAAAAGCGCCAATCATGATAACGAAGGTAAGATCTAAACTTGGGCCTATACTGCTTCGAAATTGAAGCCTATATTGTAACAAGATTAGGAGAGTTTGGCCTGACCTTAGGGTTTGTCTTGTGTTGTGTCTTGCAGAGAAAATGGATGGCTTCAACGACCTCAATTTCCTCCCCCTGTTCATAGACAAATACAGGGAGCTACCCTGTCTGTGGCAGGTGAGACATCCCCATTATAACAATAAACAAAAGAGGCAGGCAGCACTGGAGAAACTGCTGCAGTTGGTGAAGCCGGTGGTCCCCACAGCAACCATCCCTTATTTAAAAACCAAAATTGGTGGCCTGAGGAGCACTTATCTTAGAGAGCACAAGAAGGTCACGGATTCCCAGAGATCCGGAGCTGCAGCAGATGACATTTATGTCCCCAGGCTGTGGTACTATGAGAGACTGCGATTTCTGTCAGACCACACTGAAGTCAGGGAATCCCTCTCAACCCTTCTTTCCACTCTTCCTTCCACCCCAGCTGAGGCTTCCGATGTCCAGCCTGGGCCTTCCAGCCAGGAAGAAGTGGAGGAGCCCAGCTGGAGTCAGGTATAGCATTCTTCTCCAGATTTCTGGTCAATAACTAAATGAGGTTTATTAGATGTTATTATTGATCACTAATTGCTGATTGAAAAAAAGTGTTTTACATATCAATAGACAGTAGTGGGCAAAAATAATTGGGACAAGAATAAAAAATCCTGGGCTCAGAAGGATAGTCTGTTATATTTGGTAACAGTCAATTTGCAACAGTCATGAGGTGAAAATTGTGTGTGATTGATGAATAAAAAAATAAAACTATGTCCCTTTTTCATACACAGGAAGACCTCAGCCAGGAGGAGGTTGTGGAATGTGGCAGTCAGGAGGAGGCGGGGATCAGTGGCAGCCAGGAGGAGGTGGGGCTAAGTGTCAGCCAAGAGAAGCCTGGGACCAGTTGCAGCCTGACTGAATCGCAGGTTCCTCTCCTCCGTCTTCCATATAAAAGAGCGAGGAAGACGACTCCCATGCAGGATTCAGCGCTCAGGCTCATTCAGGAGGCTTCTGCGTCCCTCCAAGCCTTACCCACTCCTGAAGGGGCCTTTGCCTGCATGGCTGCCACCAAAATGCAGGGCATGCAGGAGGGTCAACGCAAGCTGTGTGAGGACCTGCTTTATAAAGTCCTACGTAAGGGGGTGAGTGGGGAACTAACGCCCAAGACCGACGTGATTGAGTTGGACCATCCTCCTCCTCCTCCTGCTGCCACAACTCCACCACCAGAGCCACCGTGTGGAAGGAAGCGTGGAAGGAAGACAAGAGAGTGATGACCTGGGTTCAGTCTGGTCTGACAAAAGATACAGTCTCTCGTATGACCACAGCCTGGGGACACATATGTCATCTGCTGCTTTCCGGATCTCTGGGACTTCTGGACCAGAATGCACTTTATTAGATAAGGACTCCTCAGGCCACCAATTTTGCTTGAAAATAGTTGATGTCTGCCCTGGGGGTCCAAGGCTTCAGCCATTTCTGCAGTTTCTCCAGCGTTGCCTCCCTCTTTGTTCAGTTGTGAGCCCTTAATAAATGTTTTTTTTGGAAATTTATACTCTCCTATGTGTGTTTTCATCCAAAAAGGACAGTTTGTTGTTGACGATTCAGGGACATTTCTAACATAAAATGTGAAATTAACGAGGGACAACAACACTAATCTCCTACAGATTAAATAGAACAACATATCAATGGTGTTGTGGTAACTTGACACAAAAAACACACACAAAAATTTTCAGGAGTACAAATAAAAATACCAAAAACAAAAAATAAGCCTTGAAAAAAATACAAACCAAAAACAAAAAAAATCAGCCTTAAAAAACAAAAAAACAAAAAAACAAAAAAACAAAATAATGTTGTCAGATGTGACAAATCAAAATATATTGAGGGAATCCCGATAAATGGTAAAGAAAAAAGTTTGTGAGAAGTGTGTGTGAATATGAGCAGCAAAACTACTTAATTCTTGTCACAATATAAAGAAGAAGAGAATGCGCTGTATTAAATCATTTTTAACATTGCAGCGTGACGAAAGTGCTGTATCCATTGCGAACGGTAAGTTTACCAGACCGAGCTGTTCCGTTTCGGAGTTTCTTCTGAGCATGCGTGGAACTTTGTGTGTCGGAACAGGCAACACACGGTCGGAATTGACGCGATCAGACTTTGTTGTCGGAAAATTTTATATCCTGCTCTCAAACTTTGTGTGTCGGAAAATCCGATGGAAAATATCCGATAGAGCCCACACACGGTCGGAATTTCCGACAACACGCTCTGATCGGACATTTTCCATCGGAAAATCCGACCATGTGTACGGAGCATAACAGTGTATTGTGTATATATATGCATCCCAGATGTTGTATATATATATATATATATATATATATATATATATATATATGTATATATATATATATATATGTATATATATATATATATATATATATATATATATATATATATGTATATATATATGTATATATATATATATATATATATATATATATATATATATATATATATATATGTATATATATATATATATATATATATATATATATATATATATATATATATATATATATATATATATATATATATATATATATATATATATACACACACTGTATTCAGTTTAGCTAGATCTGTTCCTGTTATTATCTTTCTACTGACAGGCAGGCTTGTGTTGTTACAGTATTTACAGCTACCTGAAGAAAATTGCTGGTGTTCTTCTGATCCTATTAGTACCACAGTCAGGCAGCTAGACTATTTACAGTTAGTGTAGTGCGTCCTCCTCACAGTGATCAGCTATAGCTACAAGTTAGTTTAGTGTGACCTCTGCACAGTGTTCAGCTAAAGTTACAAGTTAGTGTAGGGCGTCCTCCTCACAGTGTTCAGCTAAAGCTACAAGTTAGTGTAGTGCGTCCTTCTCACGGTGTTCAGCTAAAGCTACAAGTTAGTGTAGTACGACCTCTGTACAGTGTTCAGCTAAAGCTACAAGTTAGTGTAGTGTGTCCCCTAAACAGTGTTCAGCTAAAGCTACAAGTTAGTGTAGTGCATCCTCTGAACAGGGTTCAATATAAAGCTACAAGTTAGTGTAGTGCACAGTGTTCAGCTAAAGCTACAAGTTAGTGTAGTGCGTCCTCCTCAAAGTGTTCAGCTAAAGCTACAAGTTAGTGTAGTGTGATCTCTGCACAGTGTTCAGCTAAAGCTACAAGTTAGTGTAGTGAGTCCTCTGAACAGTGTTCATCTAAAGCTACAATTAAGTGTAGTGCACAGTGTTCAGCTAAAGCTACAAGTTAGTGTAATGCGTCCTCCTCACAGTGTTCAGCTAAAGCTACAAGTTAGTGTAGTGTGACCTCTGCACAGTGTTCAGCTAAAGCTACAAGTTAGTGTAGTGCCTCCTCTGAACAGAGTTCAGGTAAATCTACAAGTTAGTGTAGTGCGTCCTCTGAACAGTATTCATCTAAAGCAACAAGTTAGTGTAGTGCACAGTGTTCAGCTAAAGCTACAAGTTAGTGTAGCGCGTCCTCTGAACAGTGTTCAGCTAAAGCTACAAGTTAATGTAGTGTGTCCTCCTCACAGTGTTCAGCTAAAGCTACAAGTTAGTGTAGTTCGTCCTCCTCACAGTGCTCAGCTAAAGCTAAAAGTTAGTGTAGTGCGACCTCTGCACAGTGTTCAGCTAAAGCTACAAGTTAGTGTAGTGCGTCCTCTGAAGTGTTCAGATAAAGCTGCAAGTTAGTGTAGTGAGTCCTCTGAACAGTGTTCATCTAAAGCTACAATTAAGTGTAGTGCACAGTGTTCAGCTAAAGCTACAAGTTAGTGTAGTGCGTCCTCCTCACAGTGTTCAGCTAAAGCTACAAGTTAGTGTAGTGCGTCCTCCTCACAGTGTTCAGCTAAAGCTACAAGTTAGTGTAGTGTGATCTCTGCACAGTGTTCAGCTAAAGCTACAAGTTAGTGTAGTGAGTCCTCTGAACAGTGTTCATCTAAAGCTACAATTAAGTGTAGTGCACAGTGTTCAGCTAAAGCTACAAGTTAGTGTAGTGCGTCCTCCTCACAGTGTTCAGCAAAAGCTACAAGTTAGTGTAATGTGACCTCTGCACAGTGTTCAGCTAAAGCTACAAGTTAGTGTAGTGCCTCCTCTGAACAGAGTTCAGGTAAATCTACAAGTTAGTGTAGTGCGTCCTCTGAACAGTGTTCATCTAAAGCTACAAGTTAGTGTAGTGCACAGTGTTCAGCTAAAGCTACAAGTTAGTGAAGTGCGTCCTGTGAACAGTGTTCAGCTAAAGCTACAAGTTAATGTAGTGCATCCTCCTCACAGTGTTCAGCTAAAACTACAAGTTAGTGTAGTTCGTCCTCCTCACAGTGCTCAGCTAAAGATAAAAGTTAGTGTGGTGCGACCTCTGCACTGTGTTCAGCTAAAGCTACAAGTTAGTGTAGTGCGTCCTCTGAAGTGTTAAGATAAAGCTGCAAGTTAGTGTAATGCACAGTGTTCAGCTAAAGCTACAAATTAGTGTAGTGCGTCCTCCTCACAGTGTTCAGCTAAAGCTACAAGTTAGTGTAGTGCGTCCTCCTCACAGTGTTCAGCTAAAGCTACAAGTTAGTGTAGTGCGTCCTCCTCACAGTGTTCAATCTAAAGCTACAAGTTAGTGTAGTGCACAGTGTTCAGCTAAAGCTACAAGATAGTGTAGTGCATCCTCCTCACAGTGTTCATCTAAAGCTACAAGTTAGTGTAGTGTGAACTCTGCACAGTGTTAAGCTAAAGCTACAAGTTAGTGTAGTGCGTCCTCCTCACAGTGTTCAGCTAAAGCTACAAGTTAGTGTAGTGCGTGCTCCTCACAGTGTTCATCTAATGCTACAAGTTAGTGTAGTGCACAGTGGTCAGCTAAAGCTACAAGTTAGTGTAGTGCGTCCTCATCACAGTGTTAAACTAAAGATACAAGTAAGTGTAGTGCGTCCTCCTCACAGTGTTCAGCTAAAGCTAAAAGTTAGTTTTGTGTGACCTCTGCACAGTGTTCAGCTAAAGCTACAAGTTAGTGTAGTGCATCCTCCTCACAGTGTTCAGTTAAAGCTACAAGTTAGTGTTGTGCGACCTCTGCACAGTGTTCAGCTCAAGCTACAAGTTAGTGTAGTGCGTCCTCCGCACAGTGTTCAATCTAAAGCTACAAGTTAGTGTAGTGCACAGTGTTCAGCTAAAGCTACAAGTTAGTGTAGTTCGTCCTCTGCAGAGTGTTCAGCTAAAGCTACAAGTTAGTGTAGTGTGTCCCCTGAACAGTGTTCAGCTAAAGCTACAAATTAGTGTAGTGCGTCCTCTGAACTGTGTCCATCTAAAGCTACAAGTTAGTGTAGTGCACAGTATTCAGCTAAAGCTACAAGTTAGTGTAGTGCGTCCTCTGCACAGTGTTCAGCTAAAGCTACAAGTTAGTGTAGTGTGTCACCTGAACAGTGTTCAGCTAAAGCTACAAGTTAGTGTAGTGAGTCCTCTGAACAGTGTTCATCTAAAGCTACAATTAAGTGTAGTGCACAGAGTTCAGTTAAAGCTACAAGTTAGTGTAGTGCGTCCTCCTCACAGTGTTCAGCTAAAGGTACAATTTAGTGTAGTGTGACCTCTGCACAGTGTTCAGCTAAAGCTACAAGTTAGTGTAGTGTGTCCTCTGAACAGTGTTCATCTAAAGCTACAAGTTAGTGTAGTGCACAGTGTTCAGCTAAAGCTACAAGTTAGTGTAGTGCGTCCTCTGAACAGTGTTCAGCTAAAGCTACAAGTTAATGTAGTGCATCCTCCTCACAGTGTTCAGCTAAAGCTAAAAGTTAGTGTAGTGCGACCTCTGCACAGTGTTTAGCTAAAGCTACAAGTTAGTGTAGTGCGTCCTCTGAAGTGTTAAGATAAAGCTGCAAGTTAGTGTAGTGCACAGTGTTCAGCTAAAGCTACAAATTAGTGTAGTGCATCCTCCTCACAGTGTTCAGCTAAAGCTACAAGTTAGTGTACTGCGTCCTCCTCACAGTGTTCAGCTAAAGCTACAAGTTAGTGTAGTGTGAACTCTGCACAGTGTTCAGCTAAAGCTACAAGTTAGTGTAGTGCGTCCTCCTCACAGTGTTCAGCTAAAGCTACAAGTTAGTGTAGTGCGTCCTCATCACAGTGTTAAACTAAAGATACAAGTTAGTGTAGTGCGTCCTCTGAACAGTGTTCAGCTAAAGCTACAAGTTAGTGTAGTGTGAACTCTGCACAGTGTTCAGCTAAAGCTACAAGTTAGTGTAGTGCGTCCTCCTCACAGTGTTCAGCTAAAGCTACAAGTTAGTGTAGTGCATTTCCGCACAGTGTTCAATCTAAAGCTACAAGTTAGTGTAGTGCACAGTGTTCAGCTAAAGCTACAAGTTAGTGTAGTGCATCCTCCTCACAGTGTTCAGCTAAAGCTACAAGTTAGTGTTGTGCGACCTCTGCACAGTGTTCAGCTCAAGCTACAAGTTAGTGTAGTGCGTCCTCCTTACAGTGTTCAATCTAAAGCTACAAGTTAGTGTAGTGCACAGTGTTCAGCTAAAGCTACAAATTAGTGTAGTGCGTCCTCTGCACAGTGTTCAGCTAAAGCTACAAGTTAGTGTAGTGTGACCTCTGCACAGTGTTCAGCTAAAGCTACACGTTAGTGTAGTGCGTCCTCTGAACAGTGTTCAGCTAAAGTTACAAGTTAGTGTAGTGCATCCTCTGAACAGAATTCATCTGAAGCTACAAGTTAGTGTAGTGCACAGTGGTCAGCTAAATCTGCAAGTTAGTGTAGTGCTTCCTCCTCACAGTGTTCAACTAAAGCTAGAAGTTAGTGTAGTGCATCCTCCTCACAGTGTTTAGCTAAAGCTACAAATTAGTGTAGTGTGAACTCTGCACAGTGTTCAGCTAAAGCTACAAGTTAGTGTAGTGTATCCCCTGAACAGTGTTCAGCTAAAGCTACAAGTTAGTGTAGTGCGTCCTCTGAACAGTGTCCATCTAAAGCTACAAGTTAGTGTAGTGCACAGTACTCAGCTAAAGCTACAAGTTAGTGTAGTGCGTCCTCCTCACAGTGTTCAGCTAAAGCTACAAGTTAGTGTAGTGTGATCTCTGCATAGTGTTCAGCTAAAGCTACAAGTTAGTGTAGTGCGTCCTCTGAACAGTGTTCATCTAAAGCTACAATTAAGTGTAGTGCACAGTGTTCAGCTAAAGCTACAAGTTAGTGTAGTGCGTCCTCCTCACAGTGTTTAGCTAAAGCTACAAGTTAGTGTAGTGTGACCTCTGCTCAGTGTTTAGCTAAAGCTACAAGTTAGTGTAGTGCGTCCTCTGAACAGAGTTCAGGTAAATCTACAAGTAAGTGCAGTGCATCCTCTGAACAGTGTTCATCTAAAGCTACAAGTTAGTGTAGTGCACAGTGTTCAGCTAAAGCTACAAGTTAGTGTAGTGCGTCCTCTGAACAGTGTTCAGCTAAAGCTACAAGTTAATGTAGTGCGTCCTCCTCACAGTGTTCAGCTAAAGCTACAATTTAGTGTAGTGCGTCCTCCTCACAGTGTTTAGCTAAAGCTACAAGTTAGTGCAGTGTGACCTTAGCACAGTGTTCAGTTAAAGCTACAAGTTAGTGTAGTGTGTCCTCTGAAGTGTTCAGATAAAGCTGCAAGTTAGTGTAGTGCACAGTGTTCAGCTAAAGCTACAAGTTAGTGTAGTGCATCCTCCTCACAGTGTTCAGCTAAAGCTACAAGTTAGTGTAATGTGACCTCTTCACAGTGTTCAGCTAAAGCTACAAGTTAGTGTAGTGTGTCCCCTGAACAGTGTTCAGCTAAAGCTACAAGTTAGTGTAGTGCGTCCTCTGAACAGTGTCCATCTAAAGCTACAAGTTAGTGTAGTGCACAGTATTCAGCTAAAGCTACAAGTTAGTGTAGTGCGTCCTCCTCACAGTGTTCAGCTAAAGCTACAAGTTAGTGTAGTGTTACCTCTGCACAGTGTTTAGCTAAAGCTACAAGTTAGTGTAGTGCCTCCTCTGAACAGAGTTCAGGTAAATCTACAAGTTAGTGTAGTGCGTCCTCTGAACAGTGTTCATCTAAAGCTACAAGTTAGTGTAGTGCACAGTGTTCAGCTAAAGCTACAAGTTAGTGTTGTGCGTCCTCTGAACAGTGTTCAGCTAAAGCTACAAGTTAATGTATTGCGTCCTCCTCACAGTGTTCTGCTAAAGCTACAAGTTAGTGTAGTGCGTCCTCCTCACAGTGTTCAGCTAAAGCTACAAATTAGTGTAGTGCGTCCTCCTCACAATGTTCAGCTAAAGCTACAAGTTAGTGTAGTGCGTCCTCCTCACGGTGTTCAATCTAAAGCTACAAGTTAGTGTAGTGCACAGTGTTCAGCTAAAGCTACTAGTTAGTGTAGTACGTCCTCCTCACAGTGTTCAGCTAAAGCTACAAGTTAGTGTAGTGTGACCTCTGCACAGTGTTCAGCTAAAGCTATAAGTTAGTGTAGTGCGTCCCCTGAACAGTGTTCAGCTAAAGCTACAAGTTAGTGTAGTGCATCCTCTGAACAGTGTTCATCTAAAGCTACAAGTTAGTGTAGTACACAGTGTTCAGCTAAAGCTAAAAGTTAGTGTAGTGCATCCTCCTCACAGTGTTCAGCTAAAGCTACAAGTTAGTGTAGTGCATCCTCCTCACAGTGTTCAGCTAAAGCTACAAGTTAGTGTTGTGCGACCTCTGCACAGTGTTCAGCTAAAGCTACAAGTTAATGTAGTGTGTAATCCTCACAGTGTTCAGCAAAAGCTACAAGTTAGTGTAGTGCGTCCTCCGCACAGTGTTCAATCTAAAGCTACAAGTCAGTGTAGTGCACAGTGTTCAGCTAAAGCTACAAGTTAGTGTAGTGCGTCCTCCTCACAGTGTTCAGCTAAAGCTACAAGTTAGTGTAGTGTGACCTCTCCACAGTGTTCAGCTAAAGCTACAAGTTAGTGCAGTGCATCCTCTGAACAGTGTTAAGCTAAAGCTACAAGTTAGTGTATTGCGTCCTCTGAACAGAATTCATCTAAAGCTACAAGATAGTGTAGTGCACAGTAGGGATGAGCCGAACACCCCCCTGTTCGGTTCGCACCAGAACATGCGAACAGGAAAAAAGTTCGTTCGAACATGCGAACACCGTTAAAGTCTATGGGACACGAACATGAATAATCAAAAGTGCTAATTTTAAAGGCTTATATGCAAGTTATTGTCATAAAAAGTGTTTGGGGACCTGGGTCCTGCCCCAGGGGACATGGATCAATGCAAAAAAAAGTTTTAAAAACGGCCGTTTTTTCAGGAGCAGTGATTTTAATAATGCTTAAAGTCAAACAATAAAAGTGTAATATCCCTTTAAATTTCGTACCTGGGGGGTGTCTATAGTATGCCTGTAAAGGGGCGCATGTTTCCTGTGTTTAGAACAGTCTGACAGCAAAATGACATTTTGAAGGAAAAAACTCATTTAAAACTACCCGCGGCTATTGCATTGCCGACAATACACATAGAAGTTCATTGATAAAAATGGCATGAGAATTCCCCAAAGGGGAACCCCGAACCAAAATTAAAAAAAAAAAATGACGTGGGAGTTCTCCTAAATTCCATACCAGGCCCTTCAGGTCTGGTATGGATATTAAGGGGAACCCCGGCCAAAATTAAAAAAAAATAATGACGTGGGGTTCCCCCTAAATTCCATACCAGACCCTTCAGGTCTGGTATGGATTTTAAGGGGAACCCCGCGCCAAAAAAAAATAAAAAAACGGCGTGGGGTCCCCCCAAAAATCCATACCAGACCCTTATCCGAGCACGCAACCTGGCAGGCCGCAGGAAAAGAGGGGGGGACGAGAGTGCGGCCCCCCTCCCTCCTGAACCGTACCAGGCCACATGCCCTCAACATTGGGAGGGTGCTTTGTTGTAGCCCCCCAAAACACCTTGTCCCCATGTTGATGAGGACAAGGGCCTCATCCCCACAACCCTGGCCGGTGGTTGTGGGGGTCTGCGGGCGGGGGGCTTATCGGAATCTGGAAGCCCCCTTTAACAAGGTGACCCCCAGATCCCGCCCCCCCCCCTGTGTGAAATGGTAAGGGGGTACATAAGTACCCCTACCATTTCACGAAAAAAGTGTCAAAAATGTTAAAAATGACAAGAGACAGTTTTTGACAATTCCTTTATTTAAATGCTTCTTCTTTCTTCTATCTTCCTTCATCTTCTGGTTCTTCTGGCTCTTCTGGTTCTTCTGGTTCTTCCTCCGGCGTTCTCGTCCAGCATCTCCTCCGCGGCGTCTTCTGTCTTCTTCTCCTCGGGCCGCTCCGCACCCATGGCATGGGGGGGAGGCTCCCGCTCTTCTCTTCTTCTCTTCTTCTCTTCTTCTCTTCTTCTCTTCTTCATTTTCTTCTCCGGGCCGCTCCGCAATCCATGCTGGCATGGAGGGAGGCTCCCGCTGTGTGACGGCGCTCCTCGTCTGACAGTTCTTAAATAACGGGGGGGGCGGGGCCACCCGGTGACCCCGCCCCCCTCTGACGCACGGTGACTTGACGGGACTTCCCTGTGGCATTCCCCGTGACGTCACAGGGAAGTCCCGTCAAGTCACCGTGCGTCAGAGGGGGGCGGGGTCACCGGGTGGCCCCGCCCCCCCGTTATTTAAGAACTGTCAGACGAGGAGCGCCGTCACACAGCGGAAGCCTCCCTCCATGCCAGCATGGATTGCGGAGCGGCCCGGAGAAGAAAATGAAGAAGAGAAGAAGAGAAGAAGAGAAGAAAAGAAGAAGAGAAGAAAAGAAGAAGAGAAGAAGAGAAGAGCGGGAGCCTCCCCCCCATGCCATGGGTGCGGAGCGGCCCGAGGAGAAGAAGATAGAAGACGCCGCAGAGGAGATGCTGGACGAGAACGCCGGAGGAAGAACCAGAAGAGCCAGAAGAGCCAGAAGAACCAGAAGAACCAGAAGATGAAGGAAGATAGAAGAAGCATTTAAATAAAGGAATTGTCAAAAACTGTCTCTTGTCATTTTTAACATTTTTGACACTTTTTTCGTGAAATGGTAGGGGTACTTATGTACCCCCTTACCATTTCACACAGGGGGGGGTCGGGATCTGGGGGTCACCTTGTTAAAGGGGGCTTCCAGATTCCGATAAGCCCCCCGCCCGCAGACCCCCACAACCACCGGCCAGGGTTGTGGGGATGAGGCCCTTGTCCTCATCAACATGGGGACAAGGTGTTTTGGGGGGCTACCCCAAAGCACCCTCCCAATGTTGAGGGCATGTGACCTGGTACGGTTCAGGATTGAGGGGGGCCGCACTCTCGTCCCCCCTCTTTTCCTGCGGCCTGCCAGGTTGCGTGCTCGGATAAGGGTCTGGTATGGATTTTTGGGGGGGCCCCACGCCGTTTTTTTTTTTTTTTTTGGCGCGGGGTTCCCCTTAAAATCCATACCAGACCTGAAGGGTCTGGTATGGAATTTAGGGGGAACCCCACGTCATTTTTTTTTTTAAATTTTGGCCGGGGTTCCCCTTAATATCCATACCAGACCTGAAGGGCCTGGTATGGAATTTAGGGGGACCCCCACGTCATTTTTTTTTTTTAATTTTGGTTCGGGGATCCCCTTTGGGGAATTCCCATGCCGTTTTTATCATTGAACTTCTATGTGTATTGTAGGCAATGCAATAGCCGCGGGTAGTTTTAAATGAGTTTTTTCCTTCAAAATGTCATTTTGCTGTCAGACTGTTCTAAACACAGGAAACATGCGCCCCTTTACAGGCACACTATAGACACCCCCCAGGTACGAAATTTAAAGGGATATTACACTTTTGTTGATTGACTTTAAGCATTATTAAAATCACTGCTCCTGAAAAAACGGCCATTTTTAAAACTTTTTTTTGCATTGATCCATGTCCCCTGGGGCAGGACCCAGGTCCCCAAACACTTTTTATGACAATAACTTGCATATTAGCCTTTAAAATTAGCACTTTTGATTTCTCCCATAGACTTTTAAAGGGTGTTCCACGGCATTCGAATTTGCCGCGAACACCCCAAATTGTTCGCTGTTCGGTGAACTTGCGAACAGCCAATGTTCGAGTCGAACATGAGTTTGACTCGAACTCGAAGCTCATCCCTAGTGCACAGTGGTCAGCTAAAGCTACAAGTTAGTGTAGTGCGTCCTCCTCACAGTGTTCAGCTAAAGGTATAAGTTAGTGTAGTGTGTCCTCCTCACAGTGTTCAGCTAAAGCTACAAGTTAGTGTAGTGCACAGTATTCAGCTAAAGCTACAAGTTAGTGTAGTGCATCCTCTGAACAGTGTTCAGCTAAAGCTACAAGTTAGTGTAATGCGTCCTCCTCACAGTGTTCAGCTAAAGCTACCAGTTAGTGTAGTGTGACCTCTGCACAGTGTTAAGCTAAAGCTACAAGTTAGTGAAGTGCGTCCTCTTCACAGTGTTCAGCTAAAGCTACAAGTTAGTGTAGTACGACCTCTGCACAGTGTTAAGCTAAAGCTACAAGTTAGTGTAGTGTGTACCCTGAACAGTGTTCAGCTAAAGCTACAAGTCAGTGTAGTGTGTCCTCTGAACAGTGTCCATCTAAAGCTACGTTAGTGTAGTGCACAGTATTCAGCTAAAGCTACAAGTTAGTGTAGTGCGACCTCCTCACAGTGTTCAGCTAAAGCTACAAGTTAGTGTAGTGTGATCTCTGCAAAGTGTTCAGCTAAAGCTACCAGTTAGTGTAGTGCGTCCTCTGAACAGTGTTCATCTAAAGCTACAATTAAGTATAGTGCACAGTGTTCAGCTAAAGCTACAAGTTAGTGTAGTGCATCCTCCTCACAGTGTTTAGCTAAAGCTACAAGTTAGTGTAGTGCAACCTCCTCACAGTGTTTAGCTAAAGCTACCAGTTAGTGTAGTGTGACCTCTGCACAGTGTTCAGGTAAATCTACAAGTTAGTGTAGTGCGTCCTCTGAACAGTGTTCATCTAAAGCTACAAGTTAGTGTAATGCACAGTGTTCAGCTAATGATACAAGTTAGTGTAGTGCGTCCTCTGAACAGTGTTCAGCTAAAGCTACAAGTTAGTGTAGTGCGTCCTCCTCACAGTGTTTAGCTAAAGCTACAAGTTAGTGTAGTGTGACCTCTGCACAGTGTTCAGTTAAAGCTACAAGTTAGTGTAGTGTGTCCTTTGAAGTGTTCAGATAAAGCTGCAAGTTAGTGTAGTGCACAGTGTTCAGCTAAAGCTACAAATTAGTGTAGTGCGTCCTCCTCACAGTGTTCAGCTAAAGCTACAAGTTAGTGTAGTGCGTCCTCTGAACAGTGTTCAATCTAAAGCTACAAGTTAGTGTAGTGCACAGTGTTCAGCTAAAGCTACTAGTTAGTGTAGTACGTCCTCCTCACAGTGTTCAGCTAAAGCTACAAGTTAGTGTAGTGAGACCTCTGCACAGTGTTCAGCTAAAGCTACAAGTTAGTGTAGTGCGTCCTCTGAACAGTGTTCAGCTAAAGCTACAAGTTAGTGTAGTGCATCCTCAGAACAGTGTTCATCTAAAGCTACAAGTTAGTGTAGTACACAGTGTTCAGCTAAAGCTAAAAGTTAGTGTAGTGTGTCCTCCTCACAGTGTTCAGCTAAAGCTACAAGTTAGTGTAGTGCATCCTCCTCACAGTGTTCAGCTAAAGCTACAAGTTAGTGTTGTGCGACCTCTGCACAGTGTTCAGCTAAAGCTACAAGTTAGTGTAGTGTGTCCTCCTCACAGTGTTCAGCTAAAGCTACAAGTTAGTGTAGTGCGTCCTCCGCAGTGTTCAATCTAAATCTACAAGTTAGTGTAGTGCACAGTGTTCAGCTAAAGCTACAAGTTAGTGTAGTGCGTCCTCCTCACAGTGTTCAGTGAAAGCTACAAGTTAGTGTAGTGTGACCTCTGCACAGTGTTCAGCTAAAGCTACAAGTTAGTGTAGTGCAACCTCTGCACGATGTTCAGCTAAAGCTACAAGTTAGTGTAGTGCACAGTGTTCAGCTAAAGCTACAAGTTAGTGTAGTGCATCCTCTGAAGAGTGTTCAGCTAAAGCTACAAGTTAGTGTAGTACGACCTCTGCACAGTGTTCAGCTAAAGCTACAAGTTAGTGTAGTGCATCCTCCTCACAGTGTTCAGCTAAAGCTACAAGTTAGTGTAGTGCATCCTCTGAACATTGTTCAATCTAAAGCTACAAATTAGTGTAGTGCACAGTATTCAGCTAAAGCTACAAGTTAGTGTAGTGTGTCCTCCTCACAGTGTTCAGCTAAAGCTACAAGTTAGTGTAGTTCGTCCTCCACACAGTGTTCAGCTAAAGCTACAAGTTAGTGTAGAACGACCTCTGCACAGTGTTCAGCTAAAGCTACAAGTTAGTGTAGTGCACAGTGTTCAGCAAAAGCTACTAGTTAGTGTAGTACGTCCTACTCACAGTGTTCAGCTAAAGCTACAAGTTAGTGTAGTGTGACCTCTGCACAGTGTTCAGCTAAAGCTACAAGTTAGTGTAGTGCGTCCTCTGAACAGTGTTGAGCTAAAGCTACAAGTCAGTGTAGTGCGTCCTCTGAACAGTGTTCATCTAAAGCAACAAGTTAGTGTAGTGCACAGTGTTCAGCTAAAGCTACAAGTTAGTGCAGTGCGTCCTCCTCACAGTGTTCAGCTAAAGCTACAAGTTAGTGTAGTGCGTCCTCCTCACAGTGTTCAGCTAAAGCTACAAGTTAGTGTAGAAAGACCTCTGCACAGTGTTCAGCTAAAGCTACAAGTTAGTGTAGTGCACAGTGTTCAGCAAAAGCTACTAGTTAGTGTAGTACGTCCTACTCATAGTGTTCAGCTAAAGCTACAAGTTAGTGTAGTGTGACCTCTGCACAGTGTTCAGCTAAAGCTACAAGTTAGTGTAGTGCGTCCTCTGAACAGTGTTGAGCTAAAGCTACAAGTTAGTGTAGTGCGTCCTCTGAACAGTGTTCATCTAAAGCAACAAGTTAGTGTAGTGCACAGTGTTCAGCTAAAGCTAAAAGTTAGTGTAGTGCTTCCTCCTCACAGTGTTCAGCTAATGCTACAAGTTAGTGTAGTGCGTCCTCCTCACAGTGTTCAGCCAAAGCTACAAGTTAGTGTTGTGTGACCTCTGCATAGTGTTCAGCTAAAGCTGCAAGTTAGTGTAGTGCGTCCTCCTCACAGTGTTCAGCTAAAGCTACAAGTTAGTGTAGTGCCATCTCCGCACAGCTTCAATTTAAAGCTACAAGTTAGTGTAGTGCACAATGTTCAGTTAACGCTACAAGTTAGTGTAGTGCGTCCTCCTCACAGTGTTCAACTAAAGCTACAAGTTAGTGTAGTGTGACCTCTGCACAGTGTTTAGCTAAAGCTACAAGTTAGTGTAGTGCGTCCTCTGAACAGAGTTCAGGTAAATCTACAAGTTAGTGTAGTGCGTCCTCTGAACAGTGTTCATCTAAAGCTACAAGTTAGTGTAGTGCACAGTATTCAGCTAAAGCTACAAGTTAGTGTAGTGCGTCCTCCTCACAGTGTTCAGCTAAAGCTACAAGTTTGTGTAGTGTGATCTCTGCATAGTGTTCAGCTAAAGCTACAAGTTAGTGTAGTGCGTCCTCTGAACATTGTTCATCTAAAGCTACAATTAAGTGTAGTGCACAGTGTTCAGCTAAAGCTACAAGTTAGTGTAGTGCGTCCTCCTCACAGTGTTTAGCTAAAGCTACAAGTTAGTGTAGTGTTACCTCTGCACAGTGTTTAGCTAAATCTACAAGTTAGTGTAGTGCGTCCTCTGAACAGTGTTCATCTAAAGCTACAAGTTAGTGTAGTGCACAGTGTTTAGCTAAAGCTACAAGTTAGTGTAGTGCGTCCTCTGAACAGTGTTCAGCTAAAGCTACAAGTTAATGTAGTGCGTCCTCCTCACAGTGTTCTGCTAAAGCTACAAGTTAGTGTAGTGCGTCCTCCTCACAGTGTTTAGCTAAAGCTACAAGTTAGTGTAGTGTGACCTCTGCACAGTGTTCAGTTAAAGCTACAAGTTAGTGTAGTGTGTCCTCTGAAGTGTTCAGATAAAGCTTCAAGTTAGTGTAGTGCACAGTGTTCAGCTAAAGCTACAAATTAGTGTAGTGCGTCCTCCTCACAATGTTCAGCTAAAGCTACAAGTTAGTGTAGTGCGTCCTCCTCACAGTTTTCAATCTAAAGCTACAAGTTAGTGTAGTGCACAGTGTTCAGCTAAAGCTACTAGTTAGTGTAGTACGTCCTCCTCACAGTGTTCAGCTAAAGCTACAAGTTAGTGTAGTGTGTCCTCCTCACAGTGTTCAGCTAAAGCTACAAGTTAGTGTAGTGCGTCCTCCGCAGTGTTCAGTCTAAAGCTACAAGTTAGTGTAGTGCACAGTGTTCAGCTAAAGCTACAAGTTAGTGTAGTGCGTCCTCCTCACAGTGTTCAGCGAAAGCTACAAGTTAGTGTAGTGTGACCTCTGCACAGTGTTCAGCTAAAGCTACAAGTTAGTGTAGTGAATCCTCTGAACAGTGTTCAGCTAAAGCTAAAAGTTAGTGTAGTGCGTCCTCTGAACAGAATTCATCTAAAGCTACAAGTTAGTGTAGTGCACAGTGGTCAGCAAAAGCTACAAGTTAGTGTAGTGCGTCCTCCTCACAGTGTTCAGCTAAAGCTACAAGTTAGTGTAGTGCATCCACCTCACAGTGTTCAGCTAAAGCTACAAGTTAGTGTAGTGCATCCTCTGAACAGTGTTCAATCTAAAGCTACAAATTAGTGTAGTGCACAGTATTCAGCTAAAGCTACAAGTTAGTGTAGTGCGTCCTCCTCACAGTGTTCAGCTAAAGCTACAAGTTATTGTAGTGCGTCCTCCTCACAGTGTTCAGCTAAAGCTACAAGTTAGTGTAGAACGACCTCTGCACAGTGTTCAGCTAAAGCTACAAGTTAGTGTAGTGCACAGTGTTCAGTAAAAGCTACTAGTTAGTGTAGTACGTCCTACTCACAGTGTTCAGCTAAAGCTACAAGTTAGTGTAGTGTGACCTCTGCACAGGGTTCAGCTAAAGCTACAAGTTAGTGTAGTGCGTCCTCTGAAAAGTGTTGAGCTAAAGCTACAAGTTATTGTAGTGCGTCCTCTGAACAGTGTTCATCTAAAGCAACAAGTTAGTGTAGTGCACAGTTTACAGCTAAAGCTAAAAGTTAGTGTAGTGCGTCCTCCTCACAGTGTTCAGCTAATGCTACAAGTTAGTGTAGTGCCTCCTCCTCACAGTGTTCAGCCAAAGCTACAAGTTAGTGTTGTGTGACCTCTGCATAGTGTTCAGCTAAAGCTGCAAGTTAGTGTAGTGCGTCCTCCTCACAGTGTTCAGCTAAAGCTACAAGTTAGTGTAGTGCGTCCTCGGCACAGCTTCAATCTAAAGCTACAAGTTAGTGTAGTGCACAATGTTCAGCTAAAGCTACAAGTGAGTGTAGTGCGTCCTCCTCACAGTGTTCAGCTAAAGCTACAAGTTAGTGTAGTGTGACCTCTGCACAATGTTTAGCTAAAGCTACAAGTTAGTGTAGTGTGTCCCCTGAACAGAGTTCAGGTAAATCTACAAGTTAGTGTAGTGCGTCCTCTGAACAGTGTTCATCTAAAGCTACAAGTTAGTGTAGTGCACAGTATTCAGTAGGGATGAGCCGAACACCCCCCTGTTCGGTTCGCACCAGAACATGCGAACAGGAAAAAAGTTCGTTCGAACATGCGAACACCGTTAAAGTCTATGGGACACGAACATGAACAATCAAAAGTGCTAATTTTCAAGGCTTATATGCAAGTTATTGTCATAAAAAGTGTTTGGGGACCTGGGTCCTGCCCCAGGGGACATGGATCAATGCAAAAAAAAGTTTTAAAAACGGCCGTTTTTTCAGGAGCAGTGATTTTAATAATGCTTAAAGTCAAACAATAAAAGTGTAATATCCCTTTAAATTTCGTACCTGGGGGGTGTCTATAGTTTGCCTGTAAAGGGGCGCATGTTTCCTGTGTTTAGAACAGTCTGACAGCAAAATGACATTTTGAATGAAAAAACTCATTTAAAACTACCCGCGGCTATTGCATTGCCGACAATACACATAGAAGTTCATTGATAAAAACGGCATGGGAATTCCCCAAAGGGGAACCCCGAACCAAAATTAAAAAAAAAAAATGACGTGGGGGTCCCCCTAAATTCCATACCAGGCCCTTCAGGTCTGGTATGGATATTAAGGGGAACCCCGGCCAAAATTAAAAAAAAAAAAATGACGTGGGGTTCCCCCTAAATTCCATACCAGACCCTTCAGGTCTGGTATGGATTTTAAGGGGAACCCCGCGCCAAAAAAAAAAAAAAAAAAAAACGGCGTGGGGTCCCCCCAAAAATCCATACCAGACCCTTATCCGAGCACGCAACCTGGCAGGCCACAGGAAAAGAGGGGGGGACAAGAGTGCGGCCCCCCCTCCCTCCTGAACCGTACCAGGCCACATGCCCTCAACATTGGGAGGGTGCTTTGGGGTAGCCCCCCAAAACACCTTGTACCCATGTTGATGAGGACAAGGGCCTCATCCCCACAACCCTGGCCGGTGGTTGTGGGGGTCTGTGGGCGGGGGGCTTATCGGAATCTGGAAGCCCCCTTTAACAAGGTGACCCCCAGATCCCGGCCCCCCCCCTGTGTGAAATGGTAAGGGGGTACATAAGTACCCCTACCATTTCACGAAAAAAGTGTCAAAAATGTTAAAAATGACAAGAGACAGTTTTTGACAATTCCTTTATTTAAATGCTTCTTCTTTCTTCTATCTTCCTTCATCTTCTGGTTCTTCTGGCTCTTCTGGTTCTTCTGGTTCTTCCTCCGGCGTTCTCGTCCAGCATCTCCTCTGCGGCGTCTTCTGTCTTCTTCTCCTCGGGCCGCTCCGCACCCATGGCATGGGGGGGAGGCTCCCGCTCTTCTCTTCTTCTCTTCTTCTTTTCTTCTTTTCTTCTTTTCTTCTCTTCTTCTCTTCTTCTTCATTTTCTTCTCCGGGCCGCTCCGCAATCCATGCTGGCATGGAGGGAGGCTCCCGCTGTGTGACGGCGCTCCTCGTCTGACAGTTCTTAAATAACGGGGGGGGGCCACCCGGTGACCCCGCCCCCCTCTGACGCACGGTGACTTGACGGGACTTCCCTGTGACGTCACGGGGAATGCCACAGGGAAGTCCCGTCAAGTCACCGTGCGTCAGAGGGGGGCGGGGTCACCGGGTGGCCCCGCCCCCCGTTATTTAAGAACTGTCAGACGAGGAGCGCCGTCACACAGCGGGAGCCTCCCTCCATGCCAGCATGGATTGCGGAGCGGCCCGGAGAAGAAAATGAAGAAGAAGAGAAGAAGAGAAGAAAAGAAGAAAAGAAGAAAAGAAGAAGAGAAGAAGAGAAGAGCGGGAGCCTCCCCCCCATGCCATGGGTGCGGAGCGGCCCGAGGAGAAGAAGACAGAAGACGCCGCGGAGGAGATGCTGGACGAGAACGCCGGAGGAAGAACCAGAAGAACCAGAAGAGCCAGAAGAACCAGAAGATGAAGGAAGATAGAAGAAAGAAGAAGCATTTAAATAAAGGAATTGTCAAAAACTGTCTCTTGTCATTTTTAACATTTTTGACACTTTTTTCGTGAAATGGTAGGGGTACTTATGTACCCCCTTACCATTTCACACAGGGGGGGGGCCGGGATCTGGGGGTCACCTTGTTAAAGGGGGCTTCCAGATTCCGATAAGCCCCCGCCCGCAGACCCCCACAACCACCGGCCAGGGTTGTGGGGATGAGGCCCTTGTCCTCATCAACATGGGGACAAGGTGTTTTGGGGGGCTACCCCAAAGCACCCTCCCAATGTTGAGGGCATGTGGCCTGGTACGGTTCAGGAGGGAGGGGGGGCCGCACTCTTGTCCCCCCCTCTTTTCCTGCGGCCTGCCAGGTTGCGTGCTCGGATAAGGGTCTGGTATGGATTTTTGGGGGGACCCCACGCCGTTTTTTTTTTTTTTTTTGGCGCGGGGTTCCCCTTAAAATCCATACCAGACCTGAAGGGTCTGGTATGGAATTTAGGGGGAACCCCACGTCATTTTTTTTTTTTTTTTTTTGGCCGGGGTTCCCCTTAATATCCATACCAGACCTGAAGGGCCTGGTATGGAATTTAGGGGGACCCCCACGTCATTTTTTTTTTTTAATTGTGGTTCGGGGTTCCCCTTTGGGGAATTCCCATGCCGTTTTTATCAATGAACTTCTATGTGTATTGTCGGCAATGCAATAGCCGCGGGTAGTTTTAAATGAGTTTTTTCCTTCAAAATGTCATTTTGCTGTCAGACTGTTCTAAACACAGGAAACATGCGCCCCTTTACAGGCACACTATAGACACCCCCCAGGTACGAAATTTAAAGGGATATTACACTTTTATTGATTGACTTTAAGTATTATTAAAATCACTACTCCTGAAAAAACGGCCGTTTTTAAAACTTTTTTTTGCATTGATCCATGTCCCCTGGGGCAGGACCCAGGTCCCCAAACACTTTTTATGACAATAACTTGCATATTAGCCTTTAAAATTAGCACTTTTGATTTCTCCCATAGACTTTTAAAGGGTGTTCCGCGGCATTCGAATTTGCCGCGAACACCCCAAATTGTTCGCTGTTCGGTGAACTTGCGAACAGCCAATGTTCGAGTCGAACTTGAGTTCGACTCGAACTCGAAGCTCATCACTAGTATTCAGCTAAAGCTACAATTTAGTGTAGTGCGTCCTCCTCACAGTGTTCAGCTAAAGCTACAAGTTCGTGTAGTGTGATCTCTGCATAGTGTTCAGCTAAAGCTACAAGTTAGTGTAGTGCGTCCTCTGAACAGTGTTCATCTAAAGCTACAATTAAGTGTAGTGCACAGTGTTCAGCTAAAGCTACAAGTTAGTGTAGTGCGTCCTCCTCACAGTGTTTAGCTAAAGCCACAAGTTAGTGTAGTGTTACCTCTGCACAGTGTTTAGCTAAAGCTACAAGTTAGTGTAGTGCGTCCTCTGAACAGAGTTCAGGTAAATCTACAAGTTAATGTAGTGCGTCCTCTGAACAGTGTTCATCTAAAGCTACAAGTTAGAGTAGTGCACAGTGTTCAGCTAAAGCTACAAGTTAGTGTAGTGCGTCCTCTGAACAGTGTTCAGCTAAAGCTACAAGTTAATGTAGTGCGTCCTCCTCACAGTGTTCTGCTAAAGCTACAAGTTAGTGTAGTGCGTCCTCCTCACAGTGTTTAGCTAAAGCTACAAGTTAGTGTAGTGTGACCTCTGCACAGTGTTCAGTTAAAGCTACAAGTTAGTGTAGTGTGTCCTCTGAAGTGTTCAGATAAAGCTGCAAGTTAGTGTAGTGCACAGTGTTCAGCTAAAGCTACAAATTAGTGTAGTGCGTCCTCCTCACAATGTTCAGCTAAAGCTACAAGTTAGTGTAGTGCGTCCTCCTCACAGTGTTCAATCTAAAGCTACAAGTTAGTGTAGTGCACAGTGTTCAGCTAAAGCTACTAGTTAGTGTAGTACGTCCTCCTCACAGTGTACAGCTAAAGCTACAAGTTAGTGTAGTGTGACCTCTGCACAGTGTTAAGCTAAAGCTATAAGTTAGTGTAGTGCGTCCTCTGAACAGTGTTCAGCTAAAGCTACAAGTTAGTGTAGTGCATCCTCTGAACAGTGTTCATCTAAAGCTACAAGTTAGTGTAGTACACAGTGTTCAGCTAAAGCTAAAAGTTTGTGTAGTCCGTCCTCCTCACAGTGTTCAGCTAAAGCTACAAGTTAGTGTAGTGCATCCTCCTCACAGTGTTCAGCTAAAGCTACAAGTTAGTGTTGTACGACCTCTGCACAGTGTTCAGCTAAAGCTACAAGTTAATGTAGTGTGTAATCCTCACAGTGTTCAGCAAAGCTACAAGTTAGTGTAGTGCGTCCTCCGCACAGTGTTCAATCTAAAGCTACAAGTTAGTGTAGTGCACAGTGTTCAGCTAAAGCTACAAGTTAGTGTAGTGCGTCCTCCTCACAGTGTTCAGCTAAAGCTACAAGTTAGTGTAGTGTGACCTCTCCACAGTGTTCAGCTAAAGCTACAAATTAGTGCAGTGCATCCTCTGAACAGTGTTAAGCTAAAGCTACAAGTTAGTGTATTGTGTCCTCTGAACAGAATTCATCTAAAGCTACAAGTTAGTGTAGTACACAGTGTTCAGCTAAAGCTAAAAGTTAGTGTAGTGCGTCCTCCTCACAGTGTTCAGCTAAAGCTACAAGTTAGTGTAGTGCATCCTCCTCACAGTGTTCAGTTAAAGCTACAAGTTATTGATGTGCGACCTCTGCACAGTGTTCAGCTAAAGCTACAAGTTAGTGTAGTGTGTCCTCATCACAGTGTTCAGCTAAAGCTACAAGGTAGTGTAGTGCGTCCTCCGCAGTTTTCAATCTAAAGCTACAAGTTAGTGTAGTGCACAGTGTTCAGCTAAAGCTACAAGTTAGTGTAGTGCGTCCTCCTCACAGTGTTCAGCTAAAGCTAGAAATTAGTGTAGTGTGACCTCTGCACAGTGTTCAGCTAAAGCTACAAGTTAGTGTAGTGCATCCTCTGAACAGTGTTCAGCTAAAGCTACAAGTTAGTGTAGTGCGTCCTCTGAACAGAATTCATCTAAAGCTACAAGTTAGTGTAGTGCACAGTGTTCAGCTAAAGCTACAAGTTAGTGTAGTGCGTCCTCCTCACAGTGTTCAGATAAAGCTACAAGTTAGTGTAGTGTGACCTCTGCACAGTGTTCAGCTAAAGCTACAAGTTAGTGTAGTGCATCCTCTGAACAGTGTTCAGCTAAAGCTACAAGTTAGTGTAGTGCGTCCTCTGAACAGAATTCATCTAAAGCTACAAGTTAGTGTAGTGCACAGTGGTCAGCTAAAGCTACAAGTTAGTGTAGTGCGTCCTCCTCACAGTGTTCAGCTAAAGCTACAAGTTAGTGTAGTGTATCCTCCTCACAGTGTTCAGCTAAAGCTACAAGTTAGTGTAGTGCAACCTCTGCACAATGTTCAGCTAAAGCTACAAGTTAGTGTAGTGCAGAGTGTTCAGCTATAGCTACAAGTTAGTGTAGTGCATTCTCTGAAGAGTGTTCAGCTAAAGCTACAAGTTAGTGTAGTGCGTCCTCCTCACAGTGTTCAGCTAAAGCTACAAGATAGTGTAGTGTGACCTCTGCACAGTGTTCAGCTAAAGCTACAAGTTAGTGAAGTGCGTCCTCTTCACAGTGTTCAGCTAAAACTACAAGTTAGTGTAGTACGACCTCTGCACAGTGTTAAGCTAAAGCTAAAAGTTAGTGTAGTGCGTCCTCCTCACAGTGTTCAGCTAAAGCTACAAGTTAGTGTAGTGCGTCCTCTGAACAGTGTTCAATCTAAAGCTACAAATTAGTGTAGTGCACAGTATTCAGCTAAAGCTACAAGTTAGTGTAGTGCGTCCTCCTCACAGTGTTCAGCTAAAGCTACAAGTTAGTGTAGTGCGTCCTCCTCACAGTGTTCAGCTAAAGCTACAAGTTAGTGTAGAACGACCTCTGCACGGTGTTCAGCTAAAGCTACAAGTTAGTGTAGTGCACAGTGTTCAGCAAAAGCTACTATTTAGTGCAGTACATCCTACTTACAGTGTTCAGCTAAAGCTACAAGTTAGTGTAGATCGACCTCTGCACGGTGTTCAGCTAAAGCTACAAGTTAGTGTAGTGCACATTGTTCAGCAAAAGCTACTAGTTAGTGTAGTACGTCCTACTCACAGTGTTCAGCTAAAGCTAAAAGTTAGTGTAGTGTGACCTCTGCACAGTGTTCAGCTAAAGCTACAAGTTAGTGTACTGCGTCCTCTGAACAGTGTTGAGCTAAAGCTACAAGTTAGTGTAGTGCGTCCTCTGAACAGTGTTCATCTAAAGCAACAAGTTAGTGTAGTGCACAGTGTTCAGCTAAAGCTAAAAGTTAGTGTAGTGCGTCCTCCTCACAGTGTTCAGCTAATGCTACAAGTTAGTGTAGTGCGTCCTCCTCACAGTGTTCAGCCAAAGCTACAAGTAAGTGTTGTGCGACCTCTGCACAGTGTTCAGCTAAAGCTAAAAGTTAGTGTAGTGCGTCCTCCTCACTGTGTTCAGCTAAAGCTACAAGTTAGTGTAGTGCGTCCTCTGCACAGCTTCAATCTAAAGCTATAAGTTAGTGTAGTGCACAGTGTTCAGCTAAAGCTACAAGTTAGTGTAGTGCGTCCTCCTCACAGTGCTCAACTAACGCTACAAGTTAGTGTAGTGGGACCTCTGCACAGTGTTCAGCTAAAGCTACAAGTTAGTGTAATGCGTCCTCTGAACAGTGTTCAGCTAAAGCTACAAGTTAGTGCAGTGCGTCCTCTGAACAGAATTCATCTAAAGCTACAAGTTAGTGTGGTGCACAGTGGTCAGCTAAAGCTTCAAGTTAGTGTAGTGTGACCTCTGCACAGTGTTCAGCTAAAGCTACAAGTTAGTGTAGTGCATCCTCTGAAGTGTTCAGATAAAACTACATGTTAGTGTAGTGCACAGTGTTCAGCTAAAGCTACAAGTTAATGTAGTGCGTCCCCCTCACAGTGTTCAGCTAAAGCTACAAGTTAGTGAAGTGCGTCTTCCTCACAGTGTTCAGGTAAAGCTATAAGTTAGTGTAGTGCGTCCTTCTCACAGTGTTCAGCTAAAGCTACAAGTTAGTGTAGTGTGTCCTCCGCACAGTGTTTAATCTAAAGCTACAAGTTAGTTGAGTGCACAGTGTTCAGCTAAAGCTACAAGTTAGTGTAGTGCGTCCTCCTCACAGTGTTCAGCTAAAGCTACAAGTTAGTGTAGTGTGACCTATGCACAGTGTTCAGCTAAAGCTACAAGTTAGTGTAGTGCGTTCTCTGAAGTGTTCAGATAAAGCTGCATGTTAGTGTAGTGCACAGTGTTCAGCTAAAGCTATAAGTTAGTGTAGTGTGATCTCTGCACATTGTTCAGCTAAAGCTACAAGTTAGTGTAGTGCGTCCTCCTCACAGTGTTCAGCTAAAGCTACAAGTTAGTGTAGTGCGTCCTCCTCAGAGTGTTCAATCTAAAGCTACAAGTTAGTGTAGTGCACAGTGTTCAGCTAAAGCTACTAGTTAGTGTAGTAGGTCCTCCTCACAGTGTTCAGCTAAAGCTACAAGTTAGTGTAGTGTGACCTCTGCACAGTGTTCAGCTAAAGCTATAAGTTAGTGTAGTGCGTCCTCTGAACAGTGTTCAGCTAAAGCTACAAGTTAGTGTAGTGCATCCTCTGAACAGTTTTCATCTAAAGCTACAAGTTAGTGTAGTACACAGTGTTCAGCTAAAGCTAAAAGTTAGTGTAGTGCGTCCTCCTCACAGTGTTCAGCTAAAGCTACAAGTTAGTGTAGTGCATCCTCCTCACAGTGTTCAGCTAAAGCTACAAGTTAGTGTTGTGCGACCTCTGCACAGTGTTCAGCTAAAGCTACAAGTTAGTGTAGTGTGTAATCCTCACAGTGTTCAGCTAAAGCTACAAGTTAGTGTAGTGCGTCCTCCGCTCAGTGTTCAATCTAATGCTACAAGTTAGTGTAGTGCACAGTGTTCAGCTAAAGCTACAAGTTAGTGTAGTGCGTCCTCCTCACAGTGTTCAGCTAAAGCTACAAGTTAGTGTAGTGTGACCTCTCCACAGTGTTCAGCTAAAGCTACAAGTTAGTGCAGTGCTTCCTCTGAACAGTGTTAAGCTAAAGCTACAAGTTAGTGTATTGCGTCCTCTAAACAGAATTCATCTAAAGCTACAAGTTAGTGTAGTGCACAGTGGTCAGCTAAAGCTACAAGTTAGTGTAGTGCATCCTCCTCACAGTGTTCAGCTAAAGCTATAAGTTAGTGTAGTGTGTCCTCCTCACAGTGTTCAGCTAAAGCTACAAGTTAGTGTAGTGCAACCTCTGCACAATGTTCAGCTAAAGCTACAAGTTAGTGTAGTGCACAGTGTTCAGCTAAAGCTACAAGTTAGTGTAGTGCATCCTCTGAAGAGTGTTCAGCTAAAGCTACAAGTTAGTGTAGTGCGTCCTCCTCACAGTGTTCAGCTAAAGCTACAAGTTAGTGTAGTGTGACCTCTGCACAGTGTTCAGCTAAAGCTACAAGTTAGTGAAGTGCGTCCTCTTCACAGTGTTCAGCTAAAGCTACAAGTTAGTGTAGTACGACCTCTGCACAGTGTTCAGCTAAAGCTACAAGTTAGTGTAGTGTGTACCCTGAACAGTGTTCAGCTAAAGCTACAAGTTAGTGTAGTGCACCCTCTGAACAGTGTCCATCTAAAGCTACGTTAGTGTAGTGCACAGTATTCAGCTAAAGCTACAAGTTAGTGTAATGCGTCCTCCTCACAGTGTTCAGCTAAAGCTACAAGTTAGTGTAGTGTGATCTCTGCAAAGTGTTCAGCTAAAGCTACAAGTTAGTGTAGTGCGTCCTCTGAACAGTGTTCATCTAAAGCTACAAATAAGTGTAGTGCACAGTGTTCAACTAAAGCTACAAGTTAGTGTAGTGCGTCCTCCTCACAGTGTTCAACTAACGCTACAAGTTAGTGTAGTATGACCTCTGCACAGTGTTCAGCTAAAGCTACAAGTTAGTGTAATGCGTCCTCTGAACAGTGTTCAGCTAAAGCTACAAGTTAGTGCAGTGCGTCCTCTGAACAGAATTCATCTAAAGCTACAAGTTAGTGTAGTGCACAGCGGTCAGCTAAAGCTTCAAGTTAGTGTAGTGTGACCTCTGCACAGTGTTCAGCTAAAGCTACAAGTTAGTGTAGTGCATCCTCTGAAGTGTTCAGATAAAACTACAAGTTAGTGTAGTGCACAGTGTTCAGCTAAAGCTACAAGTTAATGTAGTGCGTCCCCCTCACAGTGTTCACCTAAAGCTACAAGTTAGTGAAGTGCGTCTTCCTCACAGTGTTCAGCTAAAGCTACAAGTTAGTGAAGTGCGTCCTCTTCACAGTGGTCAGCTAAAGCTACAAGTTAGTGTAGTATGACCTCTGCACAGTGTTCAGCTAAAGCTACAAGTTAATGTAGTGTGTACCCTGAACAGTGTTCAGCTAAAGCTACAAGTTAGTGTAGTGCATCCTCTGAACAGTGTCCATCTAAAGCTACGTTAGTGTAGTGCACAGTATTCAGCTAAAGCTACAAGTTAGTGTAGTGCGTCCTCCTCACAGTGTTCAGCTAAAGCTACAAGTTAGTGTAGTGTGATCTCTGCAAAGTTTTCAGCTAAAGCTACAAGTTAGTGTAGTGCGTCCTCTGAACAGTGTTCATCTAAAGCTACAATTAAGTGTAGTGCACAGTGTTCAACTAAAGCTACAAGTTAGTGTAGTGCATCCTCCTCACAGTGTTTAGCTAAAGCTACAAGTTAGTGTAGTGTGACCTCTGCACAGTGTTTAGCTAAAGCTACAAGTTAGTGTAGTGCGTTCTCTGAACAGAGTTCAGGTAAATCTACAAGTTAGTGTAGTGCGTCCTCTGAACAGTGTTCATCTAAAGCTACAAGTTATTGTAGTGCGTCCTCCTCACAGTGTTTAGATAAAGCTACAAGTTAGTGTAGTGTGACCTCTGCACATTGTTCAGTTAAAGCTACAAGTTAGTGTACTGTGTCCTCTGAAGTGTTCAGATAAAGCTGCAAGTTAGTGTAGTGCACAGTGTTCAGCTAAAGCTACAAATTAGTGTAGTGCGTCCTCCTCACAGTGTTCAGCTAAAGCTACAAGTTAGTGTAGTGCGTCCTCCTCACATTGTTCAATCTAAAGCTACAAGTTAGTGTAGTGCACAGTGTTCAGCTAAAGCTACTAGTTAGTGTAGTGCGTCCTCCTCACAGTGTTCAGCTAAAGCAACAAGTTAGTGTAGTGTGACCTCTGCACAATGTTCAGCTAAAGCTACAAGTTAGTGTAGTGCACAGTGTTCAGCTAAAGCTACAAGATAGTGTAGTGCATCCTCTGAAGAGTGTTCAGCTAAAGCTACAAGCTAGTGTAGTGCGTCCTCCTCACAGTGTTCACTAAAGCTACAAGATAGTGTAGTGTGACCTCTGCACAGTGTTCAGCTAAAGCTACAAGTTAGTGAAGTGCGTCCTCCTCACAGTGTTCAGCTAAAGCTACAAGTTAGTGTAGTGTGACCTCTGCACAGTGTTCAGCTAAAGCTACAAGTTAGTGTAGTGCATCCTATGAACAGTGTTCAGCTAAAGCTACAAGTTAGTGTAGTGCGTCCTCTGAACAGAATTCATCTAAAGCTACAAGTTAGTGTAGTGCACAGTGGTCAGCTAAAGCTACAAGTTAGTGTAGTGCGTCCTCCTCACAGTGTTCAGCTAAGGCTACAAGTTAGTGTAGTGTGTCCTCCTCACAGTGTTCAGCTAAAGCTACAAGTTAGTGTAGTGCAACCTCTGCACAATGTTCAGCTAAAGCTACAAGTTAGTGTAGTGCACAGTGTTCAGCTAAAGCTACAAGTTAGTGTAGTGCATCCTCTGAAGAGTGTTCAGCTAAAGCTACAAGTTAGTGTAGTGCGTCCTCCTCACAGTGTTCACTAAAGCTACAAGATAGTGTAGCGTGACCTCTGCACAGTGTTCAGCTAAAGCTACAAGTTAGTGAAGTGCGTCCTCTTCACAGTGTTCAGCTAAAGCTACAAGTTAGTGTAGTACGACCTCTGCACAGTGTTCAGCTAAAGCTACAAGTTAGTGTACTGCGTCCTCCTCACAGTGTTCAGCTAAAGCTACAAGTTAGTGTAGTGCGTCCTCTGAACAGTGTTCAATCTAAAGCTACAAATTAGTGTAGTGCACAGTATTCAGCTAAAGCTACAAGTTAGTGTAGTGCGTCCTCCTCACAGTGTTCAGCTAAAGCTACAAGTTAGTGTAGTGCGTCCTCCTCACAGTGTTCAGCTAAAGCTACAAGTTAGTGTAGAACGACCTCTGCACGGTGTTCAGCTAAAGCTACAAGTTAGTGTAGTGCACAGTGTTCAGCAAAAGCTACTATTTAGTGCAGTACATCCTACTTACAGTGTTCAGCTAAAGCTACAAGTTAGTGTAGATCGACCTCTGCACGGTGTTCAGCTAAAGCTACAAGTTAGTGTAGTGCACATTGTTCAGCAAAAGCTACTAGTTAGTGTAGTACGTCCTACTCACAGTGTTCAGCTAAAGCTAAAAGTTAGTGTAGTGTGACCTCTGCACAGTGTTCAGCTAAAGCTACAAGTTAGTGTACTGCGTCCTCTGAACAGTGTTGAGCTAAAGCTACAAGTTAGTGTAGTGCGTCCTCTGAACAGTGTTCATCTAAAGCAACAAGTTAGTGTAGTGCACAGTGTTCAGCTAAAGCTAAAAGTTAGTGTAGTGCGTCCTCCTCACAGTGTTCAGCTAATGCTACAAGTTAGTGTAGTGCGTCCTCCTCACAGTGTTCAGCCAAAGCTACAAGTAAGTGTTGTGCGACCTCTGCACAGTGTTCAGCTAAAGCTAAAAGTTAGTGTAGTGCGTCCTCCTCACTGTGTTCAGCTAAAGCTACAAGTTAGTGTAGTGCGTCCTCTGCACAGCTTCAATCTAAAGCTATAAGTTAGTGTAGTGCACAGTGTTCAGCTAAAGCTACAAGTTAGTGTAGTGCGTCCTCCTCACAGTGCTCAACTAACGCTACAAGTTAGTGTAGTGGGACCTCTGCACAGTGTTCAGCTAAAGCTACAAGTTAGTGTAATGCGTCCTCTGAACAGTGTTCAGCTAAAGCTACAAGTTAGTGCAGTGCGTCCTCTGAACAGAATTCATCTAAAGCTACAAGTTAGTGTGGTGCACAGTGGTCAGCTAAAGCTTCAAGTTAGTGTAGTGTGACCTCTGCACAGTGTTCAGCTAAAGCTACAAGTTAGTGTAGTGCATCCTCTGAAGTGTTCAGATAAAACTACATGTTAGTGTAGTGCACAGTGTTCAGCTAAAGCTACAAGTTAATGTAGTGCGTCCCCCTCACAGTGTTCAGCTAAAGCTACAAGTTAGTGAAGTGCGTCTTCCTCACAGTGTTCAGGTAAAGCTATAAGTTAGTGTAGTGCGTCCTTCTCACAGTGTTCAGCTAAAGCTACAAGTTAGTGTAGTGTGTCCTCCGCACAGTGTTTAATCTAAAGCTACAAGTTAGTTGAGTGCACAGTGTTCAGCTAAAGCTACAAGTTAGTGTAGTGCGTCCTCCTCACAGTGTTCAGCTAAAGCTACAAGTTAGTGTAGTGTGACCTATGCACAGTGTTCAGCTAAAGCTACAAGTTAGTGTAGTGCGTTCTCTGAAGTGTTCAGATAAAGCTGCATGTTAGTGTAGTGCACAGTGTTCAGCTAAAGCTATAAGTTAGTGTAGTGTGATCTCTGCACATTGTTCAGCTAAAGCTACAAGTTAGTGTAGTGCGTCCTCCTCACAGTGTTCAGCTAAAGCTACAAGTTAGTGTAGTGCGTCCTCCTCAGAGTGTTCAATCTAAAGCTACAAGTTAGTGTAGTGCACAGTGTTCAGCTAAAGCTACTAGTTAGTGTAGTAGGTCCTCCTCACAGTGTTCAGCTAAAGCTACAAGTTAGTGTAGTGTGACCTCTGCACAGTGTTCAGCTAAAGCTATAAGTTAGTGTAGTGCGTCCTCTGAACAGTGTTCAGCTAAAGCTACAAGTTAGTGTAGTGCATCCTCTGAACAGTTTTCATCTAAAGCTACAAGTTAGTGTAGTACACAGTGTTCAGCTAAAGCTAAAAGTTAGTGTAGTGCGTCCTCCTCACAGTGTTCAGCTAAAGCTACAAGTTAGTGTAGTGCATCCTCCTCACAGTGTTCAGCTAAAGCTACAAGTTAGTGTTGTGCGACCTCTGCACAGTGTTCAGCTAAAGCTACAAGTTAGTGTAGTGTGTAATCCTCACAGTGTTCAGCTAAAGCTACAAGTTAGTGTAGTGCGTCCTCCGCTCAGTGTTCAATCTAATGCTACAAGTTAGTGTAGTGCACAGTGTTCAGCTAAAGCTACAAGTTAGTGTAGTGCGTCCTCCTCACAGTGTTCAGCTAAAGCTACAAGTTAGTGTAGTGTGACCTCTCCACAGTGTTCAGCTAAAGCTACAAGTTAGTGCAGTGCTTCCTCTGAACAGTGTTAAGCTAAAGCTACAAGTTAGTGTATTGCGTCCTCTAAACAGAATTCATCTAAAGCTACAAGTTAGTGTAGTGCACAGTGGTCAGCTAAAGCTACAAGTTAGTGTAGTGCATCCTCCTCACAGTGTTCAGCTAAAGCTATAAGTTAGTGTAGTGTGTCCTCCTCACAGTGTTCAGCTAAAGCTACAAGTTAGTGTAGTGCAACCTCTGCACAATGTTCAGCTAAAGCTACAAGTTAGTGTAGTGCACAGTGTTCAGCTAAAGCTACAAGTTAGTGTAGTGCATCCTCTGAAGAGTGTTCAGCTAAAGCTACAAGTTAGTGTAGTGCGTCCTCCTCACAGTGTTCAGCTAAAGCTACAAGTTAGTGTAGTGTGACCTCTGCACAGTGTTCAGCTAAAGCTACAAGTTAGTGAAGTGCGTCCTCTTCACAGTGTTCAGCTAAAGCTACAAGTTAGTGTAGTACGACCTCTGCACAGTGTTCAGCTAAAGCTACAAGTTAGTGTAGTGTGTACCCTGAACAGTGTTCAGCTAAAGCTACAAGTTAGTGTAGTGCACCCTCTGAACAGTGTCCATCTAAAGCTACGTTAGTGTAGTGCACAGTATTCAGCTAAAGCTACAAGTTAGTGTAATGCGTCCTCCTCACAGTGTTCAGCTAAAGCTACAAGTTAGTGTAGTGTGATCTCTGCAAAGTGTTCAGCTAAAGCTACAAGTTAGTGTAGTGCGTCCTCTGAACAGTGTTCATCTAAAGCTACAAATAAGTGTAGTGCACAGTGTTCAACTAAAGCTACAAGTTAGTGTAGTGCGTCCTCCTCACAGTGTTCAACTAACGCTACAAGTTAGTGTAGTATGACCTCTGCACAGTGTTCAGCTAAAGCTACAAGTTAGTGTAATGCGTCCTCTGAACAGTGTTCAGCTAAAGCTACAAGTTAGTGCAGTGCGTCCTCTGAACAGAATTCATCTAAAGCTACAAGTTAGTGTAGTGCACAGCGGTCAGCTAAAGCTTCAAGTTAGTGTAGTGTGACCTCTGCACAGTGTTCAGCTAAAGCTACAAGTTAGTGTAGTGCATCCTCTGAAGTGTTCAGATAAAACTACAAGTTAGTGTAGTGCACAGTGTTCAGCTAAAGCTACAAGTTAATGTAGTGCGTCCCCCTCACAGTGTTCACCTAAAGCTACAAGTTAGTGAAGTGCGTCTTCCTCACAGTGTTCAGCTAAAGCTACAAGTTAGTGAAGTGCGTCCTCTTCACAGTGGTCAGCTAAAGCTACAAGTTAGTGTAGTATGACCTCTGCACAGTGTTCAGCTAAAGCTACAAGTTAATGTAGTGTGTACCCTGAACAGTGTTCAGCTAAAGCTACAAGTTAGTGTAGTGCATCCTCTGAACAGTGTCCATCTAAAGCTACGTTAGTGTAGTGCACAGTATTCAGCTAAAGCTACAAGTTAGTGTAGTGCGTCCTCCTCACAGTGTTCAGCTAAAGCTACAAGTTAGTGTAGTGTGATCTCTGCAAAGTTTTCAGCTAAAGCTACAAGTTAGTGTAGTGCGTCCTCTGAACAGTGTTCATCTAAAGCTACAATTAAGTGTAGTGCACAGTGTTCAACTAAAGCTACAAGTTAGTGTAGTGCATCCTCCTCACAGTGTTTAGCTAAAGCTACAAGTTAGTGTAGTGTGACCTCTGCACAGTGTTTAGCTAAAGCTACAAGTTAGTGTAGTGCGTTCTCTGAACAGAGTTCAGGTAAATCTACAAGTTAGTGTAGTGCGTCCTCTGAACAGTGTTCATCTAAAGCTACAAGTTATTGTAGTGCGTCCTCCTCACAGTGTTTAGATAAAGCTACAAGTTAGTGTAGTGTGACCTCTGCACATTGTTCAGTTAAAGCTACAAGTTAGTGTACTGTGTCCTCTGAAGTGTTCAGATAAAGCTGCAAGTTAGTGTAGTGCACAGTGTTCAGCTAAAGCTACAAATTAGTGTAGTGCGTCCTCCTCACAGTGTTCAGCTAAAGCTACAAGTTAGTGTAGTGCGTCCTCCTCACATTGTTCAATCTAAAGCTACAAGTTAGTGTAGTGCACAGTGTTCAGCTAAAGCTACTAGTTAGTGTAGTGCGTCCTCCTCACAGTGTTCAGCTAAAGCAACAAGTTAGTGTAGTGTGACCTCTGCACAATGTTCAGCTAAAGCTACAAGTTAGTGTAGTGCACAGTGTTCAGCTAAAGCTACAAGATAGTGTAGTGCATCCTCTGAAGAGTGTTCAGCTAAAGCTACAAGCTAGTGTAGTGCGTCCTCCTCACAGTGTTCACTAAAGCTACAAGATAGTGTAGTGTGACCTCTGCACAGTGTTCAGCTAAAGCTACAAGTTAGTGAAGTGCGTCCTCCTCACAGTGTTCAGCTAAAGCTACAAGTTAGTGTAGTGTGACCTCTGCACAGTGTTCAGCTAAAGCTACAAGTTAGTGTAGTGCATCCTATGAACAGTGTTCAGCTAAAGCTACAAGTTAGTGTAGTGCGTCCTCTGAACAGAATTCATCTAAAGCTACAAGTTAGTGTAGTGCACAGTGGTCAGCTAAAGCTACAAGTTAGTGTAGTGCGTCCTCCTCACAGTGTTCAGCTAAGGCTACAAGTTAGTGTAGTGTGTCCTCCTCACAGTGTTCAGCTAAAGCTACAAGTTAGTGTAGTGCAACCTCTGCACAATGTTCAGCTAAAGCTACAAGTTAGTGTAGTGCACAGTGTTCAGCTAAAGCTACAAGTTAGTGTAGTGCATCCTCTGAAGAGTGTTCAGCTAAAGCTACAAGTTAGTGTAGTGCGTCCTCCTCACAGTGTTCACTAAAGCTACAAGATAGTGTAGCGTGACCTCTGCACAGTGTTCAGCTAAAGCTACAAGTTAGTGAAGTGCGTCCTCTTCACAGTGTTCAGCTAAAGCTACAAGTTAGTGTAGTACGACCTCTGCACAGTGTTCAGCTAAAGCTACAAGTTAGTGTACTGCGTCCTCCTCACAGTGTTCAGCTAAAGCTACAAGTTAGTGTAGTGCGTCCTCTGAACAGTGTTCAATCTAAAGCTACAAATTAGTGTAGTGCACAGTATTCAGCTAAAGCTCCAAGTAAGTGTAGTGCGTCCTCCTCACAGTGTTCAGCTAAAGCTATAAGTTAGTGTAGTGCGTCCTCCTCACAGTGTTCAGCTAAAGCTACAAGTTAGTGTAGAAAGACCTCTGCACAGTGTTCAGCTAAAGCTACATGTTAGTGTAGTGCACAGTGTTCAGCAAAAGCTACTAGTTAGTGTAGTACATCCTACTCACAGGGTTCAGCTAAAGCTACAAGCTAGTGTAGTGTGACCTCTGCACAGTGTTCAGCTAAAGCTACAAGTTAGTGTAGTGCGTCCTCTGAACAGTGTTCATCTAAAGCAACAAGTTAGTGTAGTGCACAGTGTTCAGCTAAAGCTAAAAGTTAATGTAGTGCGTCCTCCTCACAGTGTTCAGCTAATGCTACAAGTTAGTGTAGTGCGTCCTCCTCACAGTGTTCAGCCAAAGCTACAAGTTAGTGTTGTGCGACCTCTGCATAGTGTTCAGCTAAAGCTAAAAGTTAGTGTAGTGCGTCCTCCTCACAGTGTTCAGCTAAAGCTACAAGTTAGTGTAGTGCGTCCTCCGCACAGCTTCAATCTAAAGCTACAAGTTAGTGTAGTGCACAGTGTTCAGCTAAAGCTACAAGTTAGTGTAGTGCGTCCTCCTCACAGTGTTCAGCTAAAGCTACAAGTTAGTGTAGTGTGACCTCTGCTCAGCGTTCATCTAAAGCTACAAGTTAGTGTAGTGCGTCCTCTGAACAGTGTTCATCTAAAGCTACAAGTTAGTGTAGTGCACAGTGTTCACCTAAAGCTACAAGTTAGTGTAGTGCGTCCTCTGAACAGTGTTCAGCTAAAGCTACAAGTTAATATAGTGAATCCTTCTCACAGTGTTCAGCTAAAACTACAAGTTAGTGTAGTGCGTCCTCTGAAGTGTTCAGATAAAGCTGCAAGTTAGTGTAGTGCACAGTTTTCAGCTAAAGCTGCAAGTTAGTGTAGTGCGTCCTCTGAACAGTTTTCAGCTAAAGCTACAAGTTAGTGTAGTGCGTCCTCTGAACAATGTTCATCTAAAGCTACAAGTTAGTTTAGTGCACAGTGGTCAGCTAAAGCTACAAGTTAGTGTAGTGCGTCCTCCTCACAGTGTTCAGCTAAAGCTACAAGTTAGTGTAGTGTGTCCTCCTCACAGTGTTCAGCTAAAGCTACAAGTTAGTGTAATGCGACCTCTGCACAGTGTTCAGCTAAAGCTACAAGTTAGTGTAGAGCATCCTCTGAAGTGTTCAGATAAAGCTACAAGTTTGTGTCCTCCTCACAGTGTTCATCTAAAGCTACAAGGTAGTGTAGTGTGTCCTCTTTACAGTGTTCAGCTAAAGCTACAAGTTATTGCAGTGTGTCCTCCTCACAGTGTTCAGCTAAAGCTACAAGTTAGTGTAGTGTGACCTCTGCACTGTGTTCAGCTAAAGTTACAAGTTAGTGTAGTGCGTCCTCTGAACAGTGTTCAGCTAAAGCTACAAGTTAATGTAGTGCATCCTCCTCACAGTGTTCATGTAAAGCTACAAGTTAGTGTAGTGTGTCCTCCTCACAGTGTTCAGCTAAAGCTACAAGTTAGTGTAGTTTGTCCTCCTCACAGTGTTCAGCTAAAGCTACAAGTTAGTGTAGTGCAACCTCTGCCAAGTGTTCAGCTAAAGCTACAAGTTAGTGCAGTGAGTCCTCTGAACAGTGTTCAGCTAAAGCAACAAGTTAGTGTAGTGCGTCCTCCTCACAGTGTTCAGCTAAAGCTACAAGTTGGTGTAGTGTGACCTCTGCTCAGCGTTCAGCTAAAGCTACAAGTTAGTGTAGTGCGTCCTCTGAACAGTGTTCATCTAAAGCTACAAGTTAGTGTAGTGCACAGTGTTCACCTAAAGCTACAAGTTAGTGTAGTGCGTTCTCTGAACAGTGTTCAGCTAAAGCTACACGTTAATATAGTGCACCTCCTCACAGTGTTCAGCTAAAACTACAAGTTAGTGTAGTGCATCCTCTGAAGTGTTCAGATAATACTGCAAGTTAGTGTAGTGCACATTGTTTAGCTAAAGCTACAAGTTAGTGTAGTGCGTCCTCTGAACAGTGTTCAGCTAAAGCTACAAGTTAATATAGTGAATCCTTCTCACAGTGTTCAGCTAAAACTACAAGTTAGTGTAGTGCGTCCTCTGAAGTGTTCAGATAAAGCTGCAAGTTAGTTTAGTGCACAGTTTTCAGCTAAAGCTACAAGTTAGTGTAGTGCGTCCTCTGAACAGTGTTCAGCTAAAGCTACAAGTTAGTGTAGTGCGTCCTCTGAACAATGTTCATCTAAAACTACATGTTAGTTTAGTGCACAGTGGTCAGCTAAAGCTACAAGTTAGTGTAGTGCGTCCTCCTCACAGTGTTCAGCTAAAGCTACAAGTTAGTGTAGTGTGTCCTCCTCACAGTGTTCAGCTAAAGCTACAATTTAGTGTAATGCGACCTCTGCACAGTGTTCAGCTAAAGCTACAAGTTAGTGTAGAGCATCCTCTGAAGTGTTCAGATAAAGCTACAAGTTAGTGTCCTCCTCACAGTGTTCAGCTAAAGCTACAAGTTAGTGTAGTGCATCCTCCTCACAGTGTTCAGCTAAAGCTACAAGTTACTGTAGTGCAACCTCTGCCAAGTGTTCAGCTAAAGCTACAAGTTAGTGCAGTGCCTCCTCTGAACAGTGTTCAGCTAAAGCTACAAGTTAGCGTAGTGCGTCCTCTGAACAGTGTTCATCTAAATCTACAAGTTAGTGTTGTGCACAGTGTTCAGCTAAAGCAACAAGTTAGTGTAGTGTGACCTCTGCACAGTTTTCCGCTAAAGCTACAAGTTAGTGTAGTGCATCCTCTGAACAGTGTTCAGCTAAAGCTACAAGTTAGTGTAGAGCGTCTTCTGAACAGTGTTTATCTAAAGCTACAAGTTAGTGTAGTGCACAGTGTTCATCTAAAGCTTCAAGGTAGTGTAGTGCGTCCTCTGAACAGTGTTCAGCTAAAACTACAAGTTAATGTAGTGCGTCCTCCTCACAGTGTTCAGCTAAAGCTACAAGTTAGTGTAGTGCGTCCTTCTCACAGTGTTCAGCTAAAGCTACAAGTTAGTGTAGTGTGACCGCTAAACAGTGTTCAGTTAAAGCTACAAGTTAGTGTCGTGCATCCTCTGAACAGTGTTCAGCTAAAGCTACAAGTTAGTGTATTGTGTCCTCTGAATGGTGTTCATCTAAAGCTACAAGTTAGTGTAGTGCACAGTGTTCATCTAAAGCTACAAGTTAGTGTAGTGCATCCTCCTCACAGTGTTCAGCTAAAGCTACAAGTTAGTGTAGTGCGTCCTCCTCACAGTGTTCAGCTAAAGCTACAAGTTAGTGTAGTGCATCCTCCTCACAGTGTTCAGCTAAAGCTACAAATTACTGTAGTGCGACCTCTGCACAGTGTTCAGCTAAAGCTACAAGTTAGTGTAGTGCGTCCCCCTCGCAGTGTTTAGCTAAAGCTACAAGTTAGTGTAGTGCGACCTCTGCACAGTGTTCAGCTAAAGCTATCTGTAGAAGGTTGGTGTTGTTTTCCTGATCCTATCACTACCGCAGGCAGCTACATTATTTTAACGTTAGTGTAGTGCGTCCTCTGCACAGTGTTTAGCTAAAGCTATCTTTAGAAGGTTGGTGGTGTTTTTCTGATCCTATCACTACCGCAGGCAGCTACATTATTTTAACGTTGGTGTAGTGTGTCCTCTGCACAGTGTTCAGCTAAAGCTACAAGTTATTGTAGTGAGACCTCTGCACAGTGTTCATCTAAAGCTACCTGTATAAGATTGGTGGTGTTCTCATACTACAGGCAGGCAGTTGATTTTGCTAGCTGCAGTATCAGTATATATATATATATATATATATCCCAGCTTAGTGCAGCTACATCTCACTGCAGGCCATTAGTATGTCTGGAAGGCCAAAAAAAGAGGCAGACAGTCACAAGCCAATAAAAGAGGGCAAGCAGGCTCTGTGTCTAGAGGCAACAGTGCTGGTCGTGGAGACTGTGCATCCTCATCAGCATGTGGCAGTGGGACACGCTTGGCCTTTTTTTCGGCAGCTGGCCATGTTGAGCCGCAACATGCGGAAGACTTGGTCGAGTGGATGACAAAGCCATCCTCATCCTCCTCATCCTCTCTCACCTATGCCCAGGGTACTTTGTCTGGCAAAGCAGCTGCCAATGCGGCCTCTTCCCTCGGCTCAATGGCATCAGTGACTCCTTCCCTAGCCCCACCATGTCCTTCTGAGGAGTCCCTCGAACTGTTTGACCACAGTGTTGGGTACATGCTCCAGAAGGATGCCCAGCATTTAGAAGGCTCTGATGATGATACTGAGCTAGATGAAGGCAGTAACATGAGCATGGACAGAGGGGGTGCCCAAGAAGGACAGCAATCTGGCAGTCATGCTCCCCCTGCTGCAGCATACTGCCAGGTTTGCTCCAGTGATGAGGAGGGAGGGGATGATGAGGTCACTGACTCGATGTGGGAGCCTGATAGGTGAGAGGAGGAGGAGGCACATCACCAACAAGACAGGATGCCCTCCAGGGGCCAGCCTAAGTGCAGCACACTGACTAGATCACACCGCAAAGCTCCGCATGTGCAGGACGCTGCTATCTCTGCGCGTTATTCCAAAAGTTCTTTGGTGTGGGCCTTTTTTGAGACGAGTGCATCAGATTGCACCGCTGCTATTTGCAACATATGTCTCAAGCGTATCTCGCATGGCCAAAACATCTCCCACTTGGGAACCACATGCTTGACCAGACATATGTTGACCTGACATGCCGTTAGTTGGCAAGCGTATCTAAAAGACCCACACCAAAGAACAAAAAGGACCTCTCCTTGCTCCTCATCAGCTGAGATCTCCCACCCCACTATACCTTCAGTCCTCTCTGAGACCTGCACTGAGAGGAATGAAGGTGTAGAATTAGGTGTGTCACAGCCAAGTACTTGTGGGCAAACTGCTTTTGGTAACCGACATCAGATTGTACCAGGCAAATTTCCCTGCCCCAGCTGCTGCACCGCCGAAAGAAGTTCTCTCACAGCCATCCACATGCCCAGCGGTTGAATGCTAGCTTGGCAAAATTGCTAGCACTTCAACTGCTGCCTTTTCAGTTGGTAGACTCTGCCCCTTTTGTGAGTTAGTGGAATGTGCGGTTCCTCAGTGGCAGGTACCCATATGCCACTTTTTTTCATGGAAGGCGATTCCGGCTCTCTTCTGGCATGTGGAAGGCAATGTCCATGTCTCGATGGACAGGGCGTCAGCGGTAAGGTGCATATTACCGCTGACTCATGGTCCGGCAGGCATGGACAGGGACGTTACCTAAGTTTCACCTTGCATTCGGTGAATCTGCTGGCAGCTGGGAAGGATGCAGGACAAGTTGCAGTAGTGTTGGAGGTTGTTCCACCACCACGCCTCCAAAATGCCACTACTAATGATTCTGACACTCCTCTCTCCTCCACCCCCTCCTCTTCTTCTTCCTCCATGACCTCTTCCTGTGCTTTGTCCTCGGAACCAGCGGTGCTCTGTAGGCTTTCAAGGGGCTACACAAGTATGCAGGCCAAAAGATGCCATGCGGTGCTTGAGCTGGTGTGCTTGGGGGACAGGAGTCACACTGGGGCAAAGGTTCTGTCAGCTCTGCAGGGGCAGGTTCAGAGGTGGTTGATGCCACGCCAACTTAAGGCAGGAATGGTGTTTTGTGACAATGGCACCAACCTCCTCTCCACCCTCCAACAGGGACAACTGACCCATGTGCCCTGTTTGGCTCATGTCCTTAACTTGGTGGTGCAGCGGTTCTTGGGCAGGTACACAGGCTTACAGGATGTCCTGAGGCAGGCCAGGAAAGTCTGTGTGCATTTCTGCCAGTCATATAATGCCAGTGCTCGGCTGGCAGACCTCCAAAAGGAATTTAACCTGCCCAAGAACTGCCTAATTTGTGACATGCCCACCAGGTGGAACTCAACGTTGGCCATGCTGCAGCAGCTGCACATGCAGCAGAGGGCCATCAATGAGTACCTGTGCGACTATGGCACCAGGACAGGGTTTTTTTTCCCCATACCAGTGGGCCATGATCAGGGTTGCATGCACTGTCCTGTCACCATTTGAGGAGTCCACGAGGATGGTGAGCAGTGACAGTGCATGCATCAGTGACACTGTCCCCCTTGTCCACCTGTTGGAGCACACGCTGCATGGAATAATGGACAGGGCACTTGAGGCAGAACAGAGGCAGGAAGAGGAGGACTTCCTTAGCTCTAAAGGCCCCCTTTATCCAGACAGTGTTCCTGCATGCCCGCCGATCACACAGGAAGAGGACGAGGAGGAGGAGGATTGTGTCAGTATGGAGGTGGAGCCTGGCACTCAGCATCAGCAGCAGTTTTTAAGGGATCATTTACAGTCCCAAGAAACACATGGACTTGTACGTGACTGGGAGGAGGTGGCTGCGGATCATGTCGTCCTTAGTGACCCAGAGGACTCTGGACCGAATGCCTCAGCATACCTACGCTGCATGGGTTCCCTGATCCTGCAAAGCCTGTGGAAGGATCATCATATTCGTGGTATCAAGGAGAAGGAACAATACTGGCTGGCAACCCTCCTTGATCCACGTTACAAGGGTAAGGTTGCAGACCTTATCTTGCCGTCGCAGAGGGAGCAGAGGATGAAACATCTTCGGGAGGCCTTTTAGAGAGGTCTGTGCAACGCGTTCCCAGAGACTGGGAGGTTACAAACTCCTTTTTCTGGACAACGTGTTGCTGAGGCTTCGGTCAGTCAAAGAAGGAGCGGTGGAGAAGGTGGCCGTCTGACCCATGCGTTCAGACAATTTTTTAGTCCGCAGCCCCAAGGTATGATCGGTTCCAGCAACCATCGCCAGCGTCTGTTTTACATGGTGCAGGAATACCGAGGGGCAAGATCTGACTTGGACACCTTTCCCACCAAAAATCCTCTGCCTTACTGGGTCTTGAGGATGGATCACTGGCCAGAGCTTGCACAGTATGCAATTGAGCTACTGGCCTGTCCTGCATCCAGCGTTCTTTTGGAACGCACATTTAGTGCTGCTGCAGGCTTTGTAACCGATCACAGGGTGCGTCCGTCCACCCACTCGGTCGATCGACTGACCTTCATAAAAATTAATCAGTCTTGGATCACCACCAGCTAGCAAGCACCTGATGCTGATGTAACCGAATACATTTTTTTGAAATGTCAGATCCCTTCAAAGACTGCCTATGCTGATTCTGAGTGACTATCCTGTTATACTTAGTAATTATCCTCTTCCTCCTCAATGATCATGATGTTAGCTTGTAAGAACATTTTTGGTTCTGGGCGCCGCCAGTCCCGCCACTAGAGCCTAAGGCCCAATTTTTCAGCCCCTATTTAACAGGGGCATGTAATTACAATTTTTGATGCAATTCTTTGCAGCAGGGCTAGTTCCTGCGCTCCAACTAGAGTATCTGTGAGGGATTGCAGTGTTGTGGCACCAGCACCAGTGCCTAAGGCCCAATTTTTCAGCCCCTGTTTAACAGGGGCGTGTGATTACAATATTTGATGCAATTCTTTGCAGCAGGGCTAGTTCCTGCTCTCCAACTAGAGTATCTGTGAGGGGTTGCAGTGTTGTGGCACCAGCACCAGTGCCTAAGGCCCAATTTATCAGCCCCTGTTTAACAGGTGTGTGTAATTACAATTTTTGATGCAATTCTTTGCAGCAGGGCTAGTTCCTGCTCTCCAACTAGAGTATCAGTGAGGTGTTGCAGTGTTGTGGCACCAGCACCAGTGCCTAAGGCCCAATTTTTCAGCCCCTGTTTAACAGGGGCGTGTAATTACAATTTTTTATGCAATTCTTTGCAGCAGGGCTAGTTCCTGCGCTCCACCTAGAACATCTGTGAGGGGTTCCAGTGTTGTGGCAACACCAGCACCAGTGCCTAATGCCCAATTTATCAGCCCCTGTTTAACAGGTGTGTGTAATTACAATTTTTGATGCAATTCTTTGCAGCAGGGCTAGTTCCTGCACTCCAACTAGAGTATCAGTGAGGTGTTGCAGTGTTGTGGCACCAGTACCAGTGCCTAAGGCCCAATTTTTCAGCCCCTGTTTAACAGGGGTGTGTAATTACAATTTTTTATGCAATTCTTTGCAGCAGGGCTAGTTCCTGCGCTCCATCTAGAGGATCTGTGAGGGGTTCCAGTGTTGTGGCAACACCACCACCACCACCAAAGGCCCAATTTTTCTGCCCCTGTTTAACAGGGGCATGTAATTACAATTCTTGATCTAATAGTTCACAGCAGGGCCTGTTTCTGCGCCCACCAAGAGTAACTGTGAGGACTTACAGTGTTGTGGCACCAGCACCACCTCCAAAGGCCCAATTTTTCTGATCCTGTTCAACAGGAGCATGTAATTACAATTCTTGATCTAATATTTCACAGCAGGGCCTGTTTCTGCGCTCACCAAGAGTATCTGTGAGGACTTACAGTGTTGTGGCACCAGCACCACCACCACCACCACCAAAGGCCCATTTTTTCTGCCCCTGTTCAACAGGGGCATGTAATTACAATTCTTGATCTAATATTTCACAGCAGGGCCCGTTTCTGCGCCCACCAAGAGTATCTGTGAGGACTTACAGTGTTGTGGCATCAGTATCACCACCACCACCAAAGGCCAAATTTTTCTGCCCCTGTTGAACAGGGGCATGTAATTACAATTCTTGATCTAATATTTCACAGTAGGGCCCTGTGAGGGCTTACAGTGTTGTGGCCACAACAACACCTAAGGCCCAAATTTCTGCTAAGTATATAGGCCAGGCCCCTACTTTCAAACATCCAACTTACAAACAACTCCTACTTGCAAACAGAAGGAAACAACAGGAAGTGAGATGAAATCTACCCCTAGGAAGGGAAATTCTCTCCTGTAAGAGTTAATATGGGAAAAACTTTTCTCTTTTCCACTGATGCTTTATCACCAATCCTTGTTTCACAAAAAAACCCAAATTTTCAAAAAACATTTGTCATTGGACAAAAAGTGAGGTGAAATCTTCTGAAGAGGAGCACAGACAGCAAAACAAATGTCACAGGGGTGATAACCCTTTCCTAGGTTTTCCAAAAAGCTTAAAATAGATTTTTTGGCTGGAGCTAAACACGTTCAAAATCTACCAGTTCAAAATTACAAACAGATTCTACTTAACAACAAACCTACAGTCCCTGTCTTGTTTGCACTGACTGTATACTGCTGTTCAGAGTAAATAGGGCCCGGGGGCCCCACACCTTTCCTTTTTTAATTTGGGTGCGGGGTTCCCCTTAATATCCATACAAGACCCAAAGGGCCTGGTAATGGACTTGGGGGTACCCATACCATTTGTCTCACTGATTTTCATCTATATTTCCAGGACCCGACATTACATTAAAGCCGCAAGCAGTTTTAAATGACTTTTTTTCCTTTAAAAATGACATTTTGTGCAGGGACTGTTCTAAGCACGGGAAACACGCGCCACTTTACAGGCATACTACTTACTTTTTTTACTTTAAGCATCATTAAAGCATCATTAAGCATCATTAAAATCACTGCTTCCAAAAAAACTGCCATTTTTAAAACTTTTTTTGCATTGATACATGTCCCCTGGGGCAGGATCCGGGTCCCCAAACTCTTTTTAGGACAATACCATGCAAATTAGCCTTTAAAATGAGCACTTTTGATTTCGAACGTTCGAGTCCCATAGACGTCAATGGGGTTCTAACATTCGTGCAAATTTCGGGGGTGTTTAGCTCATCCCTACTGGTGTCCATGGGGACATTGGAGTATATACACAACCCCGTTAGTCTGACAGGAAATACATTGTTTAATGTTATACTCTTTTTGTGTGCTAGTGGAATTCTCTATAACTTTGATTGACCCTTGTTTTAATGTAACCTTTACACCTTCTACAACTGAAGAAACCAACCTTATCTAGAAAAGTAAACTATTTATTTGTATTGGGCAGTGTAATTAGTATTAAAACTAAAATCCATTTTTCTCCTCCCTTTTTTGTTAAAATATTAGTTTATTTCTACTCATTTTATTTTGTTTTACTATGTTCGACAACCATTTCAGATGGTTACAGCTTTAAACAGGGAATGTAACCTTTATGATCTGTTTTTTGGATATGTATTAGTATTTAATTCTCCTGAATATTGTTCTTTATTATATTGAGTAATCAGTATTATGCCCATAAAAGTGTAAATATTTTAATGCGCAAACCAGCATGGTGTGTATTCAATAAGTAGCTGCCAACATGAAATAAGTGTTCCCACACAGTAATAATTTATAAAGCAAATGATGTGGCGCTACCTCAATAAAAGAGAAAGTGCATGAACTTCAAAAAATGAATGATCAACTTTATATTGAAGATACTCAAATGCAGTGTTTCTGCATAAACAATTCCAATAAAATATATAAAGTGTTTTGTGCAAAAAAAGTTTGCATAAACAGTTCCAATGAATATATAAAGTGATCTGTGCAAAAAACTTCAGTGCAAAAATAAATGTTTATAGAGTGGTATCACCATCCAAAGGGTACACATAAATAATGTTCAAAATTCTTTCAGTGAAGAGCTTCCACCATCCGTCATCATAGTTTGACCCAGCCTCTCACCTCAAGAGAAGACCCCTACAGGTCTAGTCGCACTTTTGTTATCACTCTTTAGGTGTCAGCAGCTGCAGGCTCCTTCTCCTTGAAACACTCAGCAACCATAAGCTTCTCAATATATACAGGGAATTCCAATGGATACTTTATATCTCCTCCCCTCCACATTCCTCCATAGTAAGCTTACATGCAATAAAAATTAATCTCCATGTGCAGAATCTCAATAAAAGTATTTTAATAAAAGTAGCAACTTACATTTAAAATAACACTGTTCAGCTTCATAAATAAGTACTTCCCATCTCGGCTGCGACCAGAAGTGATGTCACCCAGCTCCCTCTGACGTGTTGCGTCACTGATCACGTGACTTCATCAAGGGTTTGGAGGCGGGTAGACGTAGCCTGAATTATATACAGTTTACGCTGTCAAGGCAACCACAGCAGTCATTAAAAGCTTCAAAAGGACTTTAAAATCAGTATCTAATCAATCAAACTTTGATGTAGTAGAGCATAGTTTATATATGTAGGGCCCCAACCTATGAAATTATTAAAATAATCAACGTAAGGACAACGTAATCTGTACCATAAAAGGTATATGTGTGTAGTGACATCTAGTGGTGGAATCCTGTATCACATCCTACATTTATTACTGATGTAAGTAAATGACTACTGCCATCCAGTGGTGAAATATATGATGAATTAAGCAGCATCTAGTGGTGAGTATTTGTTAAGACCCCTTTATTCGATAGATGAATAGCACCATCTACTGGTGAACCATCAAACAACATCTAATAATAAAATCTTATATCATATTTTCCAATAGTAACATAATAAAATCATAGCGGCATCTGGTGGTAAATGACATCTTTCAAGTCCATAGCGCCATCCATTGATAAAGCATCTAGTGATGTGATAATAGCAACATCTAATGATAAATGTTACATCATCTTGTGGTGGAATTAAATAAATAAATAAAAAATTGGATGAAAAACAAGATCAAATTCTATGTTGTGTCCTAGGGGAAACATGTGACTGTAATTCCTGTATCCACCTTGATTCAGCTTGACTCAATTTAAGGATTGTATTGTCTCCCCTCCAATGAGGTTTGTATTTTTCTATAGCACATACTGATAGTGAAGAGTAGGGATGAGCCGAACACCCCGCTGTTCGGTTCGCACCAGAACATGCGAACAGGAAAAAAGTTTGTTCGAACACGCAAACACCGTTAAAGTCTATGGGACACGAACATGAATAATCAAAAGTGCTAATTTTAAAGGCTTATATGCAAGTTATTGTCATAAAAAGTGTTTGGGGACCTGGGTCCTGCCCCAGGGGACATGGATCAATGCAAAAAAAAGTTTTAAAAACGGCGTTTATTTCAGGAGCAGTGATTTTAATGATGCTTAAAGTGAAAAGATAAAAGTGAAATATTCCTTGAAATATCATGCCTGGGGGGTGTCTATAGTATGCTTGTAAAGTGGCATGTGTTTCCTGTGTTTAGAACTGTCCCTGCACAAAATTACATTTGTAAAGAAATAAAAGTCATTTAAAACTGCTTGCTGCTTTAATAATATCCCTTTAAATTTCGTACCTGGGGGGTGTCTATAGTATGCCTGTAAAGGGGCGCATATTTCCCATGTTTAGAACAGCCTGACAGGAAAATGACATTTCAAAGAAAAAAAGTCATTTAAAACTACTCGCGGCTAATGCATTGCCGGTCCGACAATACACATAAAAGTTCATTGATAAAAACGGCATGGGAATTCCCCACAGGGGAACCCCAAACCAAAATTAAAAAAAAAATGACGTGGGGGTCCCCCTAAATTCCATACCAGGCCCTTCAGGTCTGGTATGGATATTAACGGGAACCCCGGCCAAAATTTAAAAAAAAAATGAGGTGGGGTCCCCCTAAATTCCATACTAGACCGTTCAGGTCTGGTATGGATTTTAAGGGGAACCCCATGCCAAAATTAAAAAAAACGGCGCAGGGTCCCCCCAAAAATCCATACCAGACCCTTATTAAAGCATGCAACCTGGCAGGCCGCAGGAAAAGGGGGACACGAGAGGCTCCGCTGTGTGACGCGTCTCCTCTTCTGATGGTTCTTAAATAACGGGGGGCGGGGCCACCCTTGACCCTGCCCACCTCTGACGCATGGTGACTTTACGGGACTTCCCTGTGACATCACAGGGAATGCCACAGGGAAGTCCCGTCATGTCCCGTGCGTCAGAGGGGAGCAGGGTCACCAGGTGGCCCCGCCCCCGTTATTTAAGAACCATCAGAAGAGGAGACGCGTCACACAGCGGGCGCCTCCCACCATGCCAGCATAGATGCAGAGCGGCCCGGAGAAGAAGATGAAGAAGAGAAGAAGAGAGAAGAAGAGAAGAAGAGAAGAAGAGAAGAAGATGAAGAGAAGAGCGGGAGCCTCCCCCCATGCCATGGGTGCGGAGCGGCCCAAGGAGAAGAAGATAGAAGACGCCGCGGAGGAGATGCTGGACGAGAATGCCGAAGGAAGAACCAGAAGAGCCAGAAGAACCAGAAGGAGATGAAGGAAGATAGACGATAGAAGAAAGAAGAAGCATTTAAATAAAGGAATTGTCAAAAACTGTCTCTTGTCATTTTTAACATTTTTGATAGTTTTTTAGTGAAATGGTAGGGGTACCCCCCTTACCATTTCACACAGGGGGGCCGGGGTCCCCTTGTTAAAGGGGGCTTCCAGATTCCGATAAGCCCCCCGCCCGCAGACCCCCACAACCACCGGCCAGGGTTGTGGGGATGAGGCCCTTGTCCTCATCAACATGGGGACAAGGTGTTTTGGGGGGCTACCCCAAGCACCTTCCCAATGTTGAGGGCATGTGGCCTGATATGGTTCAGGAGGGGGGGCGCTCTCCCCTCCCCCCTCTTTTCCTGCGGCCTGCCAGGTTGCGTGCTCGGATAAGGGTCTGATATGGATTTTTGGGGGGACCCCACGCCGTTTTTTTTTTTATTTTGGTGCGGGGTTCCCCTTAAAATCCATACCAGACCTGAAGGGCCTGGTATGGAATTTAGGGGGACCCCCATGTCATTTTTTTTTTTAAATTTTGGTTCAGGATTCCCCTGTGGGGAATTCTCATGCCATTTTTATCAATGAACTTTTATGTGTATTGTCGGACCGGCAATGCAATAGCCGCAAGTAGTTTTAAATTACTTTTTTTCCTTTGAAATGTCATTTTGCTGTCAGACTGTTCTAAACATGGGAAACAGGCGCCCCTTTACAGGCATACTATAGACACCCCCCAGCTATGAAATTTAAAGGGATATTACACTTTTAGTGTTTGACTTTAAGCATTATTAAAATCACTGCTCCTGAAAAAAACGACCACCCCCCAGGTACGAAATTTAAAGGGATATTATTAAAGCAGCAAGCAGTTTTAAATGACTTTTATTTCTTTACAAATGTAATTTTGTGCAGGGACAGTTCTAAACACAGGAAACACATGCCACTTTACAAGCATACTATAGACACCCCCCAGGCATGATATTTCAAGGAATATTTCACTTTTATCTTTTCACTTTAAGCATCATTAAAATCACTGCTCCTGAAATAAACGCCGTTTTCAAAACTTTTTTTTTGCATTGATCCATGTCCCCTGGGGCAGGACCCAGGTCCCCAAACACTTTTTATGACAATAACTTGCATATAAGACTTTAAAATTAGCACTTTTGATTTCTCCCATAGACTTTTAAAGGGTGTTCCGCAGCATTCAAATTTGCTGCGAACACCCCAAATTGTTCGCTGTTCGGCGAACTTGCAAACAGCCGATGTTCGAGTCGAACATGAGTTTGACTCGAACTCGAAGCTCATCCCTAGTGAAGAGGAATCTTATTGTGATATTGAGCATAATGCCTGGACAGGCTATGCTTAGGGAAGCCATTTTTTATGTTTTGCGTGTTCCCTTAGCCTTTTCCAAAGGAGTCTCTTTGTCTCTTTGCATGATATGAAGTCTTCAATTTTATACTCCTTCCTCGTTACCACAGATATGAAGCTTTCCTTTTTCTTCTTGCTCTCTTTCATAAGTCTACAAGTGTAGCAATTCTGATGAGGGTAATACCCCTTGCCCTCAAAAAAAGAAATATCTTTTTAGATGGAGCGTCTATCACATTTTAAGCAATCTTGTCTCTCAGAGTCGGTGCTCTTTGATAGGTAAATTTAGGTGCATTCGATAAGATTGTGTCAAGATGTCGATCTGCCCTTAGTATGTCCCAATATTTTTTGAAAATACTTTCTATTTGTTTGTGTTGGATATGATAGTCCATGACAAATGGGATACTTATTTTTTTCTTTTACATTCTTTATTGAATCCTGTATTAGTTTCTCTCTTTTCATTTCAGTCACTTCATGTATCTTTTGTTCGATAAATTCTCATTGATAGCCTTGTTGTATAAATCTGCCTCCTATTAACATGGCTTGTTCTTTAAATTCTTTGTCTTGAGTACAATTCCTTCTCAATCGAATGATTTGACCTTTTGGTATATTAGTAAGCCAAGGTGCATAGTGGCAACTGTCCATAGGTAAATAGTTATTTCTGTCAACCAATTTAAAGTAGGTCTGTCTAATCAATGTTCCTTCTTCATTTCTTATCTCTAAATCCAAGAAATTGATTTTCTCATTGCTAATTTGCCAGGATAATTTGATGTTCTTGTTGTTAATATTTAAATTATGACCAAAGTCAATCAGGCTCTCTCTATTACCAGCCCATATGATGATCAAGTCATCAATGAATCTTTTATAAAGCAGTAACTGCTGCGGTTTATTCTCATACACAGCATCCTCCTCCCATTCTGCCATATTGAGATTCGCCACACATACTTAGCACCCATCGACATTCCTTGTATCGGTTTAAAATATTCCTTGTTGTATCAGAAGTAATTGTGTTCAAGGCTGTACTTCAGACAGTTCAACAAAAACTTCTCTGAATGCATTCCAAATTGCTAAGTTCGCTGTCAGGGCTGGGTTCAGCCCTTCCTTCTCAGAGCAGTCTGCTCAACTGTCGGTTAATTGCCAACTCTACATTTTTCCACAGTGACTCACCTGTTGATGATATCCTATTCTTTAGTCCTGATGGTTACTTGAGCTGTTCAGTTCAGATCATCTCTGCCTTCACCTTGGTCAATACATCCAGAGACTCTCTCCTGTGTACCTGTTGAAGACTACCTTGGCTGACATCCCTTCTGATTCCTGATCCTGCTTTCTGTTCCACTACGCTGATTCTCCAGTTTCCTAATTTCCTGGCCTGTCCTGAAGTACGCTGATCTCTGGATCCTTTAGGTCCTGGCTTGTCTGACTATCCGTTCTGGTTACCGAACTCTGGCTATGATTTGACTACGTTGCTCTGTTTACCTTTTACTATTATTATTATTACTATTATTATTATTATTAAACAAGTGTGATTTTTACTACATTTCTGTCTTGGTCTGATTCATGGTTTCTGACATTCAGTTATGGCCCATTTTGTGGCCTGTATCACTTCTTGATGGTTGATGATGGTGTATGAGGATGCAACATCCGCTGTTGCCAAGTACACAGGTGTGTTGCTCAAATTAATTTCATCCAACATCTGTATCAGATGTTTTATGTCCCCCAGGTAGGATTTCGTTTTCTGTACTATAGGTTGCAAGATCCAATCAATATATTCACCAATTGTTGCACCTACAGAATTAATCCCATTGATGAAGGGTCTCCCTGGTGGGTTAACCCTATCTTTGTGGATCTTTGGGAGTGTGTATATAATAGGTATTTTGCATGTATCTAGTCTAAGGTATCTCTCCTCCTTCTTGTTTAGAACACCTTTCTTTAAACCTTTCTCAAGTAACTTTCTGAGTTCCTTTTTATATCTTAGGGTTGGGTTACTTAATCATTTCTGATAGGTATTCTCATCTTGTAGTTGTCGATTTAATTCATTTCTATTGGCCTTCTTTTGATTAAACCACTATTGCACCACCCTTATCTGCAGGTCTAATGACAAGATCTTTTCTCTGCTCCAATTTAATTCCACTTTTTATATCTGTAACAAAACGTCCCACACTCCGCTTGAGTGCTTTCGTCATATACTGCTTCCTCCCAGTCTGAATATAGATATCAGATATTCCAACCACTAATAACAACAAACAAAAACAATACTTGTTTGGTTGCTGAACATGGACTGAACTGATTTACTTGAGATTACACACAAATATATACAGCAGGCTGATAATACAAACTGTAACCAGAAACCTAATTAACATGAGCTAGTTATCTAATCATTTACCCAGACTAGGTGACTCAGAGATATGACCTTTCAGGGTAGACTTGCCGTCTCCTCACTCCCAGCTTACACATGTATGTAGAAACACATCCCCCAATAGTTTGCTAGGAGACAAAGATGTGTTAATGAGCACAATGAACTATTGGGTGAAAGACCTGGGCTTTCCAGATCTCATTAATCAGCATTCCTTTCACATACATCTGTCCCCTGAGTCCCAAGCAGGCAAAGACCATCATGGCCTCCTTAATAATGTCCTCTTCCTAAATGCTTGTAGCTCCCTTGTAGCTCCCTCAAATGCCAGGGCCCATAGTCGGTAGACAAGAGGCTACCAATCAGTCATCTCCTCCAAAAGCCTCTGTCTCGGGTGAGTCTGTCACAATATCTGCCGGATCATAGATTCTTTTGATTTTCAGATCATTTAAATTTCTCAATACCGTCTTCCGAAATACTTCCACATGTCCATCATTTCCACTCGGGGGATTGAAAAGTGACTTATTTCAGAGAGAACTATACATAATATCATTAGTTTCCATCTTTTTCTTCACTATATTTTCTCCAGGTTTATTCATCATATATTTTTTAATGTTTAGACTCCGAGTAAATTTTTGTATGTCAACATATGTATTGACTTTCTTCAAGTTCTTTTTTGGGGCAAACTTAAGACCTTTATCCAGCACCTTTATCTCCTGTTGTGTTAATTCGACTTCACTAAAGTTTACAATCCCTTCCCCCACTCTTCTCTTTTTTTTTATTTATTGATTTTGGCTCGACATCCTCTCCTCGATTTTCTTTTCTTCCAGGTCTGGGATCTGGGGTACTTCTTGGGGTCCTCCCTGTTCGATCCTCCCAATATCGACCTCTTGGGGGTTCCTGGTATTTGTCTCCTTGCTTTGTTTCCCTCCCCATTTTGTGATCCGGAGTTCGTCTGGGTGTTCTCCAGGGTCCACCTTCCTGATGATAGTGCCTCAGAGATTCTCGGTGTCTCACCTCTAAAAGAAGTTGCAGGGTTCTATCATTATTTTGTTCAAATATTCTATCACAATAGTGTCTCAAGGCTCTTCCTCCTTCAACATCTCTCCTCAACGATTCATACTTGTTATATACAGGCACGTTTTAGTAACCACCATAAGTAGGTCGCTCTCTTCTGTCATCATAATGGTGATTTCTGTCATACATTCTATTATTCCTCCGTGCTGGAGATGGTGATCTTCTTCCATGGTATGAATGTTGATGCAGTCTTGTTTGGTTATAGCCATTGCTTTGCCCATTGTTTTGCCAATTATTTTTCCAATGGAGTTTCTTCCAATTGTTGTTCCATTGTTTCCTTTTTATTAAAAAGTCCACCAATTCTAGACCTTTATTATTAAAGAAATGGAGCCATTCATGAGTTGATTCTTTATCCAATAGTCCATCATTAATGAGTACATCCCATCTCAATCTCCTAGGTATTAATGTATCCTTAATATATTTCTCATGGGTGTCAATATTCCACCATGCATCATCTTTTTCTCCATTAGTTGTTACATTTTCCTAAAGCTGTTCTCAATATCTCCTACTAGATTGATCTCTTGTTTCTCAAAGATATTATCTAAGTCAATGGTTCTATTTTCTAGAAAACCAAAGATCTCCATTGCTGCTGCACTAGTGGTATTGGATAAATAAATCTATAAAAGTGTAAATAAACTAATGCACACACCATTGTGGTGTGTTTTCAATAAGTAGCTGCCAACATGAAATAAATGTTCCCACACAGTGATAATATATAAAGCAAATGATGTGGCGCTTCCTCAATACAAGAAAAAGTGCATAAACTTCAATAAATGAATGATCAACTCTATATTGCAGATACTCAAATGAAGTGACTGTTTCTGCATGTGACTGTTTCTGGCTACGACTACCCGACCCCAAACCCTTGATGAAGTCACGTGATCAGTGACACAATGCGTCGGAAGGAGCCGGGTGATGTCACTTCCAGCCGTGGCCGACACCGGAAGTACCTGATATTTGTGAAGCTGAACAGTGTTATTTTAAATGTAAGTTGCCGCTTTAATTAAATACTTTTATTGAGATTCTGCATATGGAGATTCATTTTTATTGCATGTAAGCTTACTACGGAGGAGCGTGGAGGGAAGGAGATATAAAGTATCCATTGGAATTCCCTGTATATATTGAGAAGCTTGTAGTTGCTGTGTGTTTCAAGGAGAAGGAACCTGTGGCTGCTGACACCTAAAGAGTGCTAACAAAAGTGTGACTAGACCTGTAGGGATCTTCTCTTGAGGTGAGAGACTGGGTCACACTATAATCATGGATGGTGGAAGCTCTTCAATTTGAAAGAATTTTGAGCATTATGTTCATATAGTAGTGTCACAATCCAAAGTGTACACATGACACTTTGGATGGTGACACCACTTTATGATCATTTATTTTTGCACTGAAGTTTTTTGCACGGATCACTTTATATATTCATTGGAACCATTTATGCAATTTTTTTGCATGGAGCACTTTATATATTTTGTTGGAATTGTTTATGCAGAAACAGTCACCTCATTTTAGTAACTGCAGTATAGAGTTGATCATTTATTGAAGTTTATGCACTTTTTCTTGTATTGAGGAAGCGCCACATCATTTGCTTTGAATATTGTCACTGTGTGGGAACACTTATTTCATGTTGGCAGCTACTCATTGAATACACACCACACTGGTTTGCGCATTAGTTTATTTACTTTTATAGATTTATTTATCCAATACCACTAGTGCAGGAGCCATGGTGATCTTTGGTTTTGTACAAAATAGAACCATCGACTTAGATAATATCTTTGAGGAACAAGAGATCAATCTAGTAGGAGATATTGAGAACAGTTTTAGGAAAATGGGACACCTAATGGAGAAAAAAATAAATGCATGGTGGCTTATTGACACCCACGAGAAATATCTTAAGGATACATTAATACCTAGGAGATTGAGATGGGATGTATCCATTAATGATATACTATTGGATAAAGAATCAACTGATGAATGGTTTCATTTCTTTAATGATAAAGGTCTAGAATTGTTGGACTTTTTAACCACTTAAGGATCGCTCCATAGCCGAATGATGGCTACAGCACGGCTCGATAACTCTGGAAGGGCGTACATTGACGTCCTACCATAATCACGGTCCAAAGGACCCGGCGTATCAGGGATCGCAGTGAATGGCTGCTGACAGTGGCCGTTTACCACGTGATCACTCCGTCAAATGATGGAGTGATCACTTGTAAACAGACCGGCGTCATATCCGGTTCCTCTCTCCTCTCTTTGTACCAATCGTTACAGTGTGAGTGGAAAGGGGAGAGATCAGGTGCAGCAGTGCTGTGGGCTGGATCTGTAGTGCCCACATTGCTGATATGTGACAATTCCAGCCTCATCCATCTATCCATGCTCAGCCATCCATCCATCCATGATCAGCAATACTCAGCCATCCATCCGTACTCAGCAATACTCATCCATACTCAGCCATCAATCCATACTCAGCAATACTCAGCCATCTATCCATGCTCTGCCATCCCATCCACCCCATCCATGCTCAGCCATCCATCCATACTCAGCAATACTCATCCATCCATCCATGCTCAGCAATCCCATCCACCCCCATCCATACCCAGCCAAACCCAGTCATACTCAGCCATACCCAGACATACTCAGCCATACTCAGCCATATCCAGCCATACCCAGCCATAGTCAGCCATACCCAGTCATACTCAGCCATACCCAGTCATACCCAGCAATAACCAGCCATACTCAGCCATACTCAGCCATATCCATCCGTACCCAGCCATACTCAGCCATACCCAGCCGTTCTCAGCCATACCCAGCTGAACTCAGCTGTACCCAGCCATACTCAGTCGTACCCAGCCATACCTGGCCATACTCAGTCATACCCATTCATGCTCAGTCATCCCATCCATACTCAGCCATCCCCATCCATGGCTCATTCATCCCCATTCATGCTCATCCATGCCACATCAGTTCTCATCCATGCCACATCCATGCCACTAGAGTGCCTCACAAAAGTGTAATAGGTAGTCAAATTAGATTTGAAACGTATGCCCCTAGAACACGGTGATCCCTGCATATTGGGCCTCTGGATATGGCCAGGCTGTGAAAAAGTCTCCCACATGTGGTATCACCGTACTCGGGAAATCGGAGAATCTATTTTGGGGTGTAATTTTCGGTATGTACATTCTATGTGTTCAAAATACTGTATAAATGGACAACTTTGTGTAAATAAAAAATGCGTTTTCATTTTCTTTACACATTTTCCAAAAATTTGTAGAAAAAAATGACATGTTCAAAAGACTCATTATGCCTCACTGATTCTACGTTGGGCTGTTTTCTTTCCAAAATGGGTTCATTTTTGGGACGTTTCTATTGACTTGGTGCTCCAGGGCCTTCAAAAGTGTAAGAGAAAAGAAATTATATGTGTAAGTTATGCTCCAAGAATGCCTGATGGTGCTCCCTGCATGTTGTATGTGGCGGCCACGCTGTATAAAAGTCTCACACATGTGGTATCACCATACTCAGGAGGAGTAGTAGAATGTGTTTTGGGGTGTAATTTGTGCTATGCATATGCTGTGTGCGAGACATAACCTGCTAATATAACAAGTTTGTGAAAAGAAAAAAAAATCTTGATTTTGCAAAGAATTGTGGGAAAAAATTACAACTTCAAAAAACTCACCATGCTTTTACTAAATACCTTGGAATATCCATTCCAAAAAGGGGTCATTTGGGGGTATTTGTACTTTCCTGGCTTGTTAGGGTCTCAAGAAATGAGATAGGCCATTAGTACATCCGGTGTGATCAATTTTCAGAGATTGGTACCATAGCTTGTGGACTCTATAACTTTCACAAAGACCAAATAATATACACAGATTTGGGTTATTTTTACCAAAGATATGTAGCAGTATACATTTTGGCCAAAATGTATCAAGAAAAATTACTAATTTGCAAAATTTTATAACAGAAACGAAGAAAAATTCATTTTTTTTTTCAGAATTTTAGGTCTTTTTTCTTTTATAGTGCAAAAAATAAAAAACCCAGCAGTGATTAAATACCACCAAAAGGACAAAAATGTCATATAGGTACAGTGTTGCATGAGTAATTGTCATTCAAAATGTGAAAGCACCGAAAACTGAAAATTGGTCTTGTTAGGAAGGGGGTTTAAGTGCCCAGTGGTCAAGTGGTTAATAAAAAGGAAACAACAGAAGATAAGCAAATTGGATGCACAGATCTCAGAACACAGGGTTGGCCTAGAGCCATGGAAAGAACTCCCTGGGTTTATTGCTGTTATCTAAATAACTGAATAGAGACATAGAACAAAAAGATAAAGAAACAGCAGCCAGAAAAAAAAGAGAAAATACCAAAGGGATATTAAAGATTATGAAGATGACCTTGTCTTCAATAGGGATTTGCGAACAGTTTGGCCCGAGCATAAGTTCTGGACGAACTTTCGTTGTTGAGACGCTCGACGAACAGCCGAACAAACAGGTTGTTCGACCGTTTGTTATCCCCCCTGAACCAACTACAATGCATTGCGGCGCTGAACAGTTCATTGCAAGCCTTGATTGGCTGAAGCAGCGAAAGCTTCAGCCAATCAGGGCACAGAGCTCTCTCAGAGTCATGATTGGACACTGTCATCATGACTTTATCCAATCATGGCTCATTCCTGCCCCACAGTATATAAGTATTCATTCAATGGCAGCCATTTTCAGTGTGATTTTGGCGTGGAGAGAGATAGAACAGGGCTCTGTTCAGTGCTATCAATTAGTTAGTGTGCTACACTGTGCTATTTTGCTTCAATTGTCAGTGTAGAATATTAGTTTAGTGTCAGTCTAGGGATAGTGTAAGTGTAGTGAGGAGGACCATCATTCAGCTTTGCATAGTGTGCAGCTAGAGTAGGGACAGCTCAGATAGTTTCTCTGTAGTGTAGTGAGACCGTGCCATTCATACATACATTAGTGTGGAGTAGGTAGTGAGGAGGACCATCATTTAGCTTTGCATAGTGTGCAGCTAGAGTAGGGACAGCTCTTATAGTTTCAGTGTAGTGTAGTGAGACCATGTTAGTAATCTTGACATTAGTGTATAGCTAGAGTAGGGACAGTTCAGATAGCGTCAGTGTAATGACAGTTGAACACCGTCTATTTGATTGCGTTACTGCCAGTTTAACGCCATTTACTTCTGTGTGCGTTACTGCTAGTTTAACGCCATTTACTTCTGTGTTCTGGGGGGTGTCTATAGTATGCCCATAAAGTGGTACAGTTTTCCCGTGTTTAGAACAGTACCACAGCAAAATGACATTTCTAAAGGAAAAAAGGCATTTAAAACTGATGGCTGCTGTAATGAATTGTCGGTTCTCAGCAATATAGATAAAACTCATTGAAAAAAATGGCATGCCCCCCCCCCAGTCCATTACCAGGTCCTTTGGATCTGATATGAATATTAAGGGGAACCCTAACGCAGAAATTTAAAAAGAAAATTGCGTAGGGGTCCCCCCAAAATCTATACCAGGCCCTTTAGGTCTGGTTTGGAAATTAAGGGAAACCCTGCGCCAATTTTTTTTTTTTTAATGGCATGGGGTCCCCCCAAAATCCATACCAGGCCCTTCAGGTCTGGTATGGATTTTAAGGGGAACCCTGCACCAAAATAAAAAAATGGCATAGGGGTCCCTCCAAAATCCATACCAGACCCTTATCCAAGCATGCAACCTGGCAGGCCACAGGAAAAGAGGTGGGGATGAGAGAGCTCCCCCCCTCCTTAACCCCACCGGGCCACATGCCCTCAACATGTGGAGGGTGCTTTGGAGTAGTCCCCAAAGCACCTTGTCCACATGTTGATGGGGACAAGGGCCTCATCCCCACAACCCTTGCCCTGTGGTTGTGGTGGTATGCGGGTGGGGGCTTATTGGAATCTGGAAGCACCCTTTAACAAAGGGAACCCCAGATCCTACCCCCCATGTGAGTTAGTAACAAGGTACATTGTACCCCTACCATTTCACAAAAAGAAAAAAACGCAACAGCTCCGCCTCCATGGGAGGCTCCCGCCAAGTGATGCTTCTTCTTGGTGACAGTTCTTATATAGCTGAGGGTGGGGCCACTCTGTAACGTAAATGGGTGACCCGCCTTCCTCTGATGTCACTTAACACCTCTTTACATTGATTAAAGTGCATCTACGTACAGATTTCAACTTCTTCTTTACATTTGCTTATAAGCACTGGCCCCTCCCTCCCAATAATGTCTGGGAAGACAACAAGGAGAGGCAGACATTCCCTTGGCACTGTAAGGGGGCCAGCAACAAATGTGTCCACAGGCAAAGGTGAACATGGTGGTCAGTCCTCAGGCAGGGCATCATTTCTCTGTTTAGTGAGTTTGCCCATGCTATCCAGCCACAGCATGCAGAGGAGGTGGTGGACTGGCTTACTAAAACTTCCTCATCCTCTGTCACGCAAGCAGAGACAAGTGTGCAGTCCCCTGCAGTTGCCAGAGTGGATAAATCTTGTCCACATACATTCCATAGCCCCAACATCAGCCATTGAGGAGTCAGTTGAGTTATTTGACCACAGCATCATCCACTTGCTCCTTGATGATTCCCAGGAAGGAACACTGGTAGACAAATTGGCATTCATGTTCCCCAAGCTGCAGCGTATTGCCAAGTTGTCTCCAGTGGTAATGATGAAGATGGAGGAGATGATGATGATGATCACTTGGGTGCCAGATAGAGTAGAGGAGGAAACTGAAGGTGAGGCATCAAATACCCATGGAGACCGACATCAAGAAAGAGTAGAGAGCAGCCACCCTATTCCATCGCATTCTGCAGATGTTTTCTCCTGGCCCACTCCCCAAAGCTCAGCTGTTGGAGCCTTTTTCAGCACATCTGCAGTAGATCACACTGTTGCTATCTGCAAACTGTGTCTCAGGCACATCAAACGTGGCAAAAACACCAACTATTTGGGTACCACATGCCTAACAAGGCATTTAAGTCCAACCACTTAACCCGTTGGCAAGAGCACCTAGAAGCCGCAAAAAAGGGGCCCAAATCTGTCCCTCCTCCTCCTACTTACCCACTTCAGTCTGTGATACCAAGTCATTACTTTTCAGCAGCCTCCACTGACAGAAAAGATGGTATAGCACAGGGTGTCCCAGGTCCTAGCAGCACATCTGCTAGCAGTACACCGCCAGCTGTAGACTGTAGCTGGCAAATTTATCTGCCCCATCTGCTGCAGCGGAAAAAAAAATACAGTCCCTGCCACCTACATTCCCAGCATCTGAATGCAAGCTTGTCAAAGCTGTTGGCTCTCCAACTTCTACCTTTCAGCCTGGTATATTCTGCCCCTTCCTTGAATTCGCACAATGTGCTGTACCACAATGGCAGGTTCCCAGTCGCTACTACTTTTCACGTAAGGCCATTCCATCTCTCTACCATCACGTGGAAGGGAATGATCTGGCATTGTTGGATAAGGTAGTCAGCCGTAACATCCACCTTACTGCTGACACATGGTCCAGCAAGCATGGGCAGGGACGATATATTTCATTCACAGCACACTGGGTAATGCTGCTTGCAACTCAAGAGGATGCAGGACAGGGCTCTGTGCTGCAGCTTGTTGTGCCCCCACGTCTTCATAAAGCTGGTGGTGATGATGCCAGACCTGTGAGCTCTACCCCCTCCTCCTCCTCCTTCTCCTCTGCCACCTCCATGCCCTCCTCTGAAGAATTGTCCTATGAACATCAGGTACCCCCTAAGCATTCAAAGGGCTATTCCCAGAGTCAGGCTAAAAGCTGCCTTGCAGTGCTTCAGCTGGTGTGCTTAGGGGACAGGAACCACACTGGAACAGATATTATTGCAGCTCTGCAGGGACAGGCCCAGAGGTAGTTCACACCATGCCAGCTGGAGCCAGGAATGGTGGTGTCCAATAATGGCTCAAACCTTCTGTTTGCCCTTATACAGGGAAAGTTGACACATGTGCCATTCTTGACACATGTCCTCAATTTGGTGGTGCAGCGTTTCCTAAGTACGTACCCAGGGTTGCAAGATGTACTAAAGCAAGCCGGAAGAGTCTATAGCCATTTCAGGCGGTCATACACAGCTAGTGCTGGGTTGGCTGAAATTTTGCGGGAATTCCACCTGTCCATAAATTGTCTCATTTGTGACATGCCCACTAGATGGAACTCAACTTTGGGAATGTTGCAGCGGCTATACATGCAGCAGAGGGCCGCCAACGAGTACCTGTGCCACGACAGGCTCAGGCCGCCTCTGCTTTTTTTCCCCAAGCCAATGGCTGATCATTAAGGATGCATGCACTATATTGTCACAATTTGAGGAGGCCACAAGGATGGTGAGCAGTGACAGTGCATGCATCAGTGACACAATCCCTGTTGTGTTCCTGCTGGAGCAGTCTCTGCATGGCATTATGGACAGGGCACTGGAGGCAGAGCAGCAGGAGGAGGAAGAGGACTTCCTTTCCTCTCAAGGCCCACTTTATCCAGACACCATCATTGCTATGTCACAGAACACACAGGAGGAGAGAGGGGAGGAGGATGAGGAGGAGGATTCTGGCACTTTCATAGGCTTTGAAGAAGAGGAAGACATGCGTCAATCTGTAAGAGATGGCTTTCCAACCCCAGGACCCTTGGGAGTAGTACGTGGCTGGGAGGAGAAAGTTCCAGATGCAGTCATCCTGAGTGACCCCGAGGAGTCTGCTTCTCAAGCCTCGGCAAATTTGAGGCGCATGGGCAACCTCATGCTTCAAAGCCTGTGAAAGGACCCAAGAATACGTGGCATAAAGGAGAAGGATGATTTACTGGTTGGCAACCCTCCTTGACCACTGTTATAAGGGGAAGGTCTCAGAACTCATCCCTTCCCCACAGAGAGTGCAGAAGATAAAATCTCTTGAGGACACGTTAAAGAGGATTTTGTTGAATGTTTTTCCTGGCTCCAGTAGGTTACAGGGTCTGGAAAAACATTGTTTTGAGTCTTCTGTTGGTCAAGAGAGGAGCGTTGGAGAAGGTGTCCGCCTAAGTGAGGCATTTGGGAATTTTTTTAGTCCTCACCGCCCAGGGCTGTCAGCTTTCACATCCAATCGGCAGCATCTGCATCACATGGTGGACGATTACCTTGAGGGCCAAAACAGGGATGGAGAGCTTTCCAGCTGATGATCCACTGACTTACTGGGTCATGAGAATGGACCACTGGCAATAACTTGCCCAGTATGCTATTGAGTTGTTGGGCTGCCCTGCATCCAGCATGCTTTCAAAATGGGCATTCAGTGCTGCAGGAGGTTTCATTACTGATCAAAGAACGCATCTGTCCACAGACTCCGTGGACCGTTTGACTTTTATAAAAATGAATCAGTCCTGGATTACCAGCTATGAAGCCCCTGATGCTGATGTCACTGATTAAGTCTTTTTGGGATGTGGAATCTCTGCAGGACTTCAAGGCTGCCTAGCTTTGAGGGTGTTCAATCACTTCATCTGGAAAAATGTTTTTGGTATAGGTTTCATGGGCACAACTAACACCCAGAAAACAATTTTTCAGCACTTGATTGACAGGTGCATATCATTGCAATTTTTTACAGCAAGGCCAATTCTTGCTTTCATCAAAATTACCTCTATAGGATTATGGTGGGAAGGCACCCCCCGACACCCAAAGACCAATTTTTCTGCACCTGTTTGACAGGTGCATATCATTGCAATTTTTTACAGCAAGGCCATTTATTGCTTTCATCAAGAGTACCTCTATAGCAGGGGTCTCAAACTGGCGGCCCTCCAGCTGTTGCAAAACTACAAGTCCCATGAGGCATTGCAAGGCTGACAGTTACAAGCATGACTCCCTCAGGCAGAGGCATGATGGGACTTGTAGTTCTGCAACAGCTGGAGGGCCACAAGTTTGAGACCCCTGCTCTATAGGGTTACGGTGGGAAGGCGCCCCGACACCCAAAGAGTAATTTTTATGCACCCGTTACTTCTATCCAAAGTCAAAGTGACACTAGAATGTATCCAAAAAATCTCTAATCTTGTTCCAAGTGCACTACATTGTGGTTTCATCATACACACTGGCTCCCTAGCTATTGCTGAGCAAAATAATGGCAGCTTGCAGGGCAAACGTCATTTTTTTGGCTTTATAAATGCAATTATTGCTGCAGCAGATTCTGGACATGGTACAGATCGGCCACTTTACATGTAGACTAGGGGGACCCCCCCAGGCAATATATTGGAATGAATTTTTCATTTTTATGCTTTCACTTTAAAAATAAAAAAAATACTGCTCATTTAAAAATTAAGTTTTTCACAAACTTTCTTTTTATTGATACATGTCCCCCAGGGCAGGACCCGGACCCCTATAACCATTGTATGGCCAATTACTTACATATAAGCCTTCAAAATGGGCATTTATGTTTTTTGACTTTCGAGTCCCATTGACTTTAATTGGGTTCGTTATTCCGGTCCAAACTTTCGCAGTGTTTGAAAGTTCTGGTGCGAACCATACAGGGGTCTGTTCGGCCCATCCTTAGTCTTCAAATGGCAAAATAAGTTAGATGAGGTTACCACAAACTTTACTAACAGCTCTCTGGAAAAAGAGGTGAAGATTCAACAGATGCATACTGAAAGGAAAAACTTCTCAATGAGATACGTAAAGAGTATAATGCTTATAATACCCCAAATCAGAAGCCAAGGTGGAACAACAATAGGAAGAAACCCCATTGGAAAAATAATTGTCAAAACAATAGGCAAAGCAATGGCTATAACCAAACAAGACCACATCAAGAATCATACTATTGAAGAAGATCACCATCTCCAGCATGGAGGAATTATAGAACGTATGACAGAGATCACCATTATGATGACAGAAGAGAGCGACCTACTTATGGTGGTTACTAACACGTGCCTGTATATAACAAGTATGAATCGCTGAGGAGGGATGATGAAGGAGGAAGAACCTCGAGACACTATCATGATAGAAGATTTGAACAAAATAATGATAGAACCCCACAACATTTTTTAGAGTTGAGACACCGAGAATCGCTATCATCAGAAAGGTGGACCCTGGAGAACACCCAAATAAACTCCGGATCACAAAATGGGGAGGGAAACAAAGCAAGAAGGAGACAAATACCAGTAACACCCAAGAGGTTGAGATCGGGAGGATCGAACAAGGAGGACCCCAAGAAGGACTCCAGATCCCAGACTTGGGAGAAAAGAAAATCGAGGAGAGGATGTTGAGCCAGAATCAAGAAACAAAAGAAAAAGAGAATAGTGGGGAAAGGGATTGTAAACATTAGCGGAGTCCAATTAACACAACAGGAGATAAAGGTGCTGGATAAAGGTCTTAAGTTTGCCCCAAAAAAGAACAAATTCAATACATATGTTGACATACAGAACATTACACGGAGTCTAAAGACAAAAAATATATGATGGATAAACCTGGAGTAAATATAGTGAAGAAAAAGATGGAAACTAATGATATTATGTATAGTTCTCTCTGAAATAAGTCACTTTTCAATCCCCGAGTGGAAATGATGGACATGTGGAAGTATTTCAGAAGATGGTATTGAGAGATCTAAATGATCTGAAAATCAAAAGAATCTATGATCCGGCAGTATATAAAAAGTGGAATTAAAAAATTGGAGCAGAGAAATTATCTTGTGATTAGACCTGCGGATAAGGGTGCTGCAATAGTGGTTACATCAAAGGAAGCCTATAGAAATTAATTAAACTGACAACTACAAGATGAGAATACCTATCAGAAATTATTAAGCAACCCAACCCTAAGATATTAAAAGGAACTCAGGAAGGTACTTGAGAAAAGTTTTTAAAGAAAGGTGTTCTAAACAAGAAGGAGGAGAGATACCTTAGACCAGATACATGCAAAATTCCTATTATATACACACTCCCGAAGATCCACAAGCATAGGGTTAACCCACCAGGGACCTATCATTAGGGATGAGCTTCGAGTTCGCGTCAAACTCATGGGCTGTTCGCAAGTTAGCCCAACAGCGAACAATTTGGGGTGTTCGTGGCAAATTCGAATGCCGCGCAACACCCTTTAAAAGTCTATGGGAGAAATGAAAAGTGCTAATTTTAAAGGCTTATATGCATGGTATTGTAATAAAAAGTGTTTGGGGACCTGAGCCCTGCCCCAGGGGACATATATCAATGCAAAAAAAGTTTTAAAAACGGACAATTTTTCGGGAGCAGTGATTTTAATAATGCTTAAAGTGAAACAATAAAAGTGTAATATCCCTTTAAATTTCGTACCTGGGGGTGTCTATAGTATGCCTGTAAAGGGGCGCATGTTTCCTGTGTTTAGAACAGTCTGACAGCAAAATGACATTTCAAAGAAAAAAAGTCATTTAAAACTACTCGCCGACAATACACATAGAAGTTCATTGATAAAAACGGCATGGGAATTCCCCACAGGGGAACCCCGAACCAAAATTAAAAAAAAAATGACGTGTGGGGTCCCCCTAAATTCCATACCAGGCCCTTCAGGTCTGGTATGGATATTAAGGGGAACCCCGCGCCAAAATAAAAAAAACGGCGTGGGGTCCCCCCAAAAATCCATACCAGACCCTTATCTGAGCACGCAACCTGGCAGGCCGCAGGAAAAGAGGGGGGACGAGAGAGCATCCCTCCCTCCTGAACCGTACCAGGCCACATGCCCTCAACATTGGGAGGGTGCTTTGGGGTAGCCCCCCAAAACACCTTGTCTCCATGTTGATGAGGACAAGGGCCTCATCCCCACAACCCTGGCCGGTGGTTGTGGGGGTCTGCGGGCGGGGGGCTTATCGGAATATGGAAGCCCCCTTTAACAAGGGGACCCCCAGATCCCGGCCCTACCCCCTGTGTGAAATGGTAAGGGGGTTTTTGTACCCCTACCATTTCACTAAAAAACTGCCAAAAATGTTAAAAATGACAAGAGACAGTTTTTGACAATTCCTTTATTTAAATGCTTCTTCTTTCTTCTATCGTCTATCTTCCTTCATCTTCTTCTGGTTCTTCTGGTACTTCTGGTTCTTCCTCCGGTGTTCTCGTCCAGCATCTCCTCCGCGGCGTCTTCTTCCCTTCTTCTCCTCGGGCCACTCCGCATCCATGGCATGCAGGGAGGCAGGGGCGTAACTACCACCATAGCGACCCATGCGGGCGCTATGGGGCCCGCAGCCGAGTGGGGCCCAGTGAGGATAAGAGCACCGCCGGCACAGTCTCCCAGCCAGGGGAAGAGAGAGGAAAGGAAGAGGCGAGCTGTCCGTATCAGCAGAGAGCTGAATTGTCCAATGTAAGAGCTTTCATTAGAACTTCCAGTGTTCCCGGGGCTCACGTCACATAGCTCCACCTCTTGGCCCGCCACCTTTGATAGACAGAACGCCGATCCAATGCGGGACATGTGACGTCATCAAAGGCGTCGGGCCAAGAGGTGGGGCTATGTGACGATAAGCCCCGGGAAGACAGGAAATTCAAATGAAAGCTATTACAGCGGGCAATCCCGCTCTCTGCTGATCTGGATGGCTTGCCTCTTCCTCCGCATAGGTGGGGCTGTATGGGGCACAGGCAGACCAGGCTGTATGGGGCACAGGTCACGCTGTATTGGGCACAGGTCACGCTGCATTGGGCACAGGTCATGCTGCATTGGGCACAGGTCACGCTGTATGGGGCACAGGTCATGCTGCATGGGGCACAGGTCACGCTGCATGGGGCACAGGTCACGCTGCATGGGGCACAGGTTACGCTGCATTGGGCACAGGTCATGCTGCATTGGGCACAGGTCATGCTGTATGGGGCACAGGTCACGCTGTATGGGGCACAGGTCACGCTGTATGGGGCAAAGGTCACGCTGCATTGGGCACAGGTCACGCTGCATGGGGCAAAGGTCACGCTGTATGGGGCAAAGGTCACGCTGCATTGGGCACAGGTCACGCTGCATTGGGCACAGGTCACGCTGTATGGGGCACAGGTCACGCTGTATGGGGCACAGGTCACGATGCATTGACACTAGGGCAGCTGTGGGGGGGTGTTTGCAGGGGGGCCCCATACAACATTTTGCTATGGGGCCCTGCTATTTCTAGTTACGCCCCTGGAGGGAGGCTCACGCTCTTCTCTTCATTTTCTTCTCTTCATCTTCTTCTCTTCATCTTCTTTTCGGGCTGCTCCACATCCATGCTGGCATGGAGGGAGGCTCCCACTGTGTGACACTTCTCCTCTTCTGACGGTTATAACAGGGGGCGGGGCCACCCGGTGACCCCACCCCCTCTGACGCACAGGGACATGACGGGACTTCCCTGTGGCATTCCCCGTGACACCACAGGGAAGTCCCGTCAAGTCACCGTGCGTCAGAGCGGGGCGTGGTCACCGGGTGGCCCGGCCCCCCTGTTATTTAAGAACCGTCAGAAGAGGAGAAGCGTCACACAGCGGGAGCCTCCCTCCATGCCAGCATGGATGCGAAGCGGCCCGAAAAGAAGATGAAGAAAAGAAGATGAAGAGAAGAAGATGAAGAGAAGAGCGGGAGCCTCCCTCCATGCCATGGATGTGGAGCAGCCCGAGGACAAGAAGGGAAAAAGACACAGCGGAGGAGATGCTGGACGAGAACACCGGAGGAAGAACCAGAAGTACCAGAAGAACCAGAAGAAGAAGAAGATTAAGTAAGATAGAAGATAGAAGAAAGAAGAAGCATTTAAATAAAGGAATTGTCAAAAACTGTCTCTTGTCATTTTTAACATTTTTGACAGTTTTTTAGTGAAATTGTAGGAGTACCCCCTTACCATTTCACACAGGGGGAGGGCCGGGATCTGGGGGTCCCCTTGTTATAGAGGGCTTCCAGATTCCGATAAGCCCTCCACCCGCAGACCCCCACAACCACCAGCCAGGGTTGTGGGGATGAGGCCCTTGTCTTCATCAATATGGGGACAAGGTGTTTTGGGGGCTACCCCAAAGCACCCTCCCAATGTTGAGGACATGTGGCCTGGTACGGTTCAGGAGGGGGGCACTCTTTCGTCCCCTCTCTTTTCCTGTGGCCTGCTAGGTTGCGTGCTCGGATAAGGGTCTGGTATGGATTTTTGGGGGAACCCTACGCTGTTTTTTTTTAAATTTTGGTGCTGGGTTCCCCTTAATATCCATACCAGACCTGAAGGGCCTGGTATGGAATTTAGGGGGACCCCCACGTCATTTTTTAAAAAAAATTTTGGTTGGGGTTCCCCTTAATATCCATACCAGACCTGAAGGGCCTGGTATGGAATTTAGGGGGACCCCCACATTATTTTTTTTTTATTTTGGCCGGGGTTCCCCTTAATATCCATACCAGACCTGAAGGGCCTGGTACGGAATTTAGGGGGACCCTCACGTCATTTTTTTTTTAAATTTTGGTTCGGGGTTCCCCTGTGGGGAATTCCCATGCCGTTTTTATCAATGAACTTCTATGTGTATTGTCGGACCGGCAATTCATCAATAGCCGCGAGTAGTTTTAAATGACTTTTTTCCTTTGAAATGTCATTTTGCTGTCAGACTCTTCAAAACACGGGAAACATGCGCCCCTTTACAGGCATACTATAGACACCCCCAGGTACGAAATTTAAAGGGATATTACACTTTTAATGTTTCACTTTAAGTATTATTAAAATCACTGCTCCCAAAAAAAGGCCGTTTTTAAAACTTTTTTTTTGCATTGATCCATGTCTCCTGGGGCAGGACCCAGGTCCCTAAACACTTTTTATGACAATAACTTGCATATAAGCCTTTAAAATTAGCACTTTTGATTATTCATGTTCGTGTCCCATAGTCTTTAACAGTGTTCGCGTGTTCGAACAAATTTTTTGCCTGTTCGCATGTTCTGATGCGAACCGAACAGGGGGGGTGTTCGGCTCATCCCTACCTATTATCAATAGGATTAATTCTGTAGGTGCAAGAATTGGTGAATATATTGATTCATTCTTGCAACCCATAGTACAGAAAACGAAATCCTACTTTAGGGACACAAAGCATCTGATACAGATGTTGGATGAAATTTATTCCTTGTTGTACCAGAAGTAATTGTGTTCAAGGCTGTACTTCAGACAGTTCAACAAAAAACGTCTCTGGACCAGAGACGTTTTTTGTTGAACTGTCTGAAGTACAGCCTTGAACACAATTACTTCTGGTACAACAAGGAATATTTTAAACAGATACAAGAAATAGTGATGGGTGCTAAGTATGCACCGAGCATGGTGAATCTCTGTATGGCAGAATGGGAGGAGGATGATGTGTATGAGAATAAACCGCAGCAGTTGCTGCTTTATAGAAGATTCATTGATGACTTGATCATCATATGGGCTGGTGATAGCGAGAGCCTGTTTGACTTTGGTCATAATTTAAATATTAACAACAAGAACATCAAATTATCCTGGCAAATTAGCAATGAGAAAATCAATTTCTTGGATTTAGAGATAAGAAATGAAGGAGGTACACTGATTACACAGACCTACTTTAACCACTTAAGGACCGCCTCATGCCGATTTACGTCGGCAGAATGGCACAGGCAGGCAGAATCATGTACATATACGTGATCTGCCTCCCGCGGGCAGGGGGTCCGATCGGACCCCCCGGTGCCCAAGGCGGTCCGCTTCTGACCAGTGACGATCAGAGATGAGGGGGAGACCATCCGTTAGTGGCCCCCCTCATGATCGCCGCCGGCCAATCAAATCATTCCTTTGCTGCTGTATGCTAAACAGCAGCAAAGGAAATGATGTCATCTCTCCTCGGCTCTGTATTTTTCGTTCCGGCGCCGAGGAGAGAAGACTTCAATGTGAGTGCACAAACACACACACATACAGTAGAACATGCCAGGCACACAAAACACCCCCCTTTACCCCCCGATCCCCCCCGATCACCCCCTAATCACCCCTCCCCCCATCACACTGACACCAAGCAGTTTTTTTTTTCTGATTACTGCATGGTGTCAGTTTGTGACAGTTACTGTGTTAGGGCAGTTACTGTTAGCCCCTTTAGGCCTAGGATACCCCCCTAACCCCCCCTAATAAAGTTTTAACCCCTTGATCACCCCCGTCACCAGTGTCGCTAAGCGATCATTTTTCTGATCACTGTATTAGTGTCGCTGGTGACGCTAGTTAGGGACGTAAATATTTAGGTTCACCGTCAGCGTTTTATAGTGACAGGGACCCCCATATACTACCTAATAAATGTTTTAACCCCTTGATTGCCCCCTAGTTAACCCTTTCACCACTGATCACCGTATAACCGTTACGGGTGACGCTGGTTAGTTCGTTTATTTTTTATAGTGTCAGGGCACCCTCCGTTTATTACCGAATAAAGGTTTAGCTCCCTGATCGCCCGGTGGTGATATGCGTCGCCCCAGGCAGCGTCAGATTAGCGCCAGTACCGCTAACACCCACGCACGCAGCATACGCCTCCCTTAGTGGTATAGTATCTGAACAGATCAATATCTGATCTGATCAGATCTATACTAGCGTCCCCAGCAGTTTAGGGTTCCCAAAAACGCAGTGTTAGCGGGATCAGCCCAGATACCTGCTAGCACCTGCGTTTTGCCCCTCCGCCCGGCCCAGCCCAGCCAACCCAAGTGCAGTATCGATCGATCACTGTCACTTACAAAACACTAAACGCATAACTGCAGCGTTCGCAGAGTCAGGCCTGATCCCTGCGATCGCTAACAGTTTTTTTTGGTAGCATTTTGGTGAACTGGCAAGCACCAGCCCCAGGCTGCGTCAGGTTAGCGCCAGTACCGCTAACACCCACGCACGCACCATACATCTCCCTTAGTGGTATAGTATCTGATCGGATCAATATCTGATCCGATCAGATCTATACTAGCGTCCCCAGCAGTTTAGGGTTCCCAAAAATGCAGTGTTAGTGGGATCAGCCCAGATATCTGCTAGCACCTGCATTTTGCCCCTCAGCCCAGCCCACCCAAGTGCAGTATCGATCGATCACTGTCACTTACAAAACACTAAACACATAACTGCAGCATTCGCAGAGTCAGGCCTGATCCCTGCGATCGCTAACAGTTTTTTGGTAGCGTTTTGGTGAACTGGCAAGCACCAGCCCCAGGCAGCGTCAGGTTAGCGCCAGCACTGCTAACACCCACTCACGCACCGTATGCCTCCCTTAGTGGTATAGTATCTGAACGGATCAATATCTGATCCGATCAGATCTATACTAGTGTCCCCAGCAGTTTAGGGTTCCCAAAAACGCAGTGTTAGCGGGATCAGCCCAGATACCTGCTAGCACCTGCGTTTTGCCCCTCCGCCCGGCCCAGCCCAGCCCACCCAAGTGCAGTATCGATCGATCACTGTCACTTACAAAACACTAAACGCATAACTGCAGCGTTCGCAGAGTCAGGCCTGATACCTGCGATCACTAACAGTTTTTTTGGTAGCGTTTTGGTGAACTGGCAAGCACCAGTGGCCTAGTACACCCCGGTCGTAGTCAAACCAGCACTGCAGTAACACTTGGTGGCGTGGCAAGTCCCATAAGTGCAGTTCGAGCTGGTGAGGTGGCAAGCACAAGTAGTGTCCCGCTGCCACCAAGAAGACAAACACAGGCCCGTCGTGCCCATAATGCCCTTCCTTCTGCATTCGCCAATCCTAATTGGGAACCCAACACTTCTGCAGCGCCCGTACTTCCCCCATTCACATCCCCAACCAAATACAGTCGGCTTCATGAGAGGCATTTTCTTTATGTCCTCCCGAGTACCCCTACCCAACGAACCCCCCAAAAAAGATGTGGTGTCTGCAGCAAGCGCGGATATAGGCGTGACACCCGCTATTATTGTCCCTCCTGTCCTGACAATCCTGGTCTTTGCATTGGTGAATGTTTTGAACGCTACCATTCACTAGTTGAGTATTAGCGTAGGGTACAGCATTGCACAGACAAGGACACACTTTCACAGGGTCTCCCAAGATGTCATCGCATTTTGAGAGACCCAAACCTGGAACCGGTTACAGTTATAAAAGTTAGTTACAAAAAAAAGTGTAAAAAAAAAAATATATAAAATAAAAAAAATAGTTGTCGTTTTATTGTTCTCTCTCTCTCTATTCTCTCTCTATTGTTCTGCTCTTTTTTACTGTATTCTATTCTGCAATGTTTTATTGTTATTATGTTTTATCATGTTTACTTTTCAGGTATGCAATTTTTTATACTTTACCGTTTACTGTGTTTTATTGTTAATCATTTTTTTGCCTTCAGGTACGCCATTCACGACTTTGAGTGGTTATACCAGAATGATGCCTGCAGGTTTAGGTATCATCTTGGTATCATTCTTTTCAGCCAGCGGTCGGCTTTCATGTAAAAGCAATCCTAGCGGCTAATTAGCCTCTAGACTGCTTTTACAAGCCATGGGAGGGAATGCCCCCCCACCGTCTTCCGTTTTTTTCTCTGGCTCTCCTGTCTCAACAGGGAACTTGAGAATGCAGCCGGTGATTCAGCCAGCTGACCATAGAGCTGATCAGAGACCAGAGTGGCTCCAAACATCTCTATGGCCTAAGAAACCGGAAGCTACGAGCATTTCATGACTTAGATTTCGCCGGATGTAAACAGCGCCATTGGGAAATTGGGTGTGGTCAGATGCTTTGAGGGCAGAGGAGAGATCTAGGGTCTAATAGACCCCAATTTTTTCAAAAAAGAGTACCTGTCACTACCTATTGCTATCATAGGGGATATTTACATTCCCTGAGATAACAATAAAAATGATTAAAAAAATGAAAGGAACAGTTTAAAAATAAGATAAAAAAGCAAAAAAATAATAAAGTAAAAAAAAAAAAAGCACCCCTGTCGCCCCCTGCTCTCACGCTAAGGCGAACGCAAGCGGCGGTCTGTCGTCAAACGTAAACAGCAATTGCACCATGCATGTGAGGTATCACCGTGAACGTCAGATCGAGGGCAGTAATTTTAGCAGTAGACCTCCTCTGTAAATCTAAAGTGGTAACCTGTAAAGGCTTTTAAAGGCTTTTAAAATTGTATTCATTTTGTTGCCACTGCACGTTTGTGCGCAATTGTAAAGCATGTCATGTTTGGTATCCATGTACTCGGCCTAAGACCATCTTTTTTATTTCATCAAACATTTGGGCAATATAGTGTGTTTTAGTGCATTAAAATTTAAAAAAGTGTGTTTTTTCCCCAAAACATGCGTTTGAAAAATCGCTGCGCAAATACTGTGTGCAAAAAAAATGAATCACCCACCATTTTAATCTGTAGGGCATTTGCTTTAAAACAATATATAATGTTTTGGGGTTCAAAGTAATTTTCTTTCAAAAAATAATTTTTTCATGTAAACAAAAAGTGTCAGAAAGGGCTTTGTCTTCAAGTGGTTAGAAGAGTGGGTGATGTGTGACATAAGCTTCTAAATGTTGTGCATAAAATTGTAGATAGAAAAACTCTAGGCATGGGACTTCAAGAGCACAATAGTATTAAACTACAAAAAATATATTTAATAGGGATATTTTATTAGAAAACTATAAAAGACATTGGACACACATAGATTGTTTAAAAACACTTCAGCCTAGATATAAATCCTAGTAGTAGTACACCGTATGGGTCCTATCCTGCAAATTTATGTAGCATAAAGAAGGCTATAAACGTATACATATATCACTTAGTCCATATATAGGAGAAATACTTCCCCTGAAAATTGAACAGTAGGCAAGCACATAATTATAGCAGACAAGATGCAGCAGGTTTGGTAATCCACGGTGAGGTATTCTCTAGTTGCTCTACATGTTTCGCGTTACACAGAATGCTTCCTCAGGAGCTAGAGTTTCTAAAATTCAAATGCATGAAAGAAACAACAACAAAAAACCAGAAAATCAAAGGACATAAATATACTGAACACAATGTACACATGAATATCAATATTGAAGGTATGATCACTACCAGGCAGAATGGCTCAAGAGACAGGCCCTATGAAAGATTATGGTCTCCAACCAACGCACGGTAAGCCCAATGGTTGGGGTCAGCAAAGACAGGGAAAGCAGAGAATGCAATCTGAATTGAAGAGTTTTAAAGGGTCTCAGAGTGTATACATTTTTTGAAAAGATTTGAAGCAGTGGGACCGAGGACAAGGGGGGGGAAGGGGGGGGAAGGGGGAAAAAACAAAAAACAAAAAAAAAAAAAAAAAAGAGGAGGGGGGGGAAATAAGGGGGAATGGTATAGTATAAATGGAAGAGCGTGGTACACTTACCAATTGAGTGTGGTAGGATTGCATAAATCAGTCAGTAGTGATTATATGCAACTGGTCACAATTTGATCATAAATATAGGGTATCTGAATTAAATTGGGAACAGCAATCGGCCACAACCTGGAACCTCTCAAAAAAATGTAGCATCAGGTATCCATAAGAGGGAAAGCAAAGGCTGCTGCTTGCGTCATCCGCTTTGTCCCGTCTCCCCCTACGCTACCTCTCGGCGCATGCGCGGAACTATCCCGGCGCCGCGTCCCTGCGTCAGGATGACGTAATACGGCGCATGCGCGGTAGCCTGCAGCGGGGCCGGACTACGCCACGCCTCTCTGAGCCGTCCGTTTCCGGCCGGAGTCACAATATATAGGGACGCTGCTTCGCCTGCTTTTATGCGGCCACAGCACCGCTCCCTGCATAGACCGGACGGCACAACCTTGTTGCTTCCTCCCATCTACCCGAGGGCAAGGTTACTTTTGTTTTACTAGCGCTTCTTTACCTATAAGCAAAGCACCTTTATGTTTGCAGCCTTTTCTTTGACTGCAACACATAGTAATACCATTGTGATTGCTTATCTCCCCTTTCCCTCTCTCTCATATACCAGCACTACAACGATAAAGCCTTTGCTTTCCCTCTTATGGATACCTGATGCTACATTTTTCTGAGAGGTTCCAGGTTGTGGCTGATTGCTGTTCCCAATTTATTTCAGATACCCTATATTTATGATCAAATTGTGACCAGTTGCATATAATCACTACTGACTGATTTATGCAATCCTACCACACTCAATTGGTAAGTGTACCACGCTCTTCCATTTATACTATACCATTCCCCCTTATTTCCCCCCCTTCCACCCCCCCCTCTCCTCTTTTTTTTTTTTTCCCCTTCCCCCCCTTCCCCCCCCCCCCCTTGTCCTCGGTCCCACTGCTTCAAATCTTTTCAAAAAATTTATACACTCTGAGACTCTTTAAAACTCTTCAATTCAGATTGCATTCTCTGCTTTCCCTGTCTTTGCTGACCCCAACCATTGGGCTTACCGTGCGTTGGTTGGAGACCATAATCTTTCGTAGGGCCTGTCTCTTGAGCCATTCTGCCTGGTAGTGATCATACCTTCAATATTGATATTCATGTGTACATTGTGTTCAGTATATTTATGTCCTTTGATTTTCTGTTTTTTTGTTGTTGTTTCTTTCATGCATTTGAATTTTAGAATCTCTAGCTCCTGAGGAAGCGTTCTGTGTAACGCGAAACATGTAGAGCAACTAGAGAATACCTCACCGTGGATTACCAAACCTGCTGCATCTTGTCTGCTATAATTATGTGCTTGCCTACTGTTCAATTTTCAGGGGAAGTATTTCTCCTATATATGGACTAAGTGATATATGTATACGTTTATAGCCTTCTTTATGCTACATAAATTTGCAGGATAGGACCCATACGGTGTACTACTACTAGGATTTATATCTAGGCTGAAGTGTTTTTAAACAATCTATGTGTGTCCAATGTCTTTTATAGTTTTCTAATAAAATATCCCTATTAAATATATTTTTTGTAGTTTAATACTATTGTGCCCTTAAAGTCCCATGCCTAGAGTTTTTCTATCTACAATTCAATTCCTGGGGACGTTGGCACAAATCGCTACTGAGTACCTGCAGAGTCACCCTGCTTATTGAGGTACTTTGGCACTAGGTTTTTCATTTGATGTTGTGCATAAAATGCCAGGACAGTTCAAAACCCCCCACAAATGACCCCATTTTGGAAAGTAGACACCCCAAGCTATTTGCTGAGAGTCATGTCGAGTCCATGGAATATTTTATATTGTGACACACGTTGCGGGAAAGAGACAATTTTTTTTTTGCACAAAGTTGTCACTAAATGATATATTGCTCAAACATGCCATGGGAATATGTGAAATTACACCCCAAAATACATTCTGCTGCTTCTCCTGAGTACGGGGATATCACATGTGTGAGACTTTTTGGGAGCCTAGCCACGTACGGGACCCCGAAAACCAAGCACTGCCTTCAGGCTTTCTAAGGGCGTAAATTTTTGATTTCACTCTTCACTGCCTATCACAGTTTCGGAGGCCATGGAATGCCCAGGTGGCACAAACCCCCCCAAATGACCCCATTTTGGAATACCACATGTGTGGGACTTTTTCACAGCCTAGCCACATAGGGAGGCCAAACATGCAGGGAGCACATTCAGGTGTTCTAGGAGCATAAATTTCACATCCAACTTGTTGACTACCTATTACACTTTTGAAGGCCCTGGAACACCAGGACAATGACACATGACACTGATGTGGCACTGATGACAGATGGCACTGATACATGGCACTGATAGCATGTGACACTGATGTGGCACTGATGACAGATGGCACTAATACATGGCACTGATGACACGTGACACTGATGATAGATGGCACCAATATGTGGCACTGATGACACGTGACACTGATGTGGCACTGATGACAGATGGCACTAATACCTGGCACTGATGACAGAATACACTAATATGTGGCACTGATGACAGATGGCACTAATACGTGGCACTGATGACACATGACACTGATGTGGCACTGATGACAGATGGCACTAATACGTGGCACTGATGACACGTGACACTGATGTGGCACTGATGACAGATGGCACTGATACGTGGCACTGATGACACGTGACACTGATAACAGATGGCACGTGACACTGACAGGTGGCACTGATGACAGATGGCACTGATACATGGCACTGATGACATGTGACCCTTTTAACAGATGGCACATGACACTGACAGGTGGCACTGGGGACGGGTGGCACTGGGGACAGATGGCACAGACAGGTGGCACTGGGGACAGATGTCACTGATAGGTGGCACAGGGGACAGGTGGCACTGTGGGTATGTGTGTGTTTGTGTTCACACACTCACGGCTCACGCTGCAGCTGCAGGTCACTCTCCCTCCTGACACATGGTCTCTGTGTGAGGAGGGAGAGCCGGTCATATGAGATCATCTCTCATTGGACACTCTGATCGAGTGCTAAATGGCCGCTGTAATTGGCTATTTAGCACAATCTGTGATTGGCTGTGTCCAAGGGACATGGCCAACACAGATTTCCCCCGATGTGAACCCGTGGAGGCGTGCAGGGGGATGTAAACAGGAGGACATCCAGGGATGCCCTCACGGCAATTGAGCGCTGCGCTGTAGCCATCTTTCAGCTATAGCGCGGGCGCCAGGTGGTTAAACACATTTTTGGGCAGGATTTGGGTGTTGACATTAGTTTATAAACAAAAATCAACCAGCGCGGACCAAAGCCTAACTAAAAAGCAGCTGTGATACTGAGGGTAAATTTATCAAATCCCATAAAATAGCATATAGAAAAATCAGTACAGCGCATAAAATAAAGATATGAATGTAAAACTAAAGTCCAACATGAACAAATTGCAGGCAATATTCCAGTGATTCCTCCAGTGACTCAGGTGACATAAGAAAAACGAAAGGTGACTGTAGTGACACACATGGACCTCCACCTTCGGTGACACCAGCTGCTCACCTCAATAGATGGACCCCTGAGTAAATCAGTCAGGTCAAAATCAGCGGTTCCCTCACAGGGACAATACCATAGGAGGACAGCAACAGCAGCAGCAGCGGCTTAGAAATGTCAGCTCTCAGTGATCAGCATACAGGCAGATATTCACATGTAAAAAATTAAGAAAGGATCTAGTGCTCTCTGTATAGTGCTAAAACGATTTATTAAAAGATATGCAAAGGCACTCACATTACAATGCACTGTACCCCAGTGCGGAGGATGAAAGTATGGATGGAGTGGATGTCCCAGTACAGGATGGACGAGCGGAGAGCGCGGGTGACGTCACGATCGGAGCACGTACACAGATGCTGTACGCGTTACGTCCCTCAAAGTGGGCGGGACTTCCTCAGCGGCGACGGCTGAACGTGAGAACACCATTTATATGCAAGTCCGCTCCTCCCCATCAACCAATGGGCTCAGATGTGTAACCTTCTCTATGGTAACCCAGTCTAACTACTCAGAAACAGGAAGTGACTTCATAAGCTCCTCCCGAGCAACCAATAGGCTTGAATGTGCCCATCACTATAGTAACCAGGGTCAAAACATTCAAACCAGGAATTCACTATCTGCATGAAATAGCCATGGATCTATGAATAAAAAGCTGATATTAAAAAGCCTATAGTAATATGCCACAAGGACACAGCCATACAGCTACTAGAATAAAATAAAACATAAATACAAATTGTAAAAATATGCAAAAAAGTATAATTATTAAAACAATCGGCGTAAACCCCATGCTTCCGCTCGACATCCTGGGTCATCCAATCCATTAATGCAAAGTACATATGAAATTAACATTTTAAATTAATAAAAACATTACAGAGAGCAATTACTAGCGATCAGAAATGAAGCAGTTAACATCGAACTCGACGTTCAAGCCCCCCGGAACAAGAACCTTAGTCTCATGGATCCAATGAGATTCTCTACGACTTATTTGGCGTAGAAAATTGCCCCCCCTCCAATGTTTATCAACTCTCTCTATACCCCAGAAGCTTAAACCCCTGGGGTTTTGGTTGTGTACCAGTTTAAAATGCTTTGAGACGTTGTGTGTTTTTATCCCTTTTTTAATATTGTTGACATGTTCCCCTAAGCGAACATGTAAAGGGCGGGATGTCCTACCAATATATTGTAAGCCACAGTCACACTGTAACATGTAGACAACCCCGATCGTGGTACACGTTATGAGTTGTTCTATTTTGTATTCTTTACCTGTGGAGGTGGCTTTTGCGTTTTTTATTATTGCACTTGGAATGCCTGCAGGCTGTGCACCGCCCACAGGCATAAAATCCTGAAAGAAAGGAAAAAAGTCTACTTTCAGAATGTACTGGGGGATCCACTACGCCAGGGGCTAGGCGATCACGTAAAGATGGAGCCTTTTTATAAATAAACAACGGACGAGGTGGCAACAGGGGACCCAGCACACGATCCTGTTTGAGAATTGACCAATTCTTTGAAACAAGTTTTTCAAATTGCTTGTGCTGGATGTTAAAATTCAGTACCATTTTAAAATTCGAAACATCTGAGCCAGTGTCCTTGATCTTATCGGATATCAAAGAGGTCCTGTCCATAGCCATAACCCTCTCAACCTCACTGCTTAATGTATGTGTATCATATCCTTTTTCTACAAACCTAGATGAAAGTAAGGCGGATTGAGAGAGGAAATCACTATCTCGTGTGCAGTTCCGTCTGAGTCTGACAAATTGTCCCCTGGGGATGTTACAGAGCCATGATTTGTGATGACAACTCCCCAGGGGAATGTAAGAGTTGCGGTCTGTAGGTTTGAGATAATTACATAGTTTGAACCCCTCATCATCTTTCCAGATTTCAAGATCAAGGAACACTATTTTTTCTTTACTAAAGTTCCATGACAACTGAATATTCTTGGTGTTATTATCAAGTTTCTGGATAAAGGAATCCAAGCTGGATTGATCCCCATCCCAGATCATGATAAGGTCGTCTACGTATCATTTATAGCACACTAGCTCAGGGGGGCGTTGCTTGAACACTACGTCTTCCTCCCAGTGGGCCATAAACAGATTGGCCACACTGGGAGCAAAACGAGTGCCCATCGCAACGCCCCTTTTTTGGAGGAAAAATTGGCGGTTGAACCAAAAATAGTTCTTAGCCAAACAAAAAGCCAGACTTCCCAACAAGAATTTTTTATGTTTTTCGGGGAGGTCAGAGAACGTAGGTAGAGCCCATTGGACAGAGGCTAGAGCATCCTCATGGCCAATTATAGTATAAAGGGACCCTACGTCGGCTGTAATCAGTATACTGGAAGGAGAGCAACTAACAGATTCAATGGTTTGAATAACATGTTTTGTATCCTTAAGGAAGGCTTCCGTTTTAAAGACCAAGGGCTGAAGGAAATGGTCAATATATTGACCTAACCTGGAGGATATAGAATCAATACCATTTACTTTGTTTATTTATAAAAAGGCTCCATCTTTACGTGATCGCCTAGCCCCTGGCGTAGTGGATCCCCCAGTACATTCTGAAAGTAGACTTTTTTCCTTTCTTTCAGGATTTTATGCCTGTGGGCGGTGCACAGCCTGCAGGCATTCCAAGTGCAATAATAAAAAACGCAAAAGTTTTAAAGCCACCTCCACAGGTAAAGAATACAAAATAGAACAACTCATAACGTGTACCACGATCGGGGTTGTCTACATGTTACAGTGTGACTGTGGCTTACAATATATTGGTAGGACATCCCGCCCTTTACATGTTCGCTTAGGGGAACATGTCAACAATATTAAAAAAGGGATAAAAACACACAACGTCTCAAAGCATTTTAAACTGGTACACAACCAAAACCCCAGGGGTTTAAGCTTCTGGGGTATAGAGAGAGTTGATAAACATTGGAGGGGGGGCAATTTTCTACGCCAAATAAGTCGTAGAGAATCTCATTGGATCCATGAGACTAAGGTTCTTGTTCCGGGGGGCTTGAACGTCGAGTTCGATGTTAACTGCTTCATTTCTGATCGCTAGTAATTGCTCTCTGTAATGTTTTTATTAATTTAAAATGTTAATTTCATATGTACTTTGCATTAATGGATTGGATGACCCAGGATGTCGAGCGGAAGCATGGGGTTTACGCCGATTGTTTTAATAATTATACTTTTTTGCATATTTTTACAATTTGTATTTATGTTTTATTTTATTCTAGTAGCTGTATGGCTGTGTCCTTGTGGCATATTACTATAGGCTTTTTAATATCAGCTTTTTATTCATAGATCCATGGCTATTTCATGCAGATAGTGACTTCCTGGTTTGAATGTTTTGACCCTGGTTACTATAGTGATGGGCACATTCAAGCCTATTGGTTGCTCGGGAGGAGCTTATGAAGTCACTTCCTGTTTCTGAGTAGTTAGACTGGGTTACCATAGAGAAGGTTACACATCTGAGCCCATTGGTTGATGGGGAGGAGCAGACTTGCATATAAATGGTGTTCTCACGTTCAGCCGTCGCCGCTGAGGAAGTCCCGCCCACTTTGAGGGACGTAACGCGTACGGCATCTGTGTGCGTGCTCCGATCGTGACGTCACCCGCGCTCTCCGCTCGTCCATCCTGTACTGGGACATCCACTCCATCCATACTTTCATCCTCCGCACTGGGGTACAGTGCATTGTAATGTGAGTGCCTTTGCATATCTTTTAATAAATCGTTTTAGCACTATACAGAGAGCACTAGATCCTTTCTTAATTTTTTACATGTGAATATCTGCCTGTATGCTGATCACTGAGAGCTGACATTTCTAAGCCGCTGCTGCTGCTGTTGCTGTCCTCCTATGGTATTGTCCCTGTGAGGGAACCGCTGATTTTGACCTGATTTACTCAGGGGTCCATCTATTGAGGTGAGCAGCTGGTGTCACCGAAGGTGGAGGTCCATGTGTGTCACTACAGTCACCTTTCGTTTTTCTTATGTCACCTGAGTCACTGGAGGAATCACTGGAATATTGCCTGTAATTTGTTCATGTTGGACTTTAGTTTTACATTCACATCTTTATTTTATGCGCTGTACTGCTTTTTCTATATGTTGACATTAGTTTGACTGTGTGGATGCATTGTGCTTCATCCCCCCCACATGGTGAAATGTCATATTCTTTTGGACTTGGGGCTCCGGGCTACCCTGCACCATGCTACATTAATTCTCCGTATATGCTACCTTGGCATCAACTGAAACTTTTATCACTTGGGATGTCGGGGACCTAAATTCAAGACGGCTAATATGTTTGAATTTCTAAAAAGTGTAAACCCCATATTCTTTGCCTACATGATACCCACTTAGTGTACTATAACATTTTAACCTTGAAAAGGTGCTGGGTTGCCCAGGCTTTCCATTCCACTTATTCAAGCTATGCTTGATGTGTCTCTACAGTATATTGATAGACAAACAGCTCCCTTTCAAATATATTGAAACCTCCTTTGACTGTCGGGGTCAATATATATTGGTTTACTGCAAAACGTTTAATGTACCTCTGCCGTTGATGGTCATTTACATTTCTCCCTCTGCCTCTTCTAGTCTGTTTAAGGAAATATGTACTAAGATATCACTTTTTCCTAAATATATGACCCTACTTCTTGGGGACATTAATGCGATTCTGGAGCCGACTCTGAACAGGTTTTGGTTAATTTGTGTAATGGCTATGGCTATATTGACATTTGGTGGTGGAAGTTTCCCACTTAAGGAGCGTACTCCTGCTAGTCCAAAATGTATAGAGCTGTGCCTCATTTGGATTCATAAATTGACTAAATTAAGGACAGGTACTGTATGCCTGGAACCAGCCCATTCCTCCTTAAAGGCACAAGAGCACACTAGCATCCCAGCAAAACAAAATGGTAGCTGGAATTGGTGTCCCCCACCAATTCCACTAAGCTAAACAAAAATGGCTACTGATTCAATTTATTACTAAATTTTAGAGTAAGGTGCATTATGTGACCCAAAATGTATTGCTATTACATAGAACACTTGCACTTTAAAGCTCCAGCTAGACTAAGGGTATGTGATTTGAAACATAGTGATGTTAAACAGGGCACTATTAAAGCTGATTTTTGGACTTGGAATGTTATCCTACTACTTAAAAAAATAAAAATAAAAAAGAGCTTTAATTACAAGAACTTTCATGGATGAAATGGCCATGTATTTCAACAGAAACTTATAGTTGTTGGATAGCTTCCTCCAGTTTATCTGCCCTATATGGAAAAAATATTGGTTCAAGTGAACCCTTTGCTAGTATTCCCTGTGTTTACTCCCCCTATATGACCTTAATGACTAACACACTTAGCCAAAATAGGCTCATGTATGGGTACTTTTTAACATCATCAGGAATACTACCATTATTTTTGTTTACATTATGTACTGTACACTAGGATAGCTTCAATATACATGTCTTATTTTAATGCACATATTAAATGAAACACAGCAGGACTGTTTGATAGAGAAATACTACTTTTATATTATCTGCTGACTTTTACTTGTCATTTTTTTTTCTAACAAATTACATCAATTATTTTTTTAACAGTCTAAACAAATAGGCAATGTTTACACAAAATTCCTTCTAAGTTCTTCAGCTCCATCTTACAGCTCATTAAAAACAGCTCAATTTATCTGCTGTGTGTTAGTCCTTAACTTTGGCACCACACAAAACAAGAAAGCCAATTTTACTTTTCCCTGTGGTGTTAATTGGTAACACATGCTGCCTTGCTTCTTCATTAATTATGTCAAATGTGTATGAAATGTTCATATTCATAGTGGAGAATTAACAAGGTTTCAAAATGTGACTGACAACAAGCCAACATCCTTCTTACTTATAAAGCAACTAATGAAAGTGTACAAAAGCAGTTTTATAATTATTCCATGCTGGTTTGACTCCTGGTATCTGAATATCATTGTCAGTTTTATTGCTATTATCTCAATGTAAATGCAATATACTATTGAGCATACTTGGTGGTAAACTGTCACAAATACCATCTTTCATGAAATAGCCATCATACTGGATCTTGATATGTCTTTGTTTTCAAAATGTTTCACTGATCTTTCTATTTCTGAAAACAGTGGAGCCTATTTTCTATGTTACAATAAATGCATATGTGTTCATTCATCTAGGCATATAATTTTAGCTACTACTATGTAAAATATAAACTGTGCACAGACAGCAAATTCTGGTATAACAGTGACACCTAGCTTTTTTATATAGTTTACTATCAGTACAAAACTGCTGATTCATGAGGATAATGTATGTGAAGCAAGCTATTTATGAAATAGGCTTGTTTTAATTTCTCTTTGATAATACACATAAACCCTAATGGCTATCAAGTATTTGACTAAAGCAACGTATATCATAACCAATTGTTATTGGTTTTAATAGAATATTTTTTTCATTTTTCTTTTAATTTTCTGTTGCATCTCAGTGTTAATGATCTGCTGCAGCTTCTTTTTAGTCACTTTTTATGTATGTACTCCAGAGGTGGCTGCCTGACATATCAGGGTGGACTTCCTGATGGTTAAAAAAGTGGGCGACGTCTGCTTAAAATGTGTTGGAATAGCCACTTGTAGTTCCTATTAGAAGTCCATGCAACTGGGTGACAAAACTAATAGCACAACTGGGAGACAGGGACAGATCTTTGTCATCCAAAGTGCCTGAACAAGGACCTCATAAAACAGAAGTTTTAATCACTTCAATTCGGTCATGCAACACTGTACCCAAATGAACTTTTTATCATTTTTTTCCCCACAAATAGAGCTTTATTTTGGGAGCATTTGATCACCTCTGCAGTTTTTATTTTTTGCGCTATAAACAAAACAATAAGCGTCAATTTTGAAAAAAACACAACATTTTTTACTTTTTGCTATAATAAATATCCCAAATTTAAAAAAAATATTTTTTTTTTCATTAGTTAAGGCCAATATATATTACTGACATATTTTTGGTAAAAAAATACGCAATAAGCGTATATTGATTGGTTTGTGCAAAAGTTATGGCGCCTACAAAATAGGGGATAGATTTATGACATTTTTATTATGAATTTATATTTAGTGGGACTGCTTCAGCAGTCCCACTATTGTTATTCGTTTTTATTTACTTTTAATTAGTGGGACTGCTTTAGCAGTCCCACTATTGTTATTCGGTTTTATTTATTAGTGGGAATGCTTTAGCAGTTCCACTATTGTTATTCGTTTTTATTTATTAGTGGGACTGCTTTAGCAGTCCCAATATTGTTATTCGTTTTTATTAGTGGGACTGCTTTAGCAGTCCCACTATTGTTATTTGTTTTTATTTATTAGTGGGGATGCTTTAGCAGTCCCACTATTGTTATTCAATTTTATTTATTTTTATTCATTTATTATTCCGTACGTTTTTTGGCTCTGCGTAACTTCTGCATACTTTTAGCTATTAAAACCATTCAACTATTAAAATGTTGGTCTCTTTCAGCTGATGATGGGACTTTTTCAACTTTTTTTCTACCATTTATACTTTTTAAAATATTAAGCTTTTTGACACTTTTTTTAACATTGAAGTCAATGGGAGCATGCTTCAGATCCTTAAAATCTTCTTCCGCTCCCAAAAGTTTCAGCTCCTTCACACTTTCACCTACAGATGCCAAACAAACTTTAAAATGTTCACAAAATATTCAGCTATCTGACTATATCTTTTCAGTTTGATATCTTTTACAGTTTTTGTGAAAAAGCTGTTTGTTTAGTGGTCATTTCAGGAAATTTTAGCTATTAAACAGAGTGTACTGTGTTGTTTTTGTTGCCATGGTTACCAAAGCTTCTGTTATACACAGGGGGGAGGTGGCTGGAGCATCTCAGCTCTGATTACAGAGCCCGGGGGGAGGGGACAGACACACAATGTACTGATTTATAATAGAGGATTATGATGGGGCAGTTTTGATTGGGCAATTCTGATGGGGCAGTTTTGATGGTGGCAATATGATGGGGCAGTTTTGATGGGGAAAATTTTGATGGGGCAATTCTGATGGGGCAGTTTTGATGGCAGTATGAGGGGGGACAGTTTTCATGGGGCCGTTTTAGCAATCCAGCTATTAAGCATTCCCATGCATTTTCCCCAGGAAATGCATTTTCTAGTTTTAATTAGTGGGACTGTTTTAGCAGTCCCACTATTGTTATTAGATTTTATTTATTAGTGGGAATGCTTTAGCAGTCCCGCTATTGTTATTTGATTTTATTTATTTTTTATTAATTTTATTCTGTACGTTTTTTGGCTCTGCGTAACTTCTGCATACTTTCAGCTATTAAAACCATTCAACTATTAAAATGTTCGTCTCTTTCAGCTGATGATGGGACTTTTCCAACTTTTTTTCTACTATTTATACTTTTTAAAATATTAAGCTTTTTAACACTTTTTTAACATTGAAGTCAATGGGAGCATGCTTCAGATCCTTAAAATCTTCTTCCGCTCCCAAAAGTTTCAGCTCCTTCATACTTTCACCTACAGATGCCAAACAACAAACTTTAAAATGTTCAGAAAATATTCAGCTATCTTGCTATATCTTTTCAGTTTGATATCTTTTAAAGTTTTTGTGAAAAAGCTGTTTGTTTAGTGGTCATTTCAGGAAATTTAGTGATTAAACAGAGTGTACTGGGCTGCCTTTGTTGCCATGGTTACCAAAGCTTCCGTTATACACAGTGATGGGCGGTGGGGGAGATGGCTAGAGCATCTCAGCTCTAAATACAGAGCCTGGAGGAGGGAACAGACACACCATGTACTGATTTATAATAGAGGAATATGATGGGGCAGTTTTGATGGGGCAATTCTGATGGGGCAGTTTTGATGGTGGCAATATGATGGGGCAGTTTTGATGGGGTAATTCTGATGGGGCAGTTTTGATGGTGGCAATATGATGGTGCAGTTTTGATGGGGGGCAATTTTGATGGGGCAGTTTTAATGGGGCAGTTTTGATGGGTGCAATATGATGGGGCAGTTTTGATGGCAATATGATGGGGGAATTTTTGATGGGGGCCGTTTTAGCAATTCAGCTATTCAGCATTCCCACGCATTTTCCCTGGGAAATACATTTTCTAGTTTTACTAGTAATGGCAGCAATCTGCAATTTTTATCATGACTGCGACATTGTGGCGGACACATCGGACACTATTTTGGGACCAGTGACACTTATACAGTGAACAGTGCTATAAATATGCACTGATTACTGTATAAATGTCACTGGCAGGGGAGGAGTGAACACTAGGGGACGATCAAGGGGTTAAATGTGTTACCTAGGGACTGATTCTAACTGGGGGGAGGACTGACAAGGGGAAGAGACTGATCGGTGCTCCTATATACTAGGAACACTCGATCCGTCTCCTCTCTACACACACAGATCCACATTCCTGTTCTGTCACCGAGCGCACCCCCTATACTGCTGGGAAGCCAAGGATGTCATATGACGCCCAGCCGGAGGGACAGAGTGTTCCTGTGGACATCATATGACAATGGGTGGTAGGGAAGTGGTTAAAAAAAGAGGGCCCAACACATTTCATGAATAGACTGACAATAGTTGTAACATTTTTACAATAAACATGTATTTTTAATCTATATGCAGTAGATAACTTTTCTGAATTAAATCCTTCTTTCACATTCACTCTCCACCTCAGCAAGTCTCTTGGACTCGCTGAATATGGAATGCATAAATAGCAGTATGCTTTGCGCAAAAGCGGTGGCGAAGGCAAGATCAGCAGTTTGATCCCCTTTTTTACTTGAAGAAACATAGCAGATCTATGCAAGCGGACATGTACCTATGCAAGCGGATATGTATGTGTATTGTGCTAAACAATACTTTGGTTAGGAGGAATCACTCGAATAGTAACTTGTCCTTGTCCAAATCCGCGATTCGATCCTCTTAAAGCACCACACACAGACGAGTACCCTACTCTGTCCCTCTCACCTGCCCACTTTAGCAATGCTCTCCATTAAGCACTTCTCTCTGAGCAGGTGGAAGAGAATTCCCTATACTAACAACAATTTTCCCTTAACTAATAACCAGTAATTCACTTTTTCCTTGTTAAATATATTTATTGAGTTTTCAGAAAGAAAGAAAAAAGAATAAAAGAATATAATACATGGATACATATCACATATTTCCAGAAGCTTTACAGTATAATATTATACATAGAACCGTCTTACAACTGTTATTATGTTATACACATTTTAAGTATGGCATAGAAATAAAGGAAAACATAAAATGATTTTGCTAGATATAGTTGTCTAGTTGTAAGATGAGCAATAGTATATAAACAGTATATACCCTAGAAAATATTACACAACAAAAAAAAGAAAAGAGGGGGGGGAGAAGAAAGAGAGAAGGAAAGGGAAATCTGGGGTGGCGTCCTGGCTCATGGCATATATCCAATTAAATTTAGTGAATATATTATATAACCTAGTGTGGTAATAACAAAGATTGGTCAAAGTCAGCAGGAAAGTAGTGTTTGACCCATGGTTGCCATATCTTATTAAATAGATCAATTTTATTATCTTCAATAGCTGTCATCTTTGCTTGTATGAGTGCTTTATTCATTCTGTGTTTAGTTTCGTTCACGATTAGAGTTTTAGACTTCCATGCCTTGGCAATGGTTTGTTTGGCTGCAGTACTTAGTTGGATAAATAAAAGAAATTGAGTGTGAGTGAGCATGGTAGGCTTTAGGTTTAGAATAGCCATGGTGGGATCTGGAGGAATTGTGATTTCCAAGGCTTTAGAGGCCATAAGAAATATGTTATTCCAGAATATTTTAACAACAGGACATTGCCACCATATGTGATAATGTGTACCGGGCATGTCGCAACCTCTAAAACAATTAGGAGAATATGAGGGAGCGAATTTAGCTATTCTAGCTGGTACCATGTACCATCGCATTAAAACGTTATAATTCGTTTCTACAGCAAAACAGTTAGGAGAGGAAGTTTTGGTGGCTAACCATATATTAGACCAATCTTTATCATCCAGTTTTTGATTAATATCCTGTGCCCATTTAATAGCATATGAGGGTAGAGTTTCTCCTGAAGTCACATTACATTGGTGATATAATAGTGAGATAAGACCTCTGATGTGTGGGTCGCTCATACAGATACGTTTAAATTGAGTCATTTGATTGAGAGTAGAACCTATATTAAGTAGTGGTTCATAAAAATTTTTAATCTGTAGATAGCGAAATATTTCTTTTTTAGGTAAACCGTAAGTTTCACATAATACAGGAAAGGCATGAATATTACATGAGGATGATAGATTACATAAACGGGTAAGATTTACCGTGGACCATGCAGAGAATGATCTTGGAAATTTCCAAACAGGATAAAAGGCTGGATTATGGAGAAATGAAAGCAGAGGATTATGTGGAGATTTAAGATTATGTTTGAATTTATCCCAAATAGTCAAGGTATGTTTTGTTATTGGATTAGTAAGGTGGATCCTATCAGCAGGGTTTAGCCATAACATATTTGCCACTGAGATAGGATCACTGTCTACCGATTCAACAGCAACCCAAAGGGGTGTTTCAACCACAGCGTGATATTTGGGTAGAAGTGCAATTTGCGCAGCATTATAATAAGAAGAAAAATTGGGTATCCCCAAAACCCCATTCAGTTTATTCAAATACAATGTAGATTTAGATATGCGAGGTTTGGTGTTACCCCAAATAAATGATATAACTCTACGTTGAGTAAGTCTTAGAAAATAGGATGGTGGTCGGGGGCAGGAGGTGGAGCCTAGCAGAGCAGACATGCATTGTTAGAGCTCCACACCGCTGAGGAGAGAAGAGAAGGACAAAGCGGAGCCTGCAGGCTCAAAAGGTATCCATTTGAACCTTTTTGCCCCAGGGAACAAACTGTGAAAGTTTGGGCAGGAAATATGGTACTGGGAGGAAACCGTGGCAGAAATAAAAATCACCTCACAAAGAGCTCACAGGCACTCACTGCAGCTGAAGCAGCTCCAGTCACCTCACAAGATACAGCATCAGGGCGCTCTCACAGACAGAAAATGTCACAGCAAGACTCTCCATTTGAGTAAGATACAGAACAAATCCTCTCACAAACTTCTCCACAAGCCTCCTCAGCATCCCCAGTAATATTATTACAGTTTGAAAAGATGCTTCATAAGGCTTTAAAACAAACCTCAGACCAAATAACAAAAAGCCTAACCAAAGAAATAAGAGAGCTGGGAAACCGCACCGCAGCCTTAGAAATAAAAATGGATGAAATTGAAATTACAACCCAAGAAAATATAACAGAATTGGAACAATTAAAAAAAGAGAATTTAATACTTCAAACTAAGCTCGAAGATTAGGAAAATAGAGCCAGACGTTCAAACTTGCGCATAAGGGGAATACCTGAAACTGTGACAGACCTGCAATCTACTATTACTGCTCTATTACAAGAACTAAAGCCAGATATCCCTATTGAACGTTTAGAACTGGACAGAGTACACAGAGCCCTCACAGCCAAAAAGAAATATGGACCCCCACGTGATATAATCACAAAATTTCAATATTACAGAACGAAAGAACAAATACTAATTGCTGCAAGAGAAAAAAAGGAACTTAATTTTCAAGGACACAATTATCAAATTTTTGCTGACCTATCCCAACTTACTATTACTAAAAGACGATCCATGAAACCCCAACTAATGGAACTGCAACGCCACAACATTATGTATCAATGGGGCTTCCCCTTTTCAGTCAGATTTAACTACCAAGGTACAATTTACAGAAGCAGATCAGCAGATGAACTACAACAAACCCTTTTAAAATTAAATCTGACAGAACCCACAAGCAGCAACACTCCCACACGCAGAAGAATGGCGTCATCTTCACCTTCAGGCAGAAAATTTCAGAACAAAATGGGAATCATCATTCTCACAAAAGAGGCCGTTATGCCACATCATCCATGGACCAAGAAGATTCAATGGACTGACATCCTAATTCCTGATATCTCTTCATTTATTATACTAAGAGATGGTTCTCTATAAAAAACCTATATTTATAACTGAATGTAACTGCATTCTGATAGTCACACACTGTGTGGGATCATGTTACATTCCAGTTATATTTCTTATTACTTCTGATTCATATAGCCTTATGCCGCGTACACACGGTCGGACTTTCCGGCATACTTGGTCCGGCGGACCAGAGTGTGCCGGACAATCCGCCCGTGTGTGGGCGGCGGCGGACTTTTCCGGCGGACTTCTTCCCAAAAGCCCGCCGGACCTAGATTTTAAACATGTTTGAAATCTTTCCGTCGGACTCAGTTTCGGGCGGAAAGTCCGCTCGTGTGTGTGCTGGTCCGACGGAAAGCCCGCTCGTGTGTAGGCTGGTCCGACAGACCAAATACGACACGAGGGGATGGTATTGCATCTCGCGCTCGCTGCAATAGGAAAAACAAATCTTCCTATTGCGGCGAGCGCGGGGCATACCAGGCCCTTAGGTCTGGTATGGATTATAAAGGGGAACCCCGCTACGCCGAAAAAACGGCGTGGGGTCCCCCTAAAATCCATACCAGACCCCGATCCGAGCACGCAGCCTGGCCGGTCAGGAAAGGGGGTGGGGACGAGCGAGCGCCCCCCCCCTCCTGAACCGTACCAGGCCGCATGCCCTCAACATGGGGGGTGGGTGCTTTGGGGGAGGGGGGCGCCCTGCGCCCCCCCCCCCCAAAGCACCTTGTCCCCATGTTGATGAGGACAAGGGCCTCTTCCCGACAACCCTGGCCGTTGGTTGTCGGGGTCTGCGGGCGGGGGCTTATCGGAATCTGGGAGCCCCCTTTAATAAGGGGGCCCCCAGATCCCGGCCCCCCACCCTATGTAAATGAGTATGGGGTACATGGTACCCCTACCCATTTACCTAGGAAAAAAGTGTAAGTAATAAAACACACTACACAGGTTTTTAAAATATTTTATTAAACAGCTCCGGGGGGGGGATCTTCCTCCGGCTTCGGGGGTCTTCTTCCGGCTTCGGGGGTCCCTCCGCTTCATCTTCTCCCGGCGTCCGGTTGGTTCTTCTCCGCTCTCCGGCCTCTTCTCCCGGTGTCGCAGGTCTTCGGCCGGCCCCTCCGCTCTCTTCATGTAGCTCTATTGCGAGCGGAGGTCCGGACTTCTGGGCTTCTTGGCTTCTTGGCTTCTTGGCTTCTCTTCTCTTCTCTTCCCCCAGATGTTGACACGACGCTCTCTCCGGCTGGACTGGTCTCTGAGGGCTGCGTTGTGACTTATATAGGCGGAGACCCCGCCCCCATATGATGTCACAGTCCCTGGGCATGCTGGGACTGTGACGTTTTAGGGGGCGTGGTCGACCACGCCCCCTAAAACGTCACAGTCCCAGCATGCCCAGGGACTGTGACATCATATGGGGGCGGGGTCTCCGCCTATATAAGTCACAACGCAGCCCTCAGAGACCAGTCCAGCCGGAGAGAGCGTCGTGTCAACATCTGGGGGAAGAGAAGCCAAGAAGCCAAGAAGCCAAGAAGCCCAGAAGCCCAGAAGTCCGGACCTCCGCTCGCAATAGAGCTACATGAAGAGAGCGGAGGGGCCGGCCGAAGACCTGCGACACCGGGAGAAGAGGCCGGAGAGCGGAGAAGAACCAACCGGACGCCGGGAGAAGATGAAGCGGAGGGACCCCCGAAGCCGGAAGAAGACCCCCGAAGCCGGAGGAAGATCCCCCCCCTGGAGCTGTTTAATAAAATATTTTAAAAACCTGTGTAGTGTGTTTTATTACTTACACTTTTTTCCTAGGTAAATGGGTAGGGGTACCATGTACCCCATACTCATTTACATAGGGTGGGGGGCCGGGATCTGGGGGCCCCCTTATTAAAGGGGGCTCCCAGATTCCGATAAGCCCCCGCCCGCAGACCCCGACAACCAACGGCCAGGGTTGTCGGGAAGAGGCCCTTGTCCTCATCAACATGGGGACAAGGTGCTTTGGGGGGGGGGGCGCAGGGCGCCCCCCTCCCCCAAAGCACCCACCCCCCATGTTGAGGGCATGCGGCCTGGTACGGTTCAGGAGGGGGGGGGCGCTCGCTCGTCCCCACCCCCTTTCCTGACCAGCCAGGCTGCGTGCTCGGATCGGGGTCTGGTATGGATTTTAGGGGGACCCTACGCCGTTTTTTCGGCGTAGCGGGGTTCCCCTTTATAATCCATACCAGACCTAAGGGCCTGGTATGCCCCGCGACGGGGCTAGCAAGGTGTCAATCTCGCCGATAAAAGCGGCAAGATTGACATCCTTTTCTAGTCCCGTCGCACCTGAGTCACGTTCAAAATGAACGGACTTGTCCGTGTGTGGGCAAGTCCGTTCATTCTGAAAGTCCGCCGGAACTCCGGCGAAAGTCCGTCGGAAAGACGGGCGGACTTAGCCCGCCGGAAAGTCCCGGCGTGTGTGGGCAAGTCCGTCCGTTTTAAAGTCCGGCGCACCTGGCGGACAAAGTCCGTCGGAAAGTGTGCCGGACCAAGTAGGATAGAAAGTCCGACCGTGTGTACGCGGCATTAGAATATATAAGTGAAATAAGGAAATTCTTGTTCAGTTATATATTATCAGGTAATAACAATAGATTTATTACTTTTTAGGACAAATATGTTCAATAATCCAGAAGTAATGGAAGCTTTTTCTTTCTTTTCTTAAAACAAATATATTATTACCTAACTAGTTCCTAGAATTATGTTTTTGTTTATTCTAATCTGAAGCAATACAACCTCAATTTTATGAGTTAACATATCTAAACAGTTGCATATGAATAAAATATGTAATTGTTTACTCTAAAAGGGTTAAAATCCCAAAATAATTCAAACTATCTTCATCAATACCAAAGTTATTAACAGTACCTTTCTAACTGAATTATTTAGCCTAGGGCAAGACTAACCATATACAACCACCCTGGAATAAATAATTTCAACAAAAACTATATTCTGCACTCCAATTAATGAAACATCATTTTGATGTCTTTTGACTTAGCACTTCTCTCCTGTAAGCGGAAGATCCGTGTAGCCCCATTAGCCCTCCTCATTCTCCCAACCATATTATGTGGGAGTGTGACGAAGGCACTTATTCCCCTGAGAGAGATATTTATTCTCTTTCACGGGTAAATTGTGATTACTTGCAAAAAATAATTTATACAATATATCATCTAATCTCATATGTTTTTTGTTTACTCTTTACTCCAGAATTCACTGGTTTCTTTTCTATCTATTCATCTCTTCAGTCCACACAGGTTGATCTGCGCAGTCAGCTCTGCATAACAAAAAGTAAGTCAAAACTATTTGATCTATTGCCATGGCACCACTGAATATACTTTCCCTGAATGTTCAGGGAATAAATGTCCCTCAAAAAAGGACCAAAGCCTTCCGTACTTTCCATAACAAGAAGGCTCACGTAGTATGCCTCCAAGAAACACACTTCACCAAAGATTCTACTCCAAAATATATTTCTCCTTTTTATCAACAAATTTACACGGCTTCTGCCTGTACCAAGCAAAGGGGAACTCTAATTGCATTTCACCGATCCACACCATTCACCTTATCATCAGAAATTAAAGACCCAGAAGGTAGATACCTGATACTCATGGGTTATATAATGGATACAGCAATCACGGTGATTTCCTACTACGCTCCTAACAAACAACCTACACCATTCCTCTCACATATATTACAAGTGATTAATACACACAAAATAGGAACAGTGATAATGTGTGGGGATTCGAACCAGGTCCTCCTCCCATTTCTAGATAAATCACCTTTTACACCATCCAAAATAACCTCTAGATTACCTTTTTCTCAACTTCTTTCCAAATACAATCTGGTAGATTCATGGAGAGAAAGTAACCCAATGAAAAAGAAATTCACTTATTTCTCGCACCCTCATCAAACCTTCACCAGAATAGATCATATTTTTCTAACAATAGGAATGATACAAGAAATTATTGCATCAGATATAATTCCGATTCCGTGGTCTGACCATAATGCAGTATACACTACTATAGCCCCAGCCATACCAAAAGCGCATGACCCAACGTGGTACTTACCGGACATAATGCTCAAACACCCACTACATCAGATGGCCATTGAACAAGCTTTAAAGGAATACATATCAATTAATAATACAACAGACATCTCCCCAATAACACTGTGGGAAGCTCATAAGCCTGTCTTGCGTGGTACAATACAAAGACAAATGGCACTATTTAAACGGGAACGCAAAAATCTAGCAAAAAAACTAGAACTCAATTTTAATGCAGCCTACATATCATTTCAAGATAATCCATCTCAGAGTACAAAATCTCATCTGGAAAAATCTAGATTGGAATACGATCTATTTCTCACTGAGTCAGTTGATAAATCCCTCAAACGCTCCAAACACAATTTCTACATAAATACAAACAAACCAGGTACATATTTGGCTCGGGCATTAAATTCAACTAACAAATCTTTCAAACCAATACGTTTGAAATTATCAAAAAATGTTTACACTTGTAATCCAGTTAAAATAGTCCATAAATTTCACTCACATCTCGCAACTTTATACAAGACAAACAATGAATTTAATCCTACAGAGGCTGAATCCTTCTTCTCAAAAATAACCTTACCTGAGTTATCTCAGAATCAAAAAAGCAGTTTGGATGAGCCTATAACTATAGATGAAGTTGCTAACGCCATAAAAGACCTAAAACTTAACAAAAGACCAGGCCCAGACGGCTACTCGGCTTTATACTATAAAACATTCTCAGAAATACTCTCTCCCATTCTCACTGAAACTTTTAACAAACTTCTAGATGGACATTCTTTTCGGCAAGAAACACTAATGGCAATTGTTTGTATGATCCCAAAACCCCTTTCTGATGATACTTCCTGTGTGAATTATCGGCCTATCTCTCTGTTAAACCTCGATATTAAATTATTAGCAAAAATAATAGCAAAACGCCTCAATAGCATTATAGGAAAATTAATACATAGAGATCAAGTAGGCTTCATGCCAAATAGACAGGCAGGCGATAATATACGCAGGGCAGTGTTATTGGCACATATTGCTAAAAAACGGAAAATCCCTTTATGTTTTCTATCTCTCGATATTAAGAGGGCATTTGACACAGTATCCTGGCAATATATGCAATATTCATTACAAAAATGGGGTTTTGGACCCCACTTTTTAACATGGATCAAAGCATTATATAATAAACCCAAAGCCTATATAAAATATGCTGGATACAAATCTGAAGCCTTTAATATCGAAAGAGGTACCCGACAGGGTTGCCCATTATCTCCCTTATTATTGGCCCTTATACTCGAACCCATGGCCCAATACATCAGAACAAACCAAACTATAACTGGCATTGAAGTAGGAGGTATTACACACAAATTATGTATATTTGCAGACGATATATTACTTTTTCTATCATCACCACAGGTCTCTGGTCCTAACTTAATACCAGCTCTTGATGGATTTGCAGCCCTATCCGGCCTTATGATTAATCCTAAGAAATGCCTAGTGCTTAATATTTCGCTCACAAACATGGAATTGATCCCGGCTAGGGCTGCACTCCCATTCACATGGGCAGAAAAATCAATCCCATATCTTGGAATTCATTTAACAGCATCTCATTCTGACTTATTCTCAACCAATTATCCTCCTGTATTAAGACAGATCACAAATCTAATAAAACAATGGTCGCAACTTCCTTTATCCTGGATAGGGAAGATTAATGCAATCAAAATGACTATTCTACCCAAATTGCTTTATCTATTCAGAGTCCTCCCTATTCCAATTCCTTCCTATTTTTTGAGAATAGTACAAAAAAGAGCAACTTTGTTTATATGGGGCTCTTCTAAACCACGTATACCTATACACACACTACATCTTCCCAAAAATAAAGGAGGCCTGGGATACCCTAATTTTACTAACTACTACAGAGCAGCACATTTGGCCAGTCTGTCCAAATACCATGCAAAACAGGAAATCCCATTATGGGTATTTATAGAGGCTTCAGAAAATGACCCTCTATTAATATCAAATTTATTATGGCTTGATCCTAAAGACCGCTTTAAAATTCATAATCCCATAACTAAACACTTCTTATCTCTCTGGGATAAACTAAAAACCAAATATCAGTTACAATCTCCACACAAGCCTCTCCTTTCTTTTATCAGAAATCCGGCCTTTTATCCGGCATGGATCTACCCAAATTCTTTTAAAGCTTGGACAACATCAGGCATTCAGACACTAAATGACTTCATAGCATCTAAATCATTCCTTTCATTCCCATCGCTTAGAGAAAAATATGATCTACCAAACTCTGAGATATTTAGATATCTCCAAATCAAAAATTTCTATACACCATTCCTAAAGGGGGATACACCATTATCCCAATGATCCATTTTTGAATCAATCTGTACAAAAGATCCATTTGCTAAAGGTACAATTTCATCACTTTATAATCAATTATATGGAGTAGCAAATCTTAATAGACCCTCTTACGTTCAGAGGTGGGAGGAGGACCTGGGACGAACTTTAGAAGACACAGACTGGTCTAATATATGGCTCACATCTAAGTCATCTTCACCCAACATCTTGGCACTGGAGACAAATTATAAAGTCCTAACTCGCTGGTACCTTGTACCCGCTAGAGTGGCAAAATATTCACCTAATACCTCAACTCTTTGTTTTCGAGGATGCCCAGAAATAGGCACATATTTACACATATGGTGGACGTGCCCAGTAATCCAAACCTTCTGGAAGGAAGTCTTCGTGATTGCATCTAAAATATTTAAAAAAATAATACAACCAGATCCATATTTAACTTTACTTAATCTAAAACCGGAATGGTTAACACTCTCTCAATTCAAACTTATGATCCAACTAATAACGGCTGCAAAACAAACAGTGGCTAAGGCATGGAAATCTCCTACATTGGTACTAGCAGAAACAATTCACAGAATGAATAATACAATGTCCCATGCTAAGATGGTAGCCATCGATCAAAATCAAATTCCAAAATTTGAAAAACTTTGGCATCCTTGGATAAAACAACAGTTCCTGTCAAATTTCAATGACTCTGTCCTGTTGCCATGGTAACAGATTAAATGACTTACAGAGACACCCATTCTAAGGCTTCAAAGAGAACTAAAAAGAATAATAAACTGACGAGCGGGACAACCTTGTGGACCATACCTCTACCTTTCAACCCTTTTTCTTCTTTCTCTTTCCTTTTCTCCACCTTACGATTAAAGCTCATTATCAGAATTTATTTGACCTATATACACTCTACTTGTAAACAATATGTATAGTAGGTATAAATCATTTAAATACCTACAAAAGTAACTAAGGAAATGATATATATCTTTAATTTAGGTTTACGTGAACCCAATGTTTAATATTTGAAATTTCATGATATTTACCTATATAAACCCTACTGTAAAACAATGAGCTTACTTTATAGATCCTTGTAAACTTACTTTATGTATCTTTATAACATTGTATACTCAATAAACTTCTTTTGACAAGGAAAAAAAAAAAAAAAAAAAAGAAAATAGGATGGTATTGGTATTGGAAGTACCCTAAATAAATATAGAAATTTTGGTAGTATTGACATCTTAATAGCGTTAATCCTTCCCAACCAGGATAACGGAAGAGAAGCCCATTGTTTCATGAGAGCAGTAATTTGTTTTAGAAGAGGCAAGTAGTTAACTGCAAAAAGATCTTTAAGGGAAGTTGTGATTTGTATTCCCAAATATAGGAGTTGTTTCGGAACCCAGTTGAAAGGTAAGGAAGTTTGGGCTTGTTGAAGTTCAGTTTGTGATAAAGAGATATTTAACGCATTTGATTTTGTAGGGTTGATGTATAGACCTGAGATTTGGGCGAAGTTTTCAAGTGTGAGTAATAAATTAGGGGTAGATATATGTGGACGTGACAAAAATACGAGAATATCGTCTGCGAAGAGACATAATTTATGATGGTGACCACCTAATTCAATACCTTTGATATCGGGGGTATTTCTAATTAATTGCGCTAAAGGTTCAATTAATAAGGCAAAAAGTAATGGGGAAAGGGGGCAACCTTGTCTGGTATCTCTTTTGATGTCAAACATTGTTGACTTATAACCGGAATATTTAATATATGCTCTGGGATTATTGTATAAAGAGGAAATCCAGGATAGAAAGTGATCACCAAAACCCCATTTTTGGAGAGTATATTCCATGTATGGCCATGTGACAGAGTCAAATGCTTTCCTTATATCTAGAGACACCAGGCAAGCTGGGATCTGTCTAGATTTAGCTGCATGGATAAGTAAAAGTGTACGTCTGATATTATCACCTGCCTGGCGTTTTGGCATGAAGCCTGTCTGATCTTTATGAATTAGATGTCCTATAATAGAATTTAGTCTGGTGGCCATGATTTTAGCCAATAGTTTTATATCTGGATTAAGAAGAGATATAGGATGGTAATTAGTCCAAGACGTAGAATCAGAGTGTGGTTTGGGAATCATTGCTATAATAGAAGTAAGCGTTTCTGTTCTAAAGGAACGCCCTTCAAGAATCCAATTAAAGGCTTTGGTTAAGACTGGTGTTAAGATGTGTGCATACTGTCTATAATAAGCTGCTGAAAAGCCATCTGGGCCTGGTCTCTTACGTAATTTTAAGGATTTTATAGCTTTCAACACTTCATTGTCTGTGATCATGTTTTCTAGCTGATCTCTCTGCAGCTGGTCGAGGTTAGGAAGTGTAATATTAGAAAATAAAACATCAGCTTTGGACTTATCAAAATTAGGAGATGAGGAATATAATTTGGCTAAATTAGAACGAAATATCTCGAGAATCTTTACTGGATTACTGGTATATGCTTCTCTGGATATTTTTAGCTTTATGGGTGTTTGATTGTGTTCTTCAGGATTCTAGCCATAAGAGTATCGGGTTTATTTGCTTTAAGGTATTGAATATGTTGGCGCTTGCTGTTGTTAGCATTCGGAGAGGATTGAAATGTCTGGTAACAGTCATTAAAGGTGGATTCAAGTTTTGCAAACAGAATTTTACGTTCTCTTTTGAGAATAGTAGCTTGTTGTATGAGTCTACCTCTAATAACCACTTTATGGGCTTCCCATAATGTAAGAGCAGAGATATCACCCGTGTCATTAGACGTTATATAATCTGATAATGCTTTTTCAATCTCAACACGGTGAAAGGGATGAGTCAGTATAGAGTCGTTTATGCACCAAGTTGTGTCATGTGATCTGGGAATTGTGGAAGCAATAGTAGTAATTACTGCGCAGTGGTCAGTCCACGGAAGAGGAACAATTTTGGATGAAATGATTTCTGGTAACATACTGGATGGAGTAAAAATATGATCTATTCGTGAGAAAGACTTATGTGGGTATGAATAGTGAGTAAAACCTCTACTGGCAGGATTCATCTCTCGCCAAGTGTCAACTAAACCATGCGTATTAAGTAGGTGTTGAAAAGTCAAGTTTTTAATACCCGTGTTAGGTTTTGAGGGAGAGTTATCCAGAAATGGGAATATAGTTGCATTGGAATCTCCACAGATAACAACTGTACCACTCCTATGAGCTTCAATTACATGTAAAAGATGAGACAAGAAGGCAGTTGGATGTTTGTTAGGTGCATAATATGAAACAATTGTAATAGGATTATCAGAAATAAAACCTGTTAAAAGTAAATAACGTCCCTCTGGGTCAAATAATTGTGATTTCAGATTGAACGGAGTGGAACGGTGAAAAACAATCAGAGTTCCACGCTGTTTAACCGTGGCAGAGGCTGTATAAAATTGTGGATATGAGGATGAAAAAAACTTGGGATAAATCTTATCAGTGAAATGGGTTTCCTGTAAGCAGATAATGTTAGCTCTCTTTAATGCAAATGAGCGTAATGCTTTTATACGTTTATGTGGAATATTAAACCCTTGTACATTTAATGACAAAACATTTATAGAGGCCATAAACCAAGTAGAATAAACAATATATCATAGTAGATAAGGTGCTTACCAAGAGCCAGGACGACCAGCCGGAGGATCAAGGGGGAATAGAAAAAGTTAGAAAAAGAAGAAGTAAGAGAGTACAAAAACAAAAACCCCATATGCAGACCAAGTATCATTAGACTAAAGTTAGAGTATAGGGTATGGGAGCATCTCAGGAGAGTATATAATACTCCCTGAGAGGATCCTGGACCACCCGCAGAGTCCCCCATAGAAAAAATAGAGGGTCTCTGTAGGTGGTAAAAAAAGGGCAGCAAAAAATTCCTATGGGATTAACAACACCGGAGGACCACAGGAATTATTAGAATATTAATATATTATTAAATAACTAATAGTTTTATTACCATTTTTTACCTTTTTATTTATTTATTTATTTATTTATTTATTTTTTAACAAAAAAAAAGGTAGAGTAAAGAGGAAAAAGAGAAATGGGAAAAAAAAAATCAACAAAAAAAAATAAAAAATCATTTTACTAAATTTTTCCCCTTTCCCTTCCCCCTCCCCTCACACACTAATATCATAACTAAACCATATAGTCAGAGCTCATTTTATTCATGAGCTTAACACTTAAAGGAAAAAACCAGCATAAGAAACTGGGAATCTGAAGAAAGTATGAGGAATTTGTGTGAACTGGAAAGTCAGTCCATTGAGTCCACAATGGTGGGAGGTGAATGTTCATAACGACCACGCTTGCTGAGATTTTGATATGACGAGGATGCAGAACTGGATCCTGTGGCTTTATTTTGCTGTGATGATCGAGAGATGAAACTTCTGCTAGGCTGGTTCTTTGTCAGGGTTTCTTCGGCTAACCCTATGTCGATTAGGATCGATTGTAAATCTTCTGAGGAGCGACAAACGTATTTGGTTTCCAGATGTGTGAAACGAAGAGAGAAAGGAAATCCGCATTGGTAAGCAATTTGATTGCACTGAAGTATCTGTAATTGAGGTTTGAGTGCACGTCTCTTAGCCACTGTAAGTGGGGAAAGGTCAGTGAAAAGCTGGTAACTGTGGCCCTGAAAGCTGAGGAGATCTTTACCTCTGGCTGCTGTTAAAAGCTGTTCTTTGGTTCTGTAGTAGTGTAATTTGGTAATGATATCTCTAGGAGGGCCATTGGATTTGCGTGGAGCTAAGGCTCTATGTACTCTGTCAAATTCAAGCCTGTCAATGGGAATTTCAGGTATTAATTCCTGAAACAGCGCTGTGACTGTTGTCTGCAAGTCTAAATAAGATTCAGGGATCCCCCTGATGCGCAAATTCGATCGACGATTTCTATTTTCCTGATCTTCCAAACGTGACTGAAGTGTGAGGTTTTCTTCCTTCAGTGACATAATTTCAGTCATAGAATTGTGAGTGCATGTATCAATTTCATCCATTTTCAATTCTAGGTCTGCAGTCCTTTGACCCAGCTCTCTAATTTCTCTAGTTAACATATCTGTAATGTGGTCAGAAGTCTGTTTAAGAGCTTTCTGGAGCATATATTCAAACTGTTTGAACATATCAGGCTGTGTTATAATTTGTGAAACATTTTGGTCACACACTGACTCACCCTTAGAAGCCTGTGTTATTTTGCTGTGAGGCAGAGGATGTGTCCTGCGTAAGCTGCTGCGCTGTGAGGGAGAGGAAGATGCTGCCATCTCAGACGTCAGTCTGTGTATCTTTTCTTTAGAAATACCTTTTTTAAAAGTAGATTTCTGACCTCTTAGGACCATTATTTAGGTTGCTGGCTGAGTTGGGGTGAGCAGTGACCCGTTTTTTGTAAATATTAGTGGCACTGGGACCTGTAGTCCTCCGGTTAACAATCCCAAGGAGCGGAGCTCTAAGGAGACATTACCGCCGCCTCAGGCTGCCGCTTCACTGCCTCCCAGTAATTCACTTTTTAATCATTTAACACTACCAACGAATATTATGCTGAATGGCAAGTTTTCTTAGTTTTACATTTTAGGTAATGACATACACACATTTGAATTACCTCCTTTCATTCTTTAAAAGCTTAGCAGATTTAGATAAACATACATACAAAAGTACTTACCACTCTCAGAATATTTGATATAAGCAATACCAACCAGCAATCATAAGTTATGTTACCAGTGTAGCAATACTAACTTTGTACACACTTCCTACACTGAGGCGTTTATCCTATAAGGATAAAGGATTTGGACCTGGATTTGGTGGAGGGATATCTTTCCCTTGTCTTTGACCCATAATGCAAAATACTGTAGACCACTTTGACTGTCCTACCTTACAGTCAGTGTATCTACACAACAAATTATCTTATTATTTCTATGCGATAGAAAGAAAAGCAAAGATTTAGTGGGCGCGTTGGTTACCTAAATACCCTTCCCAAAAGGATACTGAACTGCAGTTTCTAATATATGGAGTCTTAAATAAAGACTCGGGTCTCCCAAAGACCCTACAATGATACTTCCGTGAGTGTGTCTATTAAGGTGTGGTCCATCCTTCCTTTCTCTTTAAATTTAAAAGGCTAATGGCCCGTACACACGGTCGGATTTTCCGATGGAAAATGTCCGATCGGAGCGTGTTGTCTGAAATTCCGACCGTGTGTGGGCTCCATCGGACATTTTCCATCAGATTTTCCGACACACAAAGTTGGAGAGCAGGAGATAAAATTTTCCGACAACAAAATCCGTTGTCGGAAATTCCGATCGTGTGTACACAAATCCGACGGACAAAGTGCCACGCATGCTCAGAATAAATAAAGAGATGAAAGCTATTGGCCACTGCCCCGTTTATAGTCCCGACGTACGTGTTTTACGTCACCGCGTTCAGAACGATCGGATTTTCCGACAACTTTGTGTGACCGTGTGTATGCAAGACAAGTTTGAGCCAACGTCTGTCGGAAAAAATCCATGGATTTTGTTGTCGGAATGTCCGAACAAAGTCCGACCGTGTGTACGCCCTATAAGACTTTATCAGAGCCAGGGTAAGAAAGAATTTGTCAAAATAGACAAAGGTCTACCCACCTTGGATGATTGTCTTATCCGGGATGAACCCCCATTTGAAAGGAAAAGGAAATAGTAGGTATTCTGGACGACCACCCTTCTTGTAGGTACACCAACAGAGCTCTCAGATATCTGGAGACATTGAATGAATGAAAGGCAGATTGTGCATTCATATGTCTGAGTTTATTGAGTGCAAAAGTAATTTTTTTTAAACTTTTGGCATGGGGGTCCCCTCCGGGTCCATACTAGACCCAAAGGGCCTGGTATAGACCTGGGGGAACCCCGCACCATTTTTTAAAAATGTTAGCATGGGGGGTCCTCCAAATCTATACTAGACCCGAAGGGCCTGGTATAGACCTGAGGGGGGACCCCATGCAGTTTTTTTGCAATTTTTTTTGGCTGGGATTTTTTTACTTTCAGTGGGCAAGCTGACAGCTGATGACTCATTGGTTGTTAAGGACGTGACAGCTGGCTTCCCGCCCCCCCCGGTTAGCAACTAGCTTTATATAGTGTTAAAATAATAACTGCTAAACACATAAAAAAATCGCATCACAAATGCAACATTTGAGTTTCTGGTGCGGTTCCATTGAAATCTACTACCTGCAAATTGGGTGAAAAAGTCCCCGACCATTTCCAAAAACCCACTGGTCACAAAACGCATAGATGTGAACTAGTACCATAGGAAACCATGTAAATTGGACTGTAGAGTGTTTCTGAAAACTGCAAAACACACAAAAGAATGCATAGATGTGAACCTAGGGTCAGGGCCAGTTCACACTGGAGTGATGCGGGAACCCTGTGGATCCAGTTCGGGTTCCCGCATCGCATACAACTAGCAGGCAGTTCACACTGCCATATGCAAACTGCTGGGAGTGTCAGTAGAAAGCTAATGACACCTCCAAATCAGTTTGCATATTGCTGTCAGAGAACCATTACAAACGCTCGTTCCCGTGCGCCAGCCAGACGTGCGGCACGAATATGTGAACCCCGGACCAGGCACGCACGTTAGTACTCTCTTACGAACAAGTGCACGTCAGCGTGGGTATGTCCGCAAGCCAACGAAGCACAGTACAGGGCGCCCTATTTAAAGGATCAGCATACTAGTATCAGTGCTGGATTGTCTCAGCTAGTTCCTGTATCCTTGATTGCTGTTTGATTGAACCTTGATCCTGAAACCTTGGCCTTCCTGACTACTCTTTTGGATTATCCCTGCAACTCTGTTTACTTCTGCTTCCTGTACTGAACCCGGCTTGAACTTCTGACCACGGTTCTGTCTTCCGATTTTGTACCTCTCTGCCAGCCCATTGCCAACCTCCGCTAGCCCCTGACTACGAACCTGCCTATCGATTGTGCACCTTCCTGCCAGCATGTTGCCGACTCCTGCTTGTTCCCGACCTTGCAAGTTCTCCTGTTGGACTTTCCTGAACCTATCCAGGATCAACATCTCACCAGCATCTCTAGGCTCCGGTGTTCTTGATCCTGCCAACAGGCACCTGCACCCTTCCGTTGCCCTAGCAGCCCTGTCTCCATCTCCAGGGGTGTTAGGACCGGAACCGTGCAAGAGGCCACCCTTGTCATTTCAGACTCCACAGTAAGGTACGTGACAGTACAATCCAGCCAAATGGAGTCTGAAAGGGGGGCCTCAACTATGGGTGCTCTGTGCCAGCAGATTGCAAACCTCACTCAAGCAGTCCAGGGCCTGCAGGATGGCTATCAGCGACTTGAGCAACGAGTGGAGTCTCTCTCTTCAAGCACCTCGGCACGCCAGACAGCCGCAGCACCTGCACTGTCGATCTCAACTTCTACTCCCACAGTAGTGGTGCCACCCCCTGAGCCATGAGTTCCTGCTCCAGAAAGATTCATGGGAGACCGCAGTAAATTCCGCACTTTCAGAAACGCTTGCCATCTGTATTTCCTACTTCAGCCCCACACCTTCTCCTTGGAAAGTACCAAGGTGGGATTCATCATCTCGTTGCTACAGGAAGAACCCCAGACCTGGGCTCACCATCTATTAGAACAAGCTAGTCCCTTGCTAGGCACTATGGACTCTTTTTTGGATGAAATGGCTAAGCTTTATGATGACCCTCAGCGCACCACTACAGCTGAGGCTAGTCTCCACTCCCTCCAGCAAGGCCGTAAGCCTGTGGAGGACTATGTCACAGACTTTAGACGGTGGAGTTCCGACACACAGTGGAACAACGCCGCTCTTCGCTTTCAGTTCCGCTCAGGACTGTCAGAGGCATTGAAAGATGAACTAGCTCGGGTGGGGGTCCCCAATTCTCTTGAAGAACTGATTCAGCTATCTATTCAGATCGGTCGCCGGCTGAGGGAGCGAAGATCTGAAAGAACCAGCCAATACCGGCCCATGTGGATGTTACCTAGTGTACCCAGCCACTCACCTATTCCTGCAACCCCACTATCTGCTCCAGTCACTGAAGCTCCCGAGCCAATGCACTTAGGCCTGCTTCATGCCCCATTGACACCAGAAGAGAAGCAGCGCCGCCGTATGAATAATCTCTGCCTTTACTGTGGAGGAGCTGGTCATTACGCCAACATGTGTACTAACAAGACTCGTAAGTGTGTCTCTCCTTCTCTTGATCCTTGTGCTTTGGCTCTATCAAGATCAACTCACATTGCTGTTCCTGTCTCCCTACAGCTTCCGGAAGGGGCACTCCAGGTCCAGGCCATCGTTGACTCAGGCGCCTGTAGTTGCTTCGTCGACCATGCCTTCGCCCTGCAACACAAGATTCCTCTACGTCCCAAGCAACACAAATTGTCCATACGACTAGCTGATGGGTCCAACATCAAATCTGGGCCCATCATTCAAGAAACTCAACCTCTGCCCGCTGATATCTCACCCAACCACCAAGAACTGTTGTGCCTAGACGTGATATCCTCACCGCTCTTCCCAATCATCCTGGGAATGCCATGGTTGCAAGCACACAACCTACAGATCGATTGGACAACCGGCAAGGTGGTCTTTCAGTCTGCCTATTGCCTCCGTAACTGCCTCCAAACCCTCCACCACTCAGTACCAGTTGTTGGCTGTCTCAAACCCACATCCGAATCCCAAGATCTTGTTCCACCCGTATACCACGATTTCCTGGATGTCTTTGATAAACAGAAAGCAGACACCCTTCCTCCCCACCGGGCCTACGATTGCCCAATTGAACTTTTACCAGGGGCAGAAATCCCCTTTGGCCGAATTTTCCCCCTCTCGGAACCTGAACTCTTGGTCCTGAAAGACTACGTCAACGAAAACCTCAAAAAGGGGTTCATCCGACACTCTACTTCTCCAGCCGGAGCAGGAATATTCTTTGTTGAAAAGAAGGACCACTCACTCCGGCTGTGTGTGGATTACAGGGAACTAAATCGGATTACCGTTAAAAACCGCTACCCCCTGCCTCTAATTCCAGAATTACTCCAGAGACTCCGCTCTGCAACGATTTTCACCAAGTTGGATCTACGAGGTGCTTACAACTTGATCAGAATCAGAAAGGGTGATGAGTGGAAAACGGCCTTCCGGACGCGGTTTGGCCATTTCGAGTACCTCGTTATGCCCTTTGGGTTATGTAACGCACCAGCAACTTTCCAGCATTTCGTAAATAATATTTTCAGAGACTTCCTAGACTTATTCATGATCGTTTATCTAGACGACATTCTGATTTTCTTGGTTTCCCTGGAACTACATCGTGACCATGTGAAACAGGTCCTTCTTAGGTTAAGACAAAATGGACTCTATGCCAAGGCCGAGAAATGTGAATTCGAACGGCAGACCATTCACTTTCTCGGACTAGTAATCTCTACAGGAGGGATGGCAATGGATCCTCAAAAGGTCACAGCCATAATGTCCTGGCCGCCTCCTGTTGACAAGAAAAGGGTACAACGGTTTATTGGTTTCTCCAATTTTTACAGGAAATTTATTAAAAACTTTTTGGGTATCATCATGCCCATCACTCAGCTCACCAAAAAACAGAACCGCTTTCAGTGGACAGAGGTAGCTCAAGCTGCTTTTGACAAATTAAAGAGACTATTCACCTCTGCCCCGGTATTGAAGCACCCTGATCCTGCCCTTCCATACATACTGGAAGTAGATGCTTCAGAGAGCGCTGTAGGGGCCATCCTGTCTCAGCGCCAAGGACCTAAAGCTTTAATGCACCCTGTGGCCTTTTTATCGAAGAAATTAGGGCCTTCAGAAAGGAGCTACGATGTGGGGGACTGGGAATTGTTGGCAATCAAATCGGCTCTGGAAGAGTGGCGGTACCTCTTGGAAGGAGCAACACACCCAATACTGATCTTCACAGATCACAAAAATTTTGAGTATCTCAGGACTGCTAAATGTCTCAGACCCAGATAAGCAAGATGGGCTCTTTTTTTTTCTCGCTTCAGTTTTCATATAACCTACCGGCCCGGATCCAAGAATGTGAAACCAGACGCGTTGTCGCGTATGTTCACGGAAATCGAGGTTCCACCTCAAACAGATACCATATTACAGGCTGGGAATTTTTTGCATACACAAAATGATTTAATGACACAGATACGTCAAGCATCCAGGGGAATCTCTCTGCCTCCAGATATGAACCTTCAAGAAGACGATGGGCTCTATTGGTAAGGGAATAAAATTTTCGTACCACAGAATCTGCGTACTACTATTTTACAAGTGTGCCATGACTACCCGCTGGCCGGCCATTTCAGGGGACACAAGACCATGGATTTGGTCCAGAGACATTTTTGGTGGCCCAGCTTAGCAAGGGACTGCAGGAAATATGTCGGCTCGTGCTCAAATTGTCTCAGAAACAAGAACAGCAAAAGCAAAGCATGGGGATTATTAAGACCACTACCCATTCCTGAAAGACCCTGGGATAAGATTGCGATGGATTTTATTGTAGAGCTCCCTCCATCGGAAGGATTTTCATCCATCTTTGTAGTGGTGGACCGCCTCTCCAGGATGTCACATTATGTCCCCATGAAAGGGACCCCATCAGCAACAGAAACTGCTGAAGTTTTTATTAAAGAAGTGGTGAGATTGCATGGAATCCCTAGTGACATTGTTTCAGATCGTGGAGTGCAGTTTACTTCAAGATTTTGGAAAACACTGTGCGAAGCATTGGGCATCAAACTAAATTTCTCCTCAGCGTATCATCCCCAGTTCAATGGACAGACTGAGCGTACCAACCAAACGCTAGAACAATACCTGCGATGCTTTACCTCCCTTTCCCAGGAAGATTGGGCCTCACTATTGCCCTTGGCGGAATTTGCATTTAACAACTCTACCCATACAGCTACCAACCAATCTCCCTTCTTCTCTAATTATGGGTTCCATCCCTCTTTCTTGCCAACGCTAATTCCAGACTCTCCGTTACCAGCTGTTCAGGACAGACTAAATTTCCTTGCTACTAATAACTAGGTGCTGAGAGAGACCATTGCCAGGACACAGGAGGTTAATAAAAGATTCTTTGACAGAAAAAGGAGACGAGAACTGGATTTGAAAGTGGGTGACCGTGTGTGGCTTTCAACAGTCAATCTGAAACTGGCCTGCCCGTCCAGGAAATTGGGACCTAAATATCTGGGACCTTTCCCAGTCAAGAGAAAGATCAATTCGGTGGCGTATGAACTTGAACTTCCCGACACATTCAAGATACATCCTGTGTTTCATACTTTGTTGAAACCTGACGTGGTTAATCCCTTTCCAGGATGTGAAATGGGGCCCCCAGAGGCCATAATGGTGGATGGAGAGGAGGAGTTTGAGATCGAGACCATTGTGGACTGCAGAAAAAGGCAAGGACATAATCAATATTTAATTAAATGGAAAGGTTTTGGCCCAGAAGAAAACTCCTGGGAATCGGAAGCAAACATTCATGCCCCAAGGCTTATACAAGCCTTTCATCGCTCTCATCCAGAAATAAGGATTCAGACGGGCATCCGGCCAGCCAGACGTGCGGCACGAATATGTGAACCCCGGACCAGGCATGCACATTAGTACTCTCATACGAACAAGTGCACGTCGGCGTGGGCATGTCCGCAAGCCAACGAATCACAGCACAGGGCGCCCTATTTAAAGGATCAGCATACTAGTATCAGCGCTGGATTGTCTTAGCTAGTTCCTGTATCCTTGATTGCTGTTTGATTGAACCTTGATCCTGAAACCTTGGCCTTCCTGACTACTCTTTTGGATTATCCCTGCAACTCTGTTTACTTCTGCTTCCTGTACTGAACCCGGCTTGAACTTCTGACCACGGTTCTGTCTTCCGATCTTGTACCTCTCTGCCAGCCCATTGCCAACCTCCGCTAGCCCCTGACTACGAACCTGCCTATCGATTGTGCACCTTCCTGCCAGCACGTTGCCGACTCCTGCTTGTTCCCGACCTTGCAAGTTCTCCTGTTGGACTTTCCTGAACCTATCCAGGATCAACATCTCACCAGCATCTCTAGGCTCCGGTGTTCCTGATCCTGCCAACAGGCACCTGCACCCTTCCGTTGCCCTAGCAGCCCTGTCTCCACCTCCAGGGGTGTTAGGACCGGAACCGTGCAAGAGGCCACCCTCGTCATTTCAGACTCCACAGTAAGGTACGTGACAATCGCAGAATGAACTGTAAATTCAGACAACACCCATACGATCCAATTCTGCTGCAGACCAAAAAAAGGGTCCTGTACGAGTATGGTCCAAATGCAATGCAAATTTAACCATACAACCTGTATGGCTGAGTTTGCATCACACAGACATTGCATGTGATTTGCAGTGTGGGGCAAATCACATCTGATGTCGGACAGCACAGCAGTGTGAACCGGCCCTAAGGCCCCTTTCACACTTGTGCGACATGTCCTGTAACTCCTGCATCCATAGACCTCAAGATTACACTGGCATTGCTTAAAATCACATCAAATTTGCGGCAAACAGCGCTTCAAAATTGCGGGACTTTCAGGTCGCACAAGTGTGAAAGGGGCCTTATGGACCTCAAGTTCTATGAAAAGTCTGCCAAATGTGAAAGGAACCTAATGAGATTCATTGATAACACCTTTGAATTAGGCCCCATTTGCACTTGTGCAACCAATGCCTGTGTAATCTTGCGGTCTATGGACCTCAAGTTGCATCAAAGTCAAACCAAAGTAGTGCAGGGCCAAATTTGATCCACTTGCAGCATGCACAAGGGAGAATAGTGCCTAATTTAAAAGGTATTATCCATGAGACTCATTCACACTACTGCAGCCTGAAAGTCACACTATTTTGCTGCCACTTTGCTGCTGCAACTTGGCCCCAACTTCTGGAAATGCCTGTGTAATATTGCGTCCTATGTACCTCAAGTCACACCAAAGTAGTACAGGGAGTACTTTGAAGTTGTTGCAACTTGAAGTAGCACATATATGAATGGTTATCATTGACAATCATGGGGTACAACTTGTCATACAATTCGGAGATCCAAATTTGCTGGAAAAGTCGCCCATCTGTGAAACAAACCATATATATTTTAATAGAAAGGAGCTCTGATTTATATTTGCATAGTCCTTACTGATTTACATCAGCAGAACAAATGCAGGAAGTGATGTGTGCACATGGGCCAGAAGCAAATGTGTGGTGATGCCAAACAAATCAATGAACCCCACCCCCAATATTAAGTAAGTACAAGTACATATCCTACACTTACCTGGCAAATGAGCAGCACCTCCTCTTTGCTAAAGAGGGACCTCACCATGTCCACCTAGATCCTGACCAGCACAGGAACTTCTGGGTGATTACAATGACTAATTTCCAGGTCAGAAGGTGAATATTTGCAGCTGCGAATATTTGATCGCAACCACGGTTAGAATTTTTTTATTTTTGTTTATTTGCAGATATGCCAATCTGTATTTCTACATATAATGATATTTGAAGGTAAACTTAAGGGAGTTTGATAAGAAATGGTGTCCCTGAGATAGCAGCAAGTGAATTACAAAGACAAAGGCCCAGTTTGAGCCCTGGTTCACACTGACAGCAGGAGGAAATCATGCAAGTTCAGCTGAACTCACACAATTTCATTCCCAAGTGCGGTGGGGGGTTATTTCAGAGACATCTGTGCACAGAATGGTCACATAAATCCACTTTTGATGGAAAAATGCACAAGAATTTCAGCAAACAAACAGCCCTAGTTGGGCGTTTGTCAGTATGCACAATATCATTCCTTCTCCCCCACAAATCACAGCAAAAAACCTGTCTTTCTCAGGCTAAACAAACCCTCCTACTGCAGCCCTTTATATAAGATAGGTTGTATTGTTAGCACACTGACACACGCCCAATAGAAGTGCACCCCCCCACGAGGGGGGCGGAGCCGGCGTGCAAGGAGTATGGCTGCATGAGATCTTAGCTCCTTGCCACTCGGATCTTCTGGACACTAAAACAGCGACTCAGGGCATCATACAGTGGCGGTTTCACAGCCAGTAGGTCAGGAACAGCCACAGAGCATGCTGAGGAGAAGAAGAGAGGGGAAAAAAACCTGGTAAGATGACGGACTTCTATACTCACTCAGGCTGCACAGCCAAGATGGTGCCAGCGCCATGCAGAGCTCCCGCAGCGCTACACTGTATAATGCTAAAGTGAACTGGGACACTGACAAATCATACAATAACCATCCCAAACAATTGCAGACAGCATCACAGTCCTCTTCTACTGCTAGCAGCCCTGTTAAGGCTAAACAAAAGATGATGCAGAATACATCCGCTGACACTGAGGATAGGGACACTGGCACATCTCTGGATGACACACTTGAGTTCCAGGACACCATAGCTGCTTTCCCCACAAACAACCAACCTGTTATGGACTCTATACTAAAGGACATGCTGGTGTCCCTTAGAAGTGCAATCCACACAGACATGCTGCAGCTCATGAAACAATGTAAATCAGAGGTGGCTGAGGTTAGCAATAGAGTTAAAATGGGGGAATTCACAGAAACCTTCAACAGCATGGTTGACGCACACAATGAGCATGAAGATGACATAATGTGGCTTAAAACAAAGGTCGCCAACCTTGAAGACCGTTCCAGAAGGAACAACATTAAAATAAGAGGTACTCCTGAAACAGTGAAACCCCCTGAATTAATGGCTTACTTAACCAATATAATGAAAGAGACCCTTCCTGATTTACCTCTGGAGGAGCTGGTCGTAGACTGTATACATAGACTTCCAAAACTGCAACACATCCCTGCCAAACTTCCTAGAGATACGATTGCTAGGATCCATTACTACAAGGGTCAAAGAAAAATTGATGTATGCGAGAGACGAGACATGCCGAACACCTACCAGATTGCATGCAAGGGCTGTCATTCTTCACAGACCTCTCTGCCCAAACTATGCAGAGAAGGTGCAACCTTATGACCATAACAAAACCACTCAGAAACCACAGCATCCCCTACCGTTGGAATTACCCAGCCACCCTTTTAATTACTAAAGGGGAACAAGAATTCCGCATAAATACAATAGAAGAGGGTCTAAGGCTGCTGGGAAAATAGAGAATCATCATCCAGGATCCAGAGGAGCCCAGGGCCTTGCAGGAGCATCCTCCATCACCCAATATCTGATTGCAATTCATTGTCTGCAGTTCATGCCCTTTCACTACGGTTCTGATTAATTGATCCGGAAGATCCACCCGGCATCCATACGGTTACTATGAACCCCAGAATCATAAGCAGGTTTTCTACCTGCTCAGATTTCAAAGAAATCTCAAAATTTTTTAAAGTGCACTTAACTCGGCGCATTTTTTATTTTTTCTATTTTGTTACTTGTTATTTCAGACTGTTAACCCTTCTTTATTGCAGTTTGAAGTTTGTTCATAATAATACGCATAATTCACTCCCAAGCAACAGCGTTCCCAGAATCATTGTCACAGAAGTAAGACCTGCAAATACCTTTGACAGCTCTTCGTTACCACTACAGCATCAGCAGGGTAAGACCACTTTCATTTAATTACAGGTCATCTGCCCAAATACACCCATACAAAAGGGATACACTCTTTTTCACAATGGCTTTCAAGATAACCTCCTTAATTGTCAATGGCTTAAACAGCCCACAAAAAAGACATATGCTATGGAAAGAAGCGCACTGTCAGACCTCTACTTACCAGAATGGTGAGTCTGGTTGGGCAGAGGGTAGACTCCCTTATGCGTCCGACTCGCGGCCCCTGGTAGAGTATACAGGAAGCACATGAGTGCGGAGTGGTATGGGAGCCTGGTGCAGGAGTCCAGATGCTGGAAGAGAAGTGAACTTCAAACAGCAGGCAGAAATCGGGAACACTGGCAACAGGTGCTGAGCAGGAGCAGAGCAGAGAAGTCTGGGTACAAGCTGGGTTCGGCAACAGGCAGGCAACAAGGTACAATGGAGAAGGCAGAAGAGTAGTCAAAACAGGCAGAGGTCAGGTGTGAGTAGAGTTCAGAGGAATCCAGGAAACAAGCCAGGTTGTGAGGAGATCAAAGCACAGATACAGGAAACAGGAAAAAGGCACGGAAGAGATGTTGATCAGGCAGCACCGAGCAGAGTGTGAAGCAGGCCTAAATAGGCAGATTGGCACCAAACGCCACGCACGTGTGTGCGCTGATGCGCACAGGCGCGCACCGGCGCCCAACCAGGTAACCTCTCTGACAGTGCCCCCTCCTCAAGGGCAGACTCCGGATGCCCAGTTGAGCTAATTTGGTGGCATGCGAGTCCTTGAAAGCCTGTAAGAGTTCTCTGGCATGAAGGTTACTCTCGGGCTCCCACAAGTTGTCTTCGGGACCGTACCTTCTCCATCTGATGAGGTATTGGGTTTTTAATTGCATCTCCTCCTGCAATCTAGAATTGCTTCCACTTCAAATTCCTCCTCGTTGTTAACTATAATAGGCATGGGTGGGCCAGTACTGTGGCCAGCAAAGGAATTTTGAGTAACGGTTTTCAGGAGAGACACGTGAAAGACTGGATGCACCTTCAGAGAGTTAGGCAGGTCAAGGCCATAGGCGACATTATTAATTTTTCTTTTCACCAAGAAGGGACCCAAAAATTTAGGACCCAACTTTTTAGAAGGACAGGCTAATTTCAGGTTGGTGTTGGACAACCACACTTGGTTGCCAGGTTCCAAAACAAGTTCCCAGCACCTCTTCTTGTCGAACATTCTTTTATAGTATTCCTGGGCCTTGGCCATGGTATCCTGTAGTAGTTTATTGTTGACTGAGAAGAAATTCAAGGTTTCGGAGACTGCAGGAATGGTACATTCGGGTATTGACCAAGGCAGAAAGGACGGGTGGAAGCCATAGTTGGCGTAGAATGGTGTCTGATTGGTGGACGAATGCAGGGAGTTGTTATATGAGAACTCCGCAACAGGGAGCAAGGAAGCCCAATCATCTTGAGAAAAAGCAGAAAAACAACAGAGATATTTTCCAGAGTCTGATTGGTTCTTTCAGTTTGCCCATTTGACTGAGGATGATATGCTGAAGAAAATGCCAATTCAATTTCCAAGGAGCCACAGAGGGCTTTCCAGAACCTAGAGGTAAACAGGACACCTCTGGCGGATACTATATTCGTTGGGACTCCGTGCAATCTTATTATTTCTTTAATGAAGATAGTAGCTGTCTCCATGGCTGAGGGAGTGCCCTTCATGGGAAGAAAATGGGCCATCTTAGACAGCCTATCTACCACAACAAAGATGGAGGAAAAGCCTTCTGATGGGGGGAAGTTCAACGATGAAGTCCATCGAGATCATACTCCACGGTCTCTCTGGGACCGGTAGGGGTTTTAATAGGCCCCAGGCTCTTGTCCGGCTGTTCTTGCTTCTGGCGCAAGTATTGCATGACTCGACATAGTCCTTGCAGTCCTTAATGAGATGAGGCCACCAAAAGGTAGGTTGTATCAGGTCAGTTGTTTTCCATGCACCAAAATGCCCAGCCAACTTATGGTCATGGCAAAGTTCCAACACATGTACTTTTAGGTCCTCAGGGACCACAATCTTGTCTTCATGCCAGAACAGGCCATCCTTAACACAAGTCTCAGCAGGAGGGGTCATCCCCATAGAGGCCCATCTAATTCGGGAGACAAGGTCCTCTTGAAGAAGCAGTAAGTTCCCAGAGGAAAGAATGGTGTCCGGAGGTAGGGTTTTCTCAGAGTCATGGAACATACGGGAGAGCGTATCTGGCTTGACATTTTTGGATGTGGGTCTGTAGGTAACGTGGAACTGGAATCGGGAAAAAAAAGGTGCCCATCTGGCCTGCCGCGATCTTAGTCTCTTAGCTGTTCTCAGGTACTCCAAGTTCTCATGGTCTGTATAGACCAGAATGGGATGTGCAGCACCCTCCAGTAGATAACGCCACTCCTCCAAAGCCGTCTTAATGGCCAGGAGTTCCCAATCCCCTACATCATAATTCCTTTCAGATGATGAAAGTTTTCGTGAGAAGAACCACACTTGATACAGGAGCGCCTTGGTGCCTTGTCGCTGGGAGAGCACTGCTCCTACCACAACTTCAGATGTGTCAACCTCCAAAACGAAAGGTAACGCCGGATTAGGGTGTTTGAGGATAGTGGCCGAAGTGAACAGTGCTTTGAGTTCTTCGAATGCCAGCTGTGCTTTGGGAGTCCAGCAGAATCGGGTTCCTTGTCTGGTAAGCTTGGTAATCGGAGCGATTATTTAAGAGAATCCTTTGATGAATTTCCTATAGAAATTGGCAAAGCCAATGAAGCGCTGTACCCCTTTTCTATCTGCAGGTGCAGGCCAATCCAGGATGGCAGATATTTTTTGAGGGTCCATCTTAATGCCCTTGGCCGAGATGACTAGGCCCAGAAACTGAACACATTGGAGCTCAAACTCACATTTCTCGAGTTTGGCATAAAGCCAATGTTGTCTAAGTCGAGTGAGAACATTCCGGACATGCCTGCGATGATCTACCAGTGAAGCAGAGAAAATCAGGATATTGTCCAAGTAAACTATGACGTACAGGTCAAGGTAATCGTGGAAGACATCGTTAACAAAGTGCTGGAATGTCGCTGGAGCATTACACAGCCCGAAGGGCATGACGAGGTACTCGAAGTGCCCGAATCGAGTACGAAAGGCCATCTTCCATTCGTCACCTTTTCTGATATGGATTAAATTGTAAGCTCTGCGGAGGTCCAACTTTGTGAAAACTGTTGCGGTTCCCAGCCTTTGAAAGAGTTCAGGTACTAGGGGTAGCGGGTATCTGTTTTTAATAGTAATTTTATTCAACTCCCGGTAGTCGATGCAGGGACGTAAGGAGTGATAATTTTTCTCGACAAAGAAGATGCCTGCATTGGCTGGAGAGGTGGAAGGACAAATGAACCCTTTCTTCAGGTTTTCATCTATGTAGTGCTTTAAGGTGCCCAATTCCTGCTCAGTTAACAGAAAGATCCTCCCGAAGGGAACTTCGGACCCGGGTAGAAGTTCTATCGGACAGTCGTAAGGCCTGTGTACTGGGAGAGTCTCAGCTCCCTTCTTGCTAAATACATCCAGAAAATCCTGGTAGGGTTTGGGAACTGACTGGTGTAATTCAGTGTCTGAATCCAGACAAAGAAGCTGGGATGTTGTTGCGGATCTTCCATGTAAACAGTGTTGCCAGCAGTATTCAGAGAGGAATTGAATTTCTCCCGTAGTCCAGTTAATACTGGGGTTGTGTGCCTGCAACCAGGGCATTCCTAGGATGATTGGGAAGAGAAGAGAGGAGATGGCATCCAAGCGCAGGAGTTCCTGGGAATCAGGGCCTATGGTGGCCAGCAAAGGAACGTTCTCCTGGGTAACTGGACTGGAACTGAGGGTGGATCCATCCGCTAAGTGTACTGCGAGTCCCTGGGCCTTGGACTGAAGAGGAATGCCATGGTTGTTAGCAAAGACTAGGTCAATGAAGCCACTACACGCTCCGGAGCCAATGATGATTGATACTGGGATATTCCTTCCAGGAAGCTGCAACGTGATAGAAAGAGCCAGGTGAGTACCAGATTTAGGCAAGACAGGTGCACATACAGAAGAAAAAGGCAGGCACTTACGTATCTTGTTGGGGCAGGATCTCACAAAATGTCTAGGTTCTCCACAGTACAGACATAAGTTGTGGGCAACTTTTCTTCTGGAGTAAGGGATGGACGGAGCAGACTGAGTTGCATGGGTTCAGGCACTTCTGTGGCCGGAGCAGAGGAGGCAGAAGGAAATTGACTAGTAGAACTGGGGACCTTAGGGAGCATCCAGATAGGACGAGAGTGGTTAGTAGACCTCTCAGAGCGTCTCTCTCTTAGGCGGCGATCAATTTGGATGGACAAGTTGATACGTTCATCCAGGGTCTGAGGTATTCCTATGCGTGCCAACTCGTCTTTAAGTGGGTCTGGTAACCCCATCTGAAATTGGTGAAGCAGGGCAGCGTCGTTCTACTCTGTATCAGAGCTCCAGCATCTGAACTCATATATTCTTCAGCCGCTCTGCGACCTTGTTGCAGGGAGTACAATGCGGCTTCAGCGGTAGCCCCTAGTTGGGGGTCCTCATACAATTGTGACATGGCTAGGAAGAAGGCATCCAGGGAATCTAGGGACCCAGATTTCTGCTCCAGAAGGCAGTGAGCCCAGGTTTGAGGCTCGCCGGCCAGTAAGGAGATGACAAAACCCACCTTAGTAGCTTCCAAGGAAAAGGTCCGAGGCTGTAGAGCGAAATAGAGTTCACAGGCATTGCGAAAGGCCCGATATTTGCAACGTTCTCCTGTGAACCTTTCGGGTGTGGGCAACCTAGGCTCAGGAGGAAGCATTACTATGGAGGGTGCTTGGGAGAGTCCAGCAGCAGATGATCCCTAGGAGTGAGGAGGTGCAGAGAGGGCGTGAACTTGTTCCTCTAATCTGGAGTAGCCTTCCTGTAGGCTCTTTACAGCTTGAGTAAGGCCTGCTAGGTGCCTACAAAGTTCATCCATAGGGGAAGCCCCCTGCCCGGACTCGGTCATGGTTCCTGATACTGTCAGACCTCTACTTACCAGATCGGTGAGTCCGCTTGGGCAGAGGGTAGACTCCCTTATGAGGTAGAGTATACAGGAAGCACAGGAGTGCGGAGTGGTATGGGAGCCTGGTGCAGGAGTCCAGATGCCGGAAGAGAAGTGAACTTCAAACAGCAGGCAGAAATCGGGAACACTGGCAACAGGCGCTGAGCAGGAGCAGAGCAGGGAAGTCCGGGTACAAGCTGGGTTCGGCAACAGGCAGGCAACGAGGTACAATGGAGCAGGGAGAAGAGTAGTCAAAACAGGCAGAGGTCAGGTGCGGGTAGAGGTCAGAGGAATCCAGGAAACAAGCCGGGTTGTCAGGAGATCAAAGCACAGATACAGGAAACAGGAACAAGGCACAGAAGAGCTGTTGATCAGGCAGCACCGAGCAGAGTGTGAAGCAGGCCTAACCAGGCCGATCTGCGCCAAACGCCGCACACGTGTGCATGCCAACGCGCACAGGCGTGCACCGTCGCCCAACCAGGTAACCTCTCTGACACACGCACTCAAAGTTGCAATGTCTTTTGCATTCAAGAGACCCATTTCAAAGAAGGTAGTCACCCGAATCTATCCCATAGCCAATTTTCCCACACATACTTTGCTAATGCACCAACTAAGAAACGAGGGGTCGCCATCCTAATCAAACATATGGTAGCATTCAAACATATATCAAACTACTGTGATAAAGATGGTAGATTCATCATATTAACCTGTGAGATCAACAATGTGGTGTACACTATAATCGACACGTATGCCCCAAACACCAAACAGATGCGCTTTCTTAACAAGCTTTGGAAAAAAGTGAAACAGCGGAGTTCGGGGCATACAATCCTTTGTGGTTACTTGAATGCCGTATCTAACCTACAAATGGACATATCTAGTGATTCAACCAAAAATGCCCGTAGACCAGTCATCACAAGTTTTGCACAATCTGCTTGCCTATACAATGTATGGAGATGTCAACATTCCACGGAAAGAGATTTTTCATTCTTTTCCCGGGTCCACCTATCATACTCAAGGATAGACATGTTCTTATTGGACAAATTCTTACTACAACAAACCTCTAAAACAGGGATAGGAAACATCACATGGACAGACCATGCTCAGGTGTCCATAAATGTGGGGGGCCACAGTTTTTCGACCCAAGCAAATAGATGGAAAAATGATACACAGCTATTCTCTGATCCGGAAATAGCAAAGGACATTGCAAACTCATTACAGGAATACTTTAGCAATAATGATACCAAGGATGTGAATCCACCCACACTGTGGAATGCCCATAAGGCATTTATTAGAGGTCTTCTAATTAAAAAGAAGTGCATTGGTGGGGAGGAGGAGGAGGCATCGCATGGACGATATTTTAAAAGACATCACTTGCTTAGAATCCCTGAACAAAAAATCACCCTCAATAACCACAAGCAACAAATTAGCTGAGGCATGAAACAATCTTCGTGCCTTACTAATGGCCCAACACTCGCGCAACATCCATGAATTAAAAGCCAATTTCTATACACATGGTAGTAAGGCAGGGAAACTTCTGGCCAGTCAGGTCAAAGACAAAATATTTAAACAAAGAATCCCCTATTTATTTCATCTAAACAATGGATCTAAATTAACTAACCCCAAAGAAATAGCTGATGCATTCAGTAGTTACTACGAAAGCTTATACAACTTGAAAGATGATAAAACAACACCTCAACCGACACCAGAACTGATAGAGCAATTTCTTAATGACATTTCTTTACCTACTGTACAACCAGTGGATCAGGACATGTTAAATGCCCCATTTTCAATTTCAGAAATACAAAAAAACTATAGCTAATCTGCCAGCTAACAAATCGCCCGGTCCTGATGGGTACTTCTCGGAGTACTATAAAAAATTTACAGATATCCTATCTCCAATAATGCAAAGAATGTTCCAGGTTGCTGCCTCCTCGGCCTCCTTTCCTTCTGAAATGCTGCAAGCAACAGTAATTACACTGCCCAAACCAGGGAAGGAGCTGGACAAAGCACAAAACTTCAGACCAATTTCACTTTTAAATGTGGATCTAAAAGTATATGCCAAACTCTTGGCAAATAGAATAGCACAACTACTACCGTCTTTGGTTAAACCCGACCAGGTGGGGTTTGTGACAGGTAGGCAGGCTACGGATGCCACAAGGAGGATATTAAACTTAATACACTGGGCATCCGGTGACGGACAGGCTTCGGTTCTCCTGTCACTGGATGTTGAGAAAGCCTTCGATAGGATACATTGGGGCTATCTCTCTAAAGTCCTTTCGAAGTTTGGATTCACCGGTCAAATTTTTTCCGCCATATCAGCTCTCTATTCGGAGCCCTTGCCACATCTGTTTGCTGAGGGCTTGTTCTCTGAACAGTTTGCCATCACAACCGGGACAAGACAGGGGGCCCTCTATCACCCCTGATCTTTGCCCTTATGATGAAGCCTCTGGCAGAAAGGATTAGAACCAACCCTCAGATTGAAGGAATCCGTATGGGTAGAGAAAAGCACACGATAACCTTATTTGCAGATGATGTCATATTATCGCTTACAAATCCGGCTCAATTCCTGATAGCAGTACATGAGGTATTAGAGATGTTCAATAGCGTTTCATACTATAAGATTAATGCTTCTATGTCCAGTATATTAAATATGGCAGTTAATTCTGAAGTAAAAGCTCAGATCCAAAAGCTACTTCCATACCAATGGGCTGAGGGACACATTTAGTACTTAGGGGTAGTAATGACAAATCCTCTCTCACAACTCTTTAAACAAAATTTTGAACCTCTAGTTATAAGTTTTGAGAAAGAAATGAACAGACTTAAGAAATACTACCACTCATGGTCAGGAAGATTAGCAGCATATAAGATGTTTCTACTCCCTAAACTCCTCTATCTTTTTAGAGCGCTCCTGATCCAACTACCAGTATCCTTTTACAACAACATGCAACGCTCTTTATCTAAATTTATATGGGACAGTAAGAAGGCAAGAACTACACATAGCATTCTCATCAAACATAGGAAAGTAGGGGGTATGGGCATTCCAGATATTAGAGACTACCACATAGCGGCAATCCTGGATCAACTTAAATTCTGGTTCAACGCCCCAGAACTAAAAGACTGGCGTACTACTGAGCAGGCTCAAGTGGAACAAGGAGACATAAGTGATCTACTGCTTTCCACAGCAGTAGCCGATCTGAAACAACACAAACAACATTCAACCATTGAGGCCACATGACAGGCATGGAAATACTTTAACCACCATAAAACACCCATATTAAGCATAAAAAAATGCAGATCCCAATAACAGCACTATCATTCCTTACCACTGACTTGAAACTAGAACACTGGAGGAATTATGGCATTCAGTTTATAAATGATCTGATAGATCAAGATCGAATAAAACCATTCTCAGAGCTAAATTCCACCAACTCACTACCTAACACGGAGTTTATGACTTACGCCAGAATATCCAGTATACTAAACTCCACAAATACATACTACTTTTCACTTCCAGAACTAATCTGGGAAATGTGGCAGCCATCAGTCCAGTGTAAGAAAGGAATAACAATAATTTACAATATCCTTCATAACAAATTGCACCTTGAAACCTCAAAACAACTTCTTAAATGGGAAACTGATTTAAACATAACTATTTCTCAATCCCAATGGACACCTGCAATTAAATGTAATACCCACACCAAATGCTCTAACTTCAGAGAAGCGGCCCAGAAGATACATTTGAGATGGTATAAAACACCTTACACGCAAGCAAAGTACATGAAAAACACCTCCATTTTGTACTGGAGGGGATGCGGTCAGGTGGGAAATTTAGCTCACATGCTCTGGTTCTGTGCCTCTCTACGTAGCTTCTGGGCAGTTATAGCAAAACTAGTAGCGAAGGTAACAGGCATACTAAATACACTTAAACCTGAACAAGCCCTTTTAAGCATAGATATGGACCTTTATCCTTCTTCAAGCCGTACGTTAGTGATGCATATTATATATACAGCATGTCTAGTCATTGCACGTAGGTGGAAATCCAACATTTCTCCATCAGTAAAGGAAGTACTAAACCTGATTGATGACTCCTACACCTACGAAAAATCCATTGCATTCCAGGAAGGTAATCTAAAAGTTTTCACAAAACGTTGGGCGCAATTCCATAAAAATACACAATATAAGTTAGAATAGGAATTTGGAAATGTATCTATAAATGGGAAACATGAGTGATTTCATACGGTGAATATAATATTATGTACATATATTGTTATTATTGCTACTACAGAAACGCACAGTGGAAATACTAATAATTTGTTAATAATAGAGCAAGGAATCTGTGAATTCCTTTTTTTTCTTTTTTGTATGTTTATTACTTTATTCTTTAAAACTCAAAAAATATTTTGTAAAAAAAAAAAAAAAAAGTACATGCCCACCAGTATCTTTCAATCTGTCTCTTCATGTATGTCTAAAGTGATTGCACCTGATGTGCAGGAACACATAATACTATTTGCAACTGTGTAAGCCCTTGGCTATGTGCATCAAATCTCCAACTACAGGCCAAAGATCGAAGTCCATTTGCATGCACATAAACAAAGCAACAGTTTTCTAAGCATATGTACCTGTACAGTATAAACCCTATAATTTGAAATGTTCAAGTCCCTGGGCATGATTAGTGCTAACAAACATTAGCATCAGTCCCTGGCTGCAATGAGCCTCCAATCTAAAGTCCAAAACTAACTTTCTTACATTAGAGACTATTTCAACAGGAGACAAATACCAGCATGTCTATGGATTGTAGTGAGAAACATATAACATATAAACATTGACACAAGCGTTAGCATGTTTGGCAATTGAACCAGCAACTCCAGTGCTGCTAGACAGAAGTGCTACCCACTTAGCCAGCAGGCAGCCTCACACATGTCCTCTGCATCTCTGTGGTGTGAACCAGCCCTAAGTCCATAGCCATGCTCAGTGCCACAAGCAATATACAATATATTGTCCTAAGTATTGGAATGCCTGCCTTTAAATGCACATGAACTGTAATGGCATCCCAGTCTTAGTCCGTAGGGTTCAAAATTCATTTGGCCCACCCTTTGCAGCTATAACAGCTTCAACTCTTCTGGGAAGACTGTCAACAAGGTTTAGGAGTCTGTCTATGGGAATGTTTGACCATTCTTCCAGAAGTGCATTTGTGAGGACAGGCACAGATGTTGGATGAGAAGGCCTGGCTTACAGTCTCTGCTCTAATTCCTCCCTGAGGTGTTCTATTGTGTTGAGGTCAGGACTCTGTGCAGGCCAGTCACGTTCCTCCACCCCAAACTCACTCACCCATGTCTTTATGGACCTTGCTTTGTGCACTGGTTCAAATCATTTGGTGGAGGGGGATTATGATGTGCGGTTGTTTTTCAGGGGTTGGGCCTCTTAGTTCCAGTGAAGAGAACTCTTAGGGCGTCAGCATACCAATTTCATGCTCCCAACTTTGCGGGAACAGTTTGGGGATGGCCCCTTCCTGTTCCAACATGACTGCACAAAGCAAGGTCCAGAAAGACATGGATGAGCAAATTTGGGGTGGAGGAACTTGACTGACTGCACAGAGTCCCGACCTCAACCAATAGAACCCCTGTTGGCTGAACTAGAGCAGAAGCCAGGCCTTATCATCCAACATCAGTGTCTGGCCTCAAAAATTCACTTCTGGAAGAATGGTCAAACATTCCCATGGACACTCTAAACCTTATAGGCACCCTTCCCATAAGCTGTTCCAGCTGCAAAGGGTGGGCCAAATCAATTCTGAAGCAGCATGTTTGGGAATCAAACCCAGACACTCATGGATCCTAAGCAGAAGTTCTAACCTCTAAGCCACAGGGCCAACACATCTGAGAACTACATGCACATAAATACTGCATTTCTTTGGACGGGTGATGGAATTACATTACTTAAGAGTTATTCTTCTTAATTTATTTTGTGATATTTGGTGTTTTTTTGTGGGTGAGTGTAGAATAGTGATATTACCCTCAAATTTTTGGGAATTAGATTTTTGGGAATTACATTTTGATTTCTGATGTTGGTACACATATCAAATTTTTTGGGCTCAAATTATGATTATTTGGAAATAATAAAAAGCACAAAAAATTGTGTCAGTTTGGATAAAGATTAATGTGAGATGGAGAGTAACAAGTGAAAGTGACAGAGAAAAAATATATTTTACCAAAACACCAAAACATTCCACATCCTAGCATTCTTAAAAACACAATATTTGAAGTAGAAGCAAGAATGTTGCAAAGGAAAATTTATTTCAGAGAAAGATACAGTACCTGACCGCGAGATTGTGTTTCCAGTGCGATCCCATCGCGCTGGTTCACGGCGACAGGGTACTGTGCATGTCACGCTGGCTCACTCATCGGGAGGTGTTCGGCCTCTTCTCCCAGTGTTCCGCCTCTTCTCCCGGGCCCCTCCGCTATCTTCTTCCAGCTCTTTTGCCAGCAGGGGGACCCGGTCTGCTGAGCTGTCTTGTCCCATCTTTTCTTCTTCTTCTCTTCTCTTCTTCTCTTCTTCCGATGTTGACACAATGCTCTCTCCGGCTGGAATGCTGTGTGCCAGCTGCGGAGCCATTTATATAGGCGGTGACCCCTCCCCCTTGTGACGTCTTGGTCCCAGCATGCGCAAGGACTCTGGTGTCATAAAGGGGCGTGACCGGGTCCCCCGCTGGCAAAAGAGCTGGAAGAAGATAGCGGAGGGGCCCGGGAGAAGAGGCGGAACACCGGGAGAAGAGGCGGAACACCGGGAGAAGTCGGAAGAAGACCCCCCGAAGTCGGAAGAAGACCCCGGAGCTGCCTAATAAATTACTCTTAAAACCTGTGTACTGTGTTTTTTTTTTATTGACACTTTTTCCCCTAGGTGAATGGGTAGGGGTACAATGTGGGGGGCCAGGATCTGGGGGCCCCCTTATTAAAGGGGGGCTCCCAGATTCTGATAAGCCCTCCGCCCGCAGACTCCGACAACCAACAGCCAGGGTTGTTGGGAAGAGGCCCTTGTCCTCATCAACATGGGGACAAGGTGCTTTGGTGTGGGGGGCCCCGCAGGGCGCCCCCCTCCCCCAAGGCACCCCCCATGTTGAGGGCATGCGGCCTGGTATGGCTCAGGAGGGGGGCTGCTCGCTCATCACCACCCCTTTTCTGACCGGCTGGGATGCGTGCTCGGATAAGGGTCTGGTATGGATTTTGGGGGGACCCCACGCCGATTTTTCAGCGTAGGGGGTTCCCCTTACAATCCATACCAGACCTAAGGGCCTGGTATGCCCCTGGGGGGAACCCACGCCATTTTTTTTATTTAAAATTTGGCGCAGCTTTCCCCCTCAGGATTCATACCAGACAGCTGTCAGCACTGCCTGTCGCTCATCGCGAAAGGAAAAAAAAGTTTTCCTTTCCCGATGAGTGAGCCATCTCGGCGCTGGCTCCCCCGACGGGGCTCGTAGGTGTCAAATCTCGCTGTGGTCACCTACTGTACATTTCATCTCAACATTAAAAGGATTTATTTGTGAAAGTTACAATTGTTCCATTAGAGTCAATGGCTAAAACTTGCATTGGACTATAATAGCGTAGATTTTCACTTTAAAAAAATGCTCTTTAACTCAGCGCTCATTTTGATATTTATTATAGCACCTTGTAAAAAAGACACTGGAGCTAAAATGAGAGCTATTTGCAGGTGTGAGCATGCTCATTTCATGACTTTTAAAGATATTTCAGTGTAGAAATCTCCTTTTCACACAGATTAAAAGCAGATTATCTTTAAATAATATACCGCATATTTCAGTACCATTTAGCCAATTATATCACGGTCTAAACGTTATTTCCATGTGCACTACTCCAGGTTTTAGCAGAGTAAGGGTTTGGGCGCTATTTGGTTTCAGGGAACTATAGTAAATTAGTTGTTGTAGGTATTTTTTTACCAGCGCTATAGTGAATACCATTTTAGTGCTAATTAGCGTGATTAGCACTAATTTGCGGTAATTGGCGCTAATTAGCGCCATGGTGTTATAGTAAATGACCCGCAATGTGTACACCGCCTGCACTGTATTAGAAACTGTACAACGTTTGCAGTGTATTTTATACTGTGTACACCACCAGAAGCGTAGTAGAAACACACTGTGTACACCACCTGCACTGTATTAGCAACTGTACTATGGCTGCACTGTATTGTGTACACCACCAGAAGTAGAAACTGTACACACTGCATTAGATACTGTGTACACCGCCTGCACTGTATTAGCAACTGTACTACGGCAGCACTGTATTGTGTACAGTGTACACCACCAGAAGTGTAGTAGAAACTATACACACTATATTAGATACTGTGTATACTGCCTACACTGTATTAGAAACTGTACTATGGCTGCACTGTATTTTATACTGTGTACACCACCAGAAGTGTAGTAGAAACTGTACACACTGTATTAGATACTGTGTATACCGCCTACACTGTATTAGCAACTGTACTATGGCTGCACTATATTTTACACTGTGTACGCCACCACAAGTGTAGTAGAAACTGTACACACTTTATTAGATACTGTGTACACCGCCTGCACTGTATTAGCATCTGTACTATGGCTGCACTGTATTGTGTACTGTGCACACCACCAGAAGTGTAGTAGAAACTGTACACACTGCATTAGATACTGTGAACACCGCCTGCACTCACTGTATTAGCAACTGTACTACAGCTGCACTGTATTCTGTACTGTGTACACCACCAGAAGTGTAGTAGAAATTGTACACACTGTATTAGATACTGTGTACACCGCCTGCACTGCATTAGCAACTGTACTATGGCAGCACTGTATTGTGTTCTGTGTACACCACCAGAAGTGTAGTAGACACTGTACACACTGTATTAGATACAGTGTACACTGCCTGAAGTGTATTAGAAAGAGTACACCACGGAATTCACTGTAGATATAGGCTACACTGGATGCATAGAGTGCATATATATATATATATATATATATACCGTATATACTCGAGTATAAGTCGTTCCGAGTATAAGTCGAGGCCCTAATTTACCACCAAAAAATGGGAAAAATGCATTGCATTGACCCGAGTATAAGACGAGGGTGAGAAATGCACAGCTACTGTAAGTGGAAAAAGATGGTCAACAATGCCCATCTGCAGCTGTATACCTCCCTGTGTCCTGTACATATGTGCATATGTGTCATGTGTCCTGTGCATATGTGTCATGTGTCCTGTGTATATATGTGCATGTGTATATGTACCTGTGTCATGTATATATGTGCATGTGTATATGTACCTGTGTCATGTGTATATGTGCATGCGTATATGTACCTGTGTCCTGTGTATGTGTCATGTGTAGGGATGAGCTTCGAGTTCGAGTCGAACACATGTTCGACTCGAACATTGGCTGTTCGTAAGTTCGCCGAACAGCGAACAATTTGGGGTGTTTGCGGCAAATTCGAATGCCGCGGAACACCCTTTAAAAGTCTATGGGAGAAATCAAAAGTGCTAATTTTAAAGGCTTATATGCAAGTTATTGTCATAAAACGTGTTTGGGGACCTGGGTCCTGCCCCATGGGGACATGGATCAATGCAAAAAAAAGTTTTAAAAACGTCCGTTTTTTCAGGAGCAGTGATTTTAATAATGCTTAAAGTCAAACAATAAAAGTGTAATATTCCTTTAAATTTCGTAGCTGGGGGCTGTCTATAGTATGCCTGTAAAGGGGCGCATGTTTCCCATGTTTAGAACAGTCTGACAGCAAAATGACATTTGAAAGGAAAAAAGCCATTTAAAACTACTCACGGCTATTGCATTGCCGGTCCGACAATACACATAGAAGTTCATTGATAAAAACGGCATGGGAATTCCCCACAGGGGAACCCCAAACCATAATTTAAAAAAAAAATTACGTGGGGGTCCCCCTAAATTCCATACCAGGCCCTTCAGGTCTGGTATGGATATTAAGGGGAACCCCAGCCAAAATAAAAAAAAAATGACGTGGGGGTCCCCCTAAATTCCATACCAGACCTGAGGGCCTGGTATGGATTTTAAGGGGGACCCCGTGCCAAAAAAAAAAAAAAAAAAAGGCGTGGGGTCCCCCCAAAAATCCATACCAGACCCTTATCCGAGCACGCAACCTGGCAGGCCGCAGGAAAAGAGGGGGGGACGAGAGAGCGCCCCCCCCTCCTGAACCGTACCAGGCCACATGCCCTCAACTTTGGGAGGGTGCTTTGGGGTAGCCCCCCAAAACACCTTGTCCCCATGTTGATGAGGACAAGGGCCTCATCCCCACAACCCTGGCCGGTGGTTGTAGGGGTCTGCGGGTGGGGGGCTTATTGGAATCTGGAAGCCCCCTTTAACAAGTACCCCTACCATTTCACTAAAAAACTGTCAAAAATGTTAAAAATGACAAGAGACAGTTTTTGACAATTCCTTTATTTAAATGCTTCTTCTTTCTTCTATCTTCCTTCATCTTCTTCTTCTTCTTCTGGTTCTTCTGGCTCTTCTGGTTCTTCCTCCAGCGTTCTTGTCCAGCATCTCCTCCACGGCATCTTCTATCTTCTTCTCCTCGGGCCGCTCCGCACTCATGGCATGGGGGGAGGCTCCCGCTCTTCTCTTCATCCTCTTTTCTTCTTTTCTTCTCTTCTTCTCTTCTTCTTTTTCTTCTCCGGGCCGCTCCGCATCCATGCTGGCATGGAGGGAGGCTCCCGCTGTGTGACGGCGTCTCCTCTTCTGACGGTTCTTAAATAACGGGGGGCGGGGCCACCCGGTGACCCCACCCCCATCTGACACACGGGATATGACGGGACTTCCCTGTGGCATTCCCCGTGACGTCACAGGGAAGTCCCATCAAGTCACCGTGCGTCAGAGGCCCCCGCCCCCCGTTATTTAAGAACCGTCAGACGAGGAGACGCCGTCACACAGCGGGAGCCTCCCTCCATGCCAGCATGGATGCGGAGCAGCCCGGAGAAGAAAATGAAGAAGAGAAGAAGAGAAGAAGAAAGGAAGATGAAGAAGAGAAGAAGATGAAGAGAAGAGCGGGAGCCTCCCCCCATGCTATGGGTGCGGAGCAGCCCGAAGAGAAGAAGATAGAAGACACCGCGGATGAGATGCTGGACGAGAACACCGGAGGAAGAACCAGAAGAGCCAGAAGAACCAGAAGAAGAAGAAGATGAAGGAAGACAGAAGAAAGAAGAAGCATTTAAATAAAGGAATTGTCAAAAACTGTCTCTTGTCATTTTTAACATTTTTGACAGTTTTTTAGTGAAATGGTAGTTGTACTTTTGTACCCCCTTACCATTTCATATAGGGGGGCCAGGATCTGGGGGTCCCCCTGTTAAAGAGAGCTTCCAGATTCCGATAAGCCCCCTACCCGCAGACCCCCACAACCACCGGCCAGGGTTGTGGGCATGAGGTCCTTGTCCTCATCAACATGGGGACAAGGTGTTTTGGGGGGCTACCCCAAACCCTCCCAATGTTGAGGGCATGTGGCCTGGTACGGTTCAGGAGGGGGGCGCTCTCTCGTCCCCCCCTCTTTTCCTGTGGCCTGCCAGGTTGCGTGCTCGGATAAGGGTCTGGTATGGAATTTAGGGGGACCCCCACGTCATTTTTTTTTTTTTAATTTTGGCCGGGGTTCCCCTTAATATCCATACCAGACCTGAAGGGCCTGGTATGGAATTTAGGGGGGACCCCCACGTCATTTTTTTTTTAAATTTTGGTTCGGGGTTCCCCTGTGGGAAATTCCCATGCCGTTTTTATCAATGAACTTCTATGTGTATTGTCGGACCGGCAATGCAATAGCCGCGAGTAGTTTTAAATGACTTTTTTTCTTTTGAAATGTCATTTTGCTGTCAGACTGTTCTAAACGCGGGAAACATGCGCCTCTTTACAGGCATACTATAGACACCCCCCAGCTACGAAATTTAAAGGAATATTACACTTTTATTGTTTTACTTTAAGCATTATTAAAATCACTGCTCCTGAAAAAACATCCGTTTTTAAAACTTTTTTTTGCATTGATCCATGTCCCCTGGGGCAGGACCCAGGTCCCCAAACACTTTTTATGACAATAACTTGCATATAAGCCTTTAAAATTAGCACTTCTGATTTCTCCCATAGACTTTTAAAGGGTGTTCCGCGGCATTCGAATTTGCCGCGAACACCCCAAATTGTTCGCTGTTCAGCGAACTTGCGAACAGCCGATGTTCGAGTCGAACATGAGTTCGACTCAAACTCAAAGCTCATCCCTAATGGGGAGCAGATGTGTTTTATTTGGTGTTATCACTCTCTCACTCTCTTATACTGGTCACTGGAAGTTCAACATGGCACCTCATGGCAAAAAACTTTCTGAGGATCAGAAAAAAATACTTTTTTCTTCACATAAAGATGGCCTAGGCTATGAGAAGATTGCCAAGACCCTGAAACTGAGCTCTGGCACGGTGGCCAAGACCATACAGTGGTTTAACAAGACAGGTTCCACTCAAAACAGGCCTCGCCATGGTCGACCAAAGAAGTTGAGTGCATGTGCTCAGCATCATATCCAGGGGTTGTATTTGGGAAATAGACATATGAGTGCTGCCAGCATTGCTGCAGAGGTTGAAAGGGTGAGGGGTCAGCCTGTCAGTGCTCAGACCACGCCACACACTGCATCAAATTGGTCTGCATGGCTGTCGTCCCAGAAGGATGCCTCTTCTAAAGATAATGCACAAGAAAGCCTGCAAACAGTTTACTGAAGACAAACAGACTAAGGACATGGATTGCTGGAACCATGTCCTGTGGTCTGATGAGACCAAGATGAACTTATTTGGTTCAGATGTATCAAGCGTGTGTGGCAGCAACCAGGTGAGGAGTAAAAAGACGAGGGGGTCTTGCCTACAGTCAAGCATGGTGGTGGGAGTGTCATGGTCTGGGGCTGCATGAGTGCTGCCGGCACTGGGGAGCTACAGATCATTGAGGGAACCATGAATGCCAACATGTACTGTGACATACTGGAGCAGAGCATGATCCCCTCCCTTCAGAGACTGGGCCGCAGGGCAGTATTCAAACATGAGGGTAAAGGTGATAGACTGGCCAAGCATGTCTCCAGACCTAAACCCTATTGAGCATCTGTAGGGCATCCTTAAATGGAAGGTGGAGGAGCACAAGGTCTCTAACATCCACCAGCTCTGTGATGTCATCATGGAGGAATAGAAGAGGACTCCAGTGCCAACCTGTGAAGCTCTGGTGAACTCCATGCTCAGTGTGAAAAAATGGAAGATTGCTAAATCTCATCACAGGATGGACTGTGGAGATTTCATATATAGGGCAGTGCCAACATCCTAAACTGCAAATGCTAAAGGGGTACACCCCAAAGAAGGGAAGACATGGACTTTGTAGGCACCAGTCATAAAATTAAATATGGATTTTTATTCATACAAAAGATACAAAAAAGCACAAACATAAACATTTTTAAAATCGCAATACATTGCAAAAATAGTGATAGGTACTACCACATAAATACATTGAAAATAGACCGGGGGGTATCCCTTACAAGGGGGGATCCAACCCCTATATTTCCACTAAGAAACCTCAAACTGATGTAGCTCAGTGTAGCTCTGCATGTTTCGCAATTAAATGCTTCTTCAGGAGCTTGTTTGAGTTACATATAATAGGGAAAAAAATAGAAAAAAGACATACACCAAAACAAGGAATAAAATATTAATATCGTTTTTTTACAAAACCTTGACAGTACTGCGTCTCAATCAAAAACAATGAGTACCATGAGGAAGCAAACCCAAGGACCCAACAATCAACACGCATATGGTGACAAACAATCAAATGCGGGGACGTGTCTGGTAGGGGGAGCATAGCACCAATAGGTTCCAGAGGGGTAGTAAACTGAAAGGTCCCAGCTGTCCGAAAAAGGATAATCAAAGACTATATAGATGTAATGAAAACAGAGCTGCACTCAGTGTGTGAGGGGGGGAGGGGGGAAAAAAGACAAAAAGGGGAGAAAACAGAAAAAAGAATAGATAGAGAGAGGAAGGGAGGGGGGGAAGAAAGGGGGGGGAAGGGGGGGGAGAAGGGGGGGAAAGGGGAAGGGGGTTGGGAACACAAGGGGAAGGGCTATGGGGGGGGGGGAAGAGAGAAGAGGAGAAGAAAGAAAGGGAAAAGGAAGAAAGAAATAAGAAGGGGAAAAAAAGGAACGAGGTAGATAAGAGAGACCAAGTGAAATGGAAAAAGAAATAATGATATACCAGCTAGTGCAATTGGGTCAGTCTTCAAGCCGAGTAAGGGCTGCAAGTAGTTGGAAGGTATATATTCCAAGATTTTGCCTCCAGTAGCCAAGCTGCATAAGATATTCTAAAGTCTCTGATCTGAAGAGTATAAATAATGTCAAGTCAGCCAGTATTTGTACTAGCTCCATATAAATATGCCATAACACTGGTAAGTCTAATGGCAGAATAGATCCATTGATAAAAGGCTATTCACAATCACCAATAGAGCAAGATAAATACATATAGAGCCACTCCTACCTTATAGGATGATGCAAGCTGAACGGATCATATAGCCAGCATCAGTCAGTTAATTCCTTGTAAACCTAGCATCAAACAGAGCTTAGCTAGCAGGGCTGTAATGGAGCTCTAAGCATGCCCATAAAAGCAGCTAATTAGTAAAATGCCAAAAGCGCCATCTGAGGAAGAAGCAGAAAGGGCATCATGTAACCAGTCTACCCACATAAGCAAAGTGCAGCCATAGGGAATTTTGTTAAGTTTATATATGCAGACAGAGCAGGATCTTACCAGCCAGCTTGTATTGTTGGAAGTAACGCCCAAGAACCCGAGCGCCATAAACGGTAGTGGCGTGGTACAAGGCTGTGTTGATAGCCTTAAATACACGCCCCAGCAACAAGTGCATCACCTGATTTGGCCGGGCAGGGCTGCGCGTGCACTCACACCTCGCCGCACATGCGCAGTAGCCAGCGGGGCCATCTGTCATGGACTCGGCGTGTGGAGGGAGCGCAGTCCTCAAGGCAGCATATCTGAATGCTCCCCCTAGTGGTTCCTCTTGTATACAGCGTGTGAGGCGCTGTAAAGGCTGAAACAGGCAGGTGGAACAAGCCCAAAAATGTTAATGCACATAACCAAGAGGTGCATACTGCACATCTAGGGGGAGGGGGCAGGTCTGGACCAGAAGCTGCAAAAACCATCCCCTTGGTTAGGGGGCGGAATGCGGCTACCCGGCCGCACATGTGATCAGTACACCAGCAAGTCGATGGGGTCCAAGGGTTGATCTAACCTCAGTCCTCGTTACAGGCCTGGGACGCAGGGCCAGTAAGCATAAATACATGATGCTAACTACCATGAAGAGGATATTCTCATTCATGGTGCGTACAAACCAAAAAACATATAAAATTGGCAATAATTGAGTGAATAGATGCATATACATTTTGCAAACAACAATGTAACTGAGAATTGAGACTTCCTGAAATTACACAACACTCTAAACCAACAGAATCGCTGTATATCTATAAAGTATAGTGACAAAGGTATGGTCACCAATAACTGCCCAAAGAGGACTACAATGGGCGGGGCGGGGGACAGAGGGGTCTCCAACCTAGAGAGGGAGGGGAAAGAAGCAGGTTTATGGTACATAACTGTAATATAAATATATTAAGATTGATTACGTACTAAATGGTTCAAGGTTATTACTGGACAATATCTGACAATATTTGGTCGTCATGTAGATCGACCTAAGGTCCTTATCCAAGAAAAGATTTATAAGATTGTACTTCATTAATGCCTGGCCACCGTGTGGCATTCAGGCGTTCGATCCATTTTGCCTCCTGTTGGAGTATCCTCCTGTCCCAGTCGCCCCCCCTTTGGGTCTTGTGGGATTACTGCCAACACAATAAAAGTCGCAACGGAAGTGTCAAATCTGTGGCACAGATCAAGATGTCTACTAATGGGACTGAGCATCTTCCCATTCGCTGAATAATAGACGTGGTCACGTATTCTTTGCCAGAAATGGCGGATGGTCTTGCCAACATAAAATATCCCGCACTTACAGGTCATCAAATATATCACACCCTGGGTATTACAGTCAGCCCAAAAGCGTGGGCAGAATGTCTCGCCATTTGTTAGCTGGAATTTCTGACCTGTAGATACCCAGGGGCAGAAGGAACAATGCCCACAAGTGTACATGCCCACTCGGTTGGTCGTATGAGCCTGTAAGGGGACAAAATGGCTCCTGGTCAGTTTGTCACGCAGGGAGGGTGCTCTTTTGAACACGATCTCTGGGTGATCATTGACATATTTACTCAAGATGGGGTCCTCAGACAAAATGTGCCAATGTTGCTGCAGTATATTGCGTAATTGGTACTGTTGATGCGAATATTGTGTAATGAATTTGACCGTTGAATGTTCCTCCACCTTGGATTTGTTAGAAAAGAGCAATGTATTTCTAGATTGGTCACAGGCTTTGTTAAAAGCTTTACGGAGTAAGGACTTGGAATATCCCCGTTTAAGGAGATGTTCCCTGAGTAGGTCCGCATGATGTTTGAAATCACTGTCGACAGTGCAGTTCCTCCTAAACCGAATATACTGTGCGTAGGGGATACTTCGCACCAAAGTGGAAGGGTGGGCACTAGAAGCGTGCAAAATTGTGTTCCCTGCCGTCTCTTTACGGTAGAGTGTGGTGGCCAAGCAGTGATTGGCATCCTTGTAGATCACCAAATCCAGTAAAGAGATTCTGTGTATATCGCTGTTATAGGTAAACTTTAAATTGAAAGTGTTATTATTGAGGCGATTCACAAAAGAAGCCAATGTTTGCTGGGACCCAGTCCAAATAATGAAAATATCATCAATATACCTTAGCCACACCAACACCTCATTGGTGTGGCTACTGAGTTGTTCATTTGAAAAGATGTCACGTTCCCACCCCCCCAGGTACAGGTTGGCGTAGGCCGGGGCACAACATGTGCCCATGGCCACGCCCTGCACCTGGAGGTAGTGTGAACCGTTAAACATAAAACAATTATGTGTCAGTATAAAGAAGAGTAATCTCAATACGAATTCATTAAAGGGCCATAAAAGGTGGTCTTCCTCCATGAGGAAGGAACGGACCATCCCGACACCCCGCTCATGAGGGATGCTGGAGTACAAGGCCTCAACATCCAGGGTCACGAGCAGGGCATCGGGAGGGACCGTCACCCCCTCAATTTGTTTAAGGAGGTCTAGGGTATCCTGGACATACGAAGGTAAGCGTAGGACATGGGGGGTCAGAAAAAAATCAACGAATTTGCTTGCATTCCCAGTCAGTGAGCCTATTGCCAAAACAATAGGCCAACCAGGAGGGGCTTCAAGGCTCTTGTGGACCTTTGGTAGCGCATAGAATGTAGCCATACGAGGAAATTTGTTATCCAAAAAATTATAAGTATCCTGGTCCACCAAGCCCATATAGTAGGCCTCTCCTATGAGTGATTTGTATTCATTGGCGAAGCGGTGGCTAACACTCGCCGTAATTCTGCGATACCACGTTCTGTTGTTTAAAATATTCAAGCACATTTTGATGTGTTGTTGTTCAGTCATCAATACAATATTGCCCCCTTTGTCTGACTGTTTAATGATCAGATCGGGGCAATTATGTAATTTCCTTAACCACTTGACCACTGGGCACTTAAACCCCCTTCCTAACCAGATCAATTTTCAGCTTTCGGTGCTCTCACACTTTGAATGACAATTACTCAGTCATACAACACTTTACCCATATGAAATTTTTGTCCTTTTTTTCACACAAATAGAGCTTTTTTTTGGTGGTATTTAGTCACCGTTGGGTTTTTTATTTTTTGCGCTATAAAAGAAAAAAGACTGAAAATTTGGTAAAAAAATGAATTTTTCTTTGTTTCTGTTATAAAATTTAGCAAATTAGTAATTTTTCTTTGGAAATTTTGGCCAAAATTTATACTGCTACATATCTTTGGTAAAAATAAGTACAACTTGGTGTATATTATTTGGTCTTTGTGAATGTTAGAGAGTCCAAAAGCTATGGTGCGAATGTCTGAAAATAGATCACACCTGAAGTACTGACGGCCTATCAAATTTCTTGAGACCCTAACATGCCAGAAAAGTACAAATACCCCCCAAATGACCCCTATTTGGAAATAAGACATTCCAAGGTATTTGAAAAGATGCATGGTGAGTTTTTTTGAAATTGTCATCTTTTCCCACAATTCTTTGCAAAATCAAGATTTTTTTTTTTCTTTTTTTTTTTTCACAAAATTGTCATATTAGAAGGTTATTTCTCACACACAGCATATGCATACAACAAATGACACCCCAAAACACATTCTGCTATTACTCCCGAGTATGGCGATACCACATGTGTGAGACTTTTACACAGCGTGGCCACATACAGAGGCCCAACATGCAGGGGAGCACCTTCAGGCGTTCTGGAGCACCCAGGCCAATTCTGACATTTCTCTCCTACATGTAAAAATCATCATTTATTTGCTAGAAAATTACATAGAACCCCAAAACATTATATATATTTTTTTAGCAAAGACCCTAGAGAATACAATGGCGGTTGTTGCAACTTTTTATCTCACACGGTATTTGCGCAGCAATTTTTCGAACGCGTTTTTTGGGGAAAAAAAACAGTTTTGTGCTTTAAAAAAAAACAAAACAGTAAAGTTAGCCCAATGTTTTTGCATAATGTGAAAGATGAAGTTACGCCGAGTAAATAGATACCTAACATGTCACCCTTCAAAATTGCACACGCTCGTGGAATGGTGCCAAACGTCGCTACTTAAAAATCTCCATAGGTGACGCTTTAAAATTTTTTACTGGTTACATGTTTTGAGTTACAGAGGAGGTCTAGGGCCAAAATTATTGCTCTCGCTCCAACGTTCGCAGTGATACCTCATATGTGTGGTTTGAACACTGTTTTCATATGTGGGCGGGACTTACGTATGTGTTCGCTTCTGCATGTGAGCACACGGACAGGGGCACTTTAAAAAATTTTTTTTTTTTTTATTGTTTATTTTACTTTATTTATTTTAGTTTGACACTTTTTTCCCCCCAAAAAATTTTTTGATCACTTTTATTTCTATTACAAGGAATGTAAACATCCTTGTAATAGGAATATGGCATGACAGGTCCTCTTTACAGTGAGATATGGGGTCAATAAGACCCCACATCTCACCTCTAGGCTGGGAAGCCTGAAAAAAAAACAAAAAAAAAAACGATCTTGGCTTCAATCTAGCGGTGAGTCGGTAGAAGCACCGGAGGGTGGCGGGAAGGGGGGGGCGTCCCCTCTCGCCTCCCATAAGAACGATCAAGCAGTGGAACAGCTGCTATGATCATTCTTATGGTGTAGGAAATCGCCGGCTGAAAAAGCTGATATCTGAATGATGCCTGTAGCTGCAACCATCATTCAGATATCCCCGCTCAAAGTCAAGGACGTCATATGACTGTGGGCGGGAACTGGTTAAAAATTGCAGAGTATTGCAGAGTATTGCAGGGTATATTGCAGGGTAGTGCCGGGTATATTGCAGAGTAGTGCCGGGTATATTGCAGAGTAGTGCGGGGTATTATGCAGAGTATTGCAGGGTATTATGCAGAGTATTGCAGGCTATTATGCAGAGTATTGCAGGCTATTATGCAGAGTATTATGCAGAGTATTATGCAGAGTATTGCAGGGTATTATGCAGAGTATTGCAGGGTATTGCAGGGTATTATGCAGAGTATTATGCAGGGTATTATGCAGAGTATTATGCAGAGTAGTGCGGGGTATTATGCAGAGTATTGCAGGGTATTATGCAGAGTATTATGCAGAGTATTGCAGGGTATTATGCAGAGTATTATGCAGAGTATTGCAGGGTATTATGCAGAGTATTATGCAGAGTAGTGCGGGGTATTATGCAGAGTATTGCAGGGTATTATGCAGAGTATTATGCAGAGTATTGCAGGGTATTATGCAGATTATTATGCAGAGTAGTGCGGGGTATTATGCAGAGTATTGCAGGGTATTATGCAGAGTATTATGCAGAGTATTATGCAGAGTATTGCAGGGATGGCTGAGCATGGAGGGATGGATGGATGTGACAGCAATTGTCACTGAGCACCGCTGTGGACACTACACATACAGCCCACAGCGGTGCTGCCATCCGATCCCTCCCCCTCTCCTCTCACACTGTACCGATCGGTACACAGAGGGGAGGGATGAACCGGCGTCATGACATGACGCCGGTCTGTTGACATGTGATCGCTCCGTCATTTGACGGAGCGATCACATGGTAAACGGCCGCGATTAGCGGCCGTTTACCGTGATCCGTGATGCGCCGGGTCCTATGGACCCGGCGGTCACGGAAGTTCTCGGGTGCGCGCCCCAGGGGGCGCGCGAGAGCAGTATCCTGGGAGGACGTCCATGGACGTCCACCCAGAACTAGCCGACCGCGCTGCAGACGTCTTTCGACTATGGCCCGGTCGGCAAGTGGTTAAAGATTGTAGTTGGTCAGATCGTAAATTTTTTGGTACGGGATCCAGTATCAGTCGCCTCAGATCACCTGTGGGGGCTGTAAGGAAGGCCCAAATGTGTGGATTACTTGTAAGATCTGGAAACTTTTTGGACTTGGATTTAATTTTTTTATTATTGGGTTTTGGCACTGGCGGAATAGTTTTATGTGTAGTGTCAGTGATGGTTGTTGAGGACTCAGACCTCTCATTCTCCTCTAAGAGGAGAATGAGGTCTCTGAAAGCCCTACATTCCTCCATAGTAAAGTGTTTAATACTTTCAGAAAGTTCTTTGTCGCGTTTAGAATGTATATGTTGATCGTCAAAGAGATATTTGTAAGTTAGTTTTCTACAGAAGAGGTATAGGTCTTTAATGGTATGATATTTGTCCATATCAGACCAAATCTCAAGAGGTCGAAATCTGCTTGGGAGAAGGAATGCGGAGTGAGATTAATGATATCAAGTTCTACGTGGGAGGGGGCAGAGTCAGAAGTGAGGGAAAATTTAAGGAAGGTGATGATAAAGAAGTAACATGAGCATCCAACGTGCTTTGTTTGGTAGGAAGCAGTGCTGGTGTTGTGGAACTTGATGGGAGTGATACCGTGTTGGTGGTGCATCGTGTCATCGTGTTTGGGCCATTAGAACCATTGCTAGGAACGGGATTGGCATTGGATCCTGATGTGTTTTGTAACAACATAAGTGCCTGTGTGGCTAGATGGCCCAAGTGCGTAGTTGAGTGAGTACCATCCATGGCCCCCAAAATGGGGCCCGGGGGTAGGCATTGAGAATGTGTTTTGGCCATTAATGGATATTGTTTCGTAATTTCATCTGGTCATTTTTTGGGGTGCGGAGTGTGGGGTTGGTTCCCTCCCAACCCTCTTTTACGTGGGCCAGAGTAGGAATTGGGATGTGCATTAGTGGGGGAAGGGGGGTTGGGAACACGAGGGGAAGAGCTATGGGGGGGAAAAAAGAGAGAAGAGGAGAAGATAGAAAGGGAGAAGGAAGAAAGAAATAAGAAGGGGAAAAAAAGGAACAAGGTAGATAAGAGAGACCAAGTGAAATGGAAACAGAAATAATGATATACCAGCTAGTGCAATTGGGTCAGTCTTCAAGCCGAGTAAGGGCTGCAAGTAGTTGGAAGGTATATATTCCAAGATTTTGCCTCCAGTAGTCAAGCTGCATAAGATATTCTAAAGTCTCTGATCTGAAGAGTATAAATAATGTCAAGTCAGCCAGTACTTGTACCAGCTCCATATAAATATGCCATAACACTGGTAAGTCTAATGGCAGAATAGATCCATTGAAAAAAGGCTATTCACAATCACCAATAGAGCAAGATAAATACATATAGAGCCACTCCTACCTTATAGGATGATGCAAGCTGAACGGATCATATAGCCAGCATCAGTCAGTTAATTCCTTGTAAACCTAGCATCAAACAGATGCATGGAGTCCATGCTCAAGAGGGTGAAGGCAGTGCTGGAAAATAATAGTGGTCACCCAAAATATTGACACTTTGGGCCCAATTTGAACATTTTCACTTAGGGGTGTACTCACTTTTGTTGCCAGCGGTTTAGGCTTTAATGGCTGTGTGTTGAGTTATTTTGAGGGGACAGCAAATTTACACTCTTATACAAGCTGTACACTAACTACTTTACATTGAAGCAAAGTGTCATTTTTTCAGTTTTGTCAAATGAAAAGATATAATAAAATATTTCCAAAAATGTGAGATACTGTATATATATATATATATATATATATATATATATATTAATACACTGCCTGCACTGACTGAATATAGAGTAGACACTGAATATATAGCCTATGCTAAATGCAGAGTATATATATATATATATATATATATATATATATATATATATATATATATATATATATATATATTTTTATACTAGACTGACTGTATATATATCAAATACACTGCCACTAATCTAAATTAAGCTATCTCTCTGTCCACACCAGCAACACTACACACGGTTGCCACAGGCTGCTGGGAACTTTCTCATCACTTCCGGTTGAACGAGAGTGAGGCCTGGAATGCATGCCACTGTGAGGAGACAGTGACAGAGGGGAAACAAGCTGAGACACCGCTTTCCATATACACTGCTGGATTTTCTTGGTGCCGGCTCAAGGGCACCATAACATGTGAGTTTAACCATATTTTTAAAATAAAATTACATATTATACCATGATGGCTATCCATATGTCTTTATGGGCACTGAACAGAGCAAGAGATACTAATACATTGCTTGGAAAGGCTGCTATTGGACCCATCACAAACGGATTGGTGACTTCCGGTTCCGGCGCCGTATGCAGTAGCTGTCCCTCTCCACGGCTCCCACTCAACTGACTCAAAACCGGCTTATAAATTCAGCCTAGAAGCCCACATCCACCCTCGGTAACCCCCCGGGTGACATCAGATTGACTATGGACCGATTCGTTGAAGTCATCGGCTCCTGCACGCAAACGGCCCAGACGGCGCCGCCAGCCCTCCCACAAATCAAGGCCCCAGTCTCGGCCTACATGGAGCTCCACACAGGCACTCAGATGGCAGAGATGGATGTAAGCGGCAGCACAGCCCCTCATACCCTCCTACAAGCCTCCGCTGCTCAGACACCATCTCCTCATGCCTCCTCAAGCCTCCATCTCCCAGGCCTTTTCAGGACAAAACCCCACTCCACAACATGATGGGGAACATAACACAGAGCGCATAGCGCAAGCTGTAGCAGCCATCCTGTCCCCTATGATCGCAGCATCAGTGCAAAAAGCAGTAAATGCGGGGATGAAACAAATAAAGGCCCAGCTAGGAGAGCATAACACTAGGCTAAACGAGCTAGAACACCACTTATCCAGCATAGAAGAGGAGATGTACCAAGCCCAGGCCACGGAACGCAGGACAAGACCTACCAATATATTATACAAAAACTTGATGATTTGGAAAATAGATACAGGAGGAGCAACCTGCAATTCGTGGGGATACCCGAATCCCTACAAGCACCAGACACATCCCAATTCTGCTCACAACGCATTCCGGAAGCGCTAGGCCTCTCAGGCCCCTGCACAGTCGAACGTTCCCACCATATGGGGTCTCACAATGCAGACCGCAAGAACCCTTGGCCTATCATCGCCAAATATCTGAACTACTCCAACAAGGCCATTATCCTCCAAAAGTTCCGACAAACTCGCTCACTTCACATTGATGGTATAAAGATTTAAATTTTTGCTGATTATTCCATCGAGGTCTCTAAGAAACGCAAGGCCTTCCAGCAGGCATGCACAGATCTCTTCAAGCAACAAATCAAATTCACGTTAGCCTTCCCAGCCATTCTCCGCCTCAAGACACCAAGCGGCGATCAGCTATCTTTCCAAGATCCTTCTGAAGTTGAAGCTTATCTGCGCAACCTGCATCTTAACCGTCAACAGCATACCCCACCAAAAGCTGCTCCTATCAATCGCTCCCTGGACCAAAGGAGCCCACGCAAGGACTCTCCCAAACGCTTCAGATCCTCGCTCCCGGACCAGCACGATACACACCTCGCTGACCAAGAACTCACGGGTTAAACTTCTGGATAACCACTTTTTGAAGGCAGCCCATATTGTACCACCTTAGGTAACAGAGGTCACTCCGACAAGTATTAAGCACCTAAGTTACGTTTTTTCAGGTATACAATACCACCCGTTAAAGTTGTATTCTATGTTATTTCGCATTCCCCATTGGCCTCACTGTGTACGGCTGAATTTCATTCTCTCCCAAATGCTCAGCCCATAGGTGACCACACAAGCACCGGTCACCCAGCTAGGGGCTCTACAGGATATATCAATAATGTCCTATCCTGGGAGCTGACTTACACAGTGAATCCATGCGGAAAAAAGAGAAGTTACTATGTTTGATTGTTTTGCTCTTTTTTATGTTCTCCCCTCCAGACATACCCCCCTCATCTCCCCCTCCACTCCCCCTGGGCTCTGACATACCTCCATACATCCCTGATCCACAACACCATCAGGGCAATGACACCCTTCTCTTTGGCATAGCTATGACCTTACCCCATCTCATACAAAGAGACAAATCTAACACATCCACTCATTTCCCCCCCAAGACCCCCCCAATATGAAAATAGTTTCCTGGAATGTTAAAGGACTCAGGTCCCCCCATAAGCTAATGAAAATTCTCCGTCACCTCAAACGGATTAAAACTGATATAACTTTAATTCAGGAATCCCACTTACAAACCCCAGACTTTCATCGCCTGAAGAAGCTTTGGGTAGGCACAGTATTAGGCTCAGACACAATTGGACGCAAAGCAGGCATCCTCCTGCTGATTCACAAAAATCTCCCCTGCACAGTTTTGTCTGTGAACACTGACAATCAGGGACGCCTCATCACAGCTCATTTACAAATAGGATCCAAGAAGCTAGTGATAACAAATGTCTATGCCCCTAACAGCCCAGGCAAACAATTCTACACTGAACTTTCCTCCTGGCTACTTGTCAACACCCATCTCCCCCATATAGTTGGAGGAGACTTCAACGACATTCTCCACCAGACAGATCATCTCCCAAAAGCCCCAAACCTGGTTCTGACCCCTCCGCTTCCTCATACTTTGCAACCATTATGGAAGCCATCCACCTACAGGATCTTTGGCAACTCTCACACCCAGCAGACAGAGAATTTACCTTCTACTCCAACCCACATAACGTCTTCACGAGGATAGACTACCTCTTTGGCTCAGACAACCTCCTCCCCATGCTCCACAGCGCTGACATCCACGACATAACCATCTCCAACCATGCCCTGATAGAGGTGACACTTGACAACCTGGACTTACCCCCGCACCCCAATATTTGGCAATTTCCCTCTTACCTACATAACAATACTGACTTTCAACAATTCATGGACACCTCTTGGACTGAATACTCCTTAAACAATGTTCCCCACATCAACGATCCGAACCTCTACTGGGATGCTTGGAAAGCATACCTAAGGGGCCGAATCATTTCATATGCCACCTCTTTTAAACGGACACTTTAACCAAATACAAAGCAGCCAGTGCACGATTGCACCAGGCCCAATGCTCCATATACACTAAAGACTCCCCAGATGCCAGAAATGAATGGCAGGCAGCAAAAAAAGACTTTGATTCATGGGTCAACACCCTCGAACTCACAAAAAAGGCCCACCTAGATGCCACCTTTCACAAGTTCGGGAACAAAGCAGGCAAACTCCTGGCCAGACTCTGTAAAGGTCCCTATCGCCCGACGCATATAACATTCCTCCGAGACACCAAGGGCAACCTCCACTCCACTCCAAAGCAAATTAACAAGGTCATGCTTAATTTCTATTCATCACTCTATGCCCCAGATCCCATAGATAACCAAACAGCACGCTCCTTTCTCGAGAAAATAAACGTATCTAAAATATCTCCACTACAACTAGAGGCCCTTAATGCCCCAATTTCCCTCTCGGAAATATCAACCACCATCCGCAACCTTACCCTCTCCAAGGCCCCGGGCCCTGACGGATTCACTAGCGAATTCTACAAAACCCTACACACCCTCGTAGAACCTACTCTCCTCCAAGTATATAACGGTATATGGTCAGGTGGCACATACCTCCGTTCGGGGAATCAGGCCATTATAAAACTATTGTCCAAGAAGGGCAAAGACCCCCAAGACTCGGGCTCATACAGACCCATCTCACTTCTCAATTTAGATGTGAAAATTCTATCCAAGATCATAGCCGCTAGGTTAGCAGATATCATCCCCTCACTGATTCATTCCGCCCAATCTGGCTTTGTGAAAGGCAGAACTGCGACCCTCAATATACACAAAGTAATGCTGGCTCTGGAACATGCTAACCAACACCCAGACATAGATCATGCCATTATCACATTAGATGTGAGAAAGCCTTCGACAATGTTAGCTTTGACTGGCTCTCCATGACCATGTCAGCAATGGGATTCAGTGGCCCCTTCCACCACCTCATTAAAGCCATGTACACCACTCTGGCAGCCAGACTAATGGTAGCAGGCCTTCTCTCGGATGAGTTTAGTCTCCACAAGGGTACACGCCAAGGATGCCCCCTATCCCCTCTCCTTTTCAATATCGCCCTAGAACCCCTTTCCAGATACCTAACATTAGCAGCTCCCTTACATGGCATAAAGGCTGGCACACACGATCTACGCACATCCCTCTTTGCAGACGATGTCCTTATTTTTTCAGCCAATCCCCCATCAGATATGCTCACCATAAAAAAAGTATTCAACAAATTCCAATTATGCTCTGGCCTCCGCATCAATTACAGTAAAAGCAAAATACTTCCCATAGGCACCCTCTCTAAACCATCTTGGGTCCAGCACTCCATCTTTCCCGTCGCAAACTCACATATCACATATCTGGGAATCAAAATAGGAAAACTCCCCTCTTCACTATATCACCTCAATTACTCTCCACTGTTTTTAAAAATAACTCAAGAATTAACCACCTGGATGGATCTGCCTCTCTCGCTCCTGGAAAGATGCCACCTGATAAAAATGGTCAGTTTTGCCAGATTATTATACCCAATGCAAACTATCCCGCTACTTCTCCATCATAAGGATGTGAAATCTCTCAACTCAATCATTTCAAAACTTCTATGGCAAAACAAAAGACCGCGTATAGCTTTCAAAAAACTATATCTTCCCAGGCGCGAAGGGGGCATCAGTCTCCCTCATATTAGAGTCTATAATTTAGCATGTCTACTCAGAACCAGTCTAGATTGGATAACGCAGTCCTCATGCTACTCCAACTTCTCTTTGGAATCTGGTATGGCTCACCCGTACTCCTTAGTAGCCCTTCTACACTGCAAATGGAAGTCTGTCTCCCCTCCCTATCAACACAACCTCCTGCTCAGAGATACAGCAATAGTATGGAGAGAAGCCAGGAAACTGCTTAAGGTATCCCCCTTCATATCAAGCCACCTCCCAATCCAGGGGAACCCACTCTTCCCACCAGGAATGGAGCATAAACCATTCACAATCTGGGAGCAAAAAGGCCTCACAAAATTCTCTACCCTCTGCAACACAGCAACGGGGCAGCCACTACCCTTTGTAAACATAGTGGAAATCTTTTCACTACCCAGAACTCATGCCTTCCAATATGGCCAATGCATCAGTTTTCTAAAGGATACATGTAAACAAGACAGCAAAAGATTTCAACCCAACATCACAGATCAAATGATCCAAGATGGCTCCTACAAAATTTCGGACATTTACAAACCGCTTCTACATAAGACCTCTCTCCCTCTTTCGTTCTCCTCTGTTGAAAACTGGCGCAAAGACTTCCCCGACCCGAACCTAGTGGAAAAAATTCTACAAGGCCTCAACAACGTGCAGAAAATAACACCCAATGAAATCTGGAGGGAAACGCAACTAAAAATAGTCCACAGAGCTTACATGCTGTTTTTATCTTCTAAATCAGACCAAAGCAAAGCCTTCTGCCCCCTCTGCAATCTACCAAAACCATCTCTGACTCATCGCTTCTGGAACTGCTCCTACATCCCCACCTTCTGGGACCAGGTTCTTTCGTACATATTTGAGGTTACCCTATTAAAACTACCAAAGGACCCGCTACTCCTCATCTTTGGTCACTGGGATCCAATGCTGCTACCCTGGTCCCAAACCACCACAAATACTTATCACGCAGGAATCTCAAAGAACTCTCCCCCCACAAAGAGTGGTCTCTGATTTGTCTTCTAATTGCAGGAAGAGCTATCTTGAAACAATGGATCTCCCCTCTTAGCCCAAACATCACTCACATCAAACGAGAGCTTCTACATCTCCTTCTCAAGGAACGCATAAACACGGACTTCAAACAAGAAAAGTTTAAAGCCCTCTTCTATTCCAAATGGCATTCTTTCATGCTCTCATCTCTCTCACAGGAGGAAATAGCAAACTTTAGCCAATTCTCATTTTCTTACTTCGACTCTCATCCTCCAATCCCAGAAGAGGCGACTTCTCCACCCAAAGGACACCTCTCACCATAAAGACCTTTACTCTGATCGCTTTCCTAGCCCTCATATAACCAACAGTAAAGTAAAACCTACTTTTCAATACTGATGAGTGTTCCTTGTTAAATGCATGTGCATAATCGGTATGCCCCCCCCCCTTTTTATCTGCTTTGTCTCCTCCCTACTTCCCTCCCTTCCCCCCTCCCTGGACCCCTTTTCTATTTTTACTTGTTAGTATTTAGAAACCACTAGGGATATCATATAGACAGATCCATCCAGGTATCTACTCATGCTAGTCAACTATAGGAATGTTTTGTTCTGTCTATTTTCTGAAGTTCATCCCTTACATATTATATATATATATATATATATATATATATATATATATATATATATATATATATATATATATATATATATATATATATATATATATATATATATATCCCTTCAGTTTAGCATAAATTTATACCGTTGTTCTTTTACCTCTGTAAAATGTTTACAAAATCGGCTGTATATTATACTCTTGTACGCTTTGAAAATCAAAATAAAATCTTTTTGAAAAAAAACAAACAAACGGATTGGTTATCCTTAATGAACCAAAGGCGTTTATTCTTATTACATCTGGTGAGTGGCCATTGCATGAGGTGGTGGTGAAGTCACGATAAGTGGTGAATTAGGAGCACAATATACTGAAAAGGAATGTCATTGCACAGAAGTGATCACTCACTGAAGACATCCAGTGTACTGTGGTGTTTTTGCATATGTCTAGGACATTTATTTATTATTTTTTTGCACTATGTAGTACATATGCATGTTGATATGTGATATTTTGTTAGTAATATTGGCACATTGCTTATTATTAATTTTTTTTTATTTTTTGTAGCACTAGCACTTTAAATAGCTTTTGGTAGCACTTAACGTCATTGCACAGAAGTAATCACCCACTGAGGACATCTCGTGGGCTGTAATGTTTATGCATATGTTGAGGACATTTTTTGCAGCATGTAGTATATATGCAGTGATATGTGATATTTGATGGTCATTAAGTAATATTGGCACATTGTACATTTTTTAATATTTGTCATATTTTATATTTTTTAGCACTAGCACTTTAAACAGTTTTTTGGAATATTATTTTGTCACTAATAACACTATGCGGACAGTATAATTTTGACACAATATTAATTGATACAGAAAAGCACACTACATAAGATAGATATCCTATTTTTGCATATTTCAGCAGTGGTATCATACACAGAAGTTAGCACAATCCACTATTATATTATATTGATACTCTACCATTTTTGTGTAGGCTTACATGATTGCAGCAAACTAGTAAATTTTTAGTTTTGCGCCGGTAGCACACCTGGTTGAATTACAATGTCTGTCAGCAGCCTCTTTGAAACATTCCTGAGCATCTTTCAGAGTATCAATTAAATTCTTTTGAACCTCCTATAGTGTAGTTAATCTGCCGGTAACAGTAGAGATAAGAAAATCAGGAATAAAAACTGGATGACGATGTACAGGGGGGGCAGGAGGCGGAGCCTAGCGGAGCAGACATGCATTGTTAGAGCTCCACACCGCTAAGGAGAGAAGAGAAGGACAAAGCGGAGCCTGCAGGCTAAAAAGGTATCCATTTGAACCTTTTTGCCCCAGGGAACAAACTGTGAAAGTTTGGGCAGGAAATATGGTACTGGGAGGAAACCATGGCAGAAATAAAAATCACCTCACAAAGAGCTCACAGGCACTCACTGCAGCTGAAGCAGCTCCAGTCACCTCACAAGATACAGCATCAGAGCGCTCTCACAGACAGAAAATGTCACAGCAAGACTCTCCATTTGAGTCAGATACAGAACAAATCCTCTCACAAACTTCTCCACAAGACTCCTCAGCATCCCCAGTAATATTATTACAATTTGAAAAGATGCTTCATAAGGCTTTAAAACAAACCTCAGACCAAATAACAAAAAGCCTAACCAAAGAAATAAGAGAGCTGGGAAACCGCACCACAGCCTTAGAAATAAAAATGGATGAAATTGAAATTACAACCCAAGAAAATATAACAGAATTGGAACAATTAAAAAAAGAGAATTTAATACTTCAAACTAAGCTCGAAGATTACGAAAATAGAGCCAGACGTTCAAACTTGCGCATAAGGGGAATACCTGAAACTGTGACAGACCTGCAATCTACTATTACTGCTCTATTACAAGAACTAAAGCCAGATATCCCTATTGAACGTTTAGAAATGGACAGAGTACACAGAGCCCTCACAGCCAAAAAGAAAGATGGACCCTCACGTGATATAATCACAAAATTTCATTATTACAGAACGAAAGAACAAATACTAATTGCTGCAAGAGAAAAAAAGGAACTTAATTTTCAAGGACACAATTATCAAATTTTTGCTGACCTATCCCACCTTACTATTACTAAAAGACGATCCATGAAACCCCAACTAATGGAACTGCAACGCCACAACATTATGTATCAATGGGGCTTCCCCTTTTCAGTCAGATTTAACTACCAAGGTACAATTTACAGAAGCAGATCAGCAGATGAACTACAACAAACCCTTTTAAAATTAAATCTGACAGAACCCACAAGCAGCAACACTCCCACACGCAGAAGAATGGCATCATCTTCACCTTCAGGCAGCACCCAGAAAATTTCAGAACAAAATGGGAATCAACATTCTCACAAAAGAGGCCGTTATGCCACATCATCCATGGACCAAGAAGATTCAATGGACTGACATCCTAATTCCTGATATCTCTTCATTTATTATACTAAGAGATGGTTCTCTATAAAAAACCTATATTTATAACTGAATGTAACTGCATTCTGATAGTCACACACTGTGTGGGATCATGTTACATTCCAGTTATATTTCTTATTACTTCTGATTCATATAGCCTTAGAATATATAAGTGAAATAAGGAAATTCTTGTTCAGTTATATATTTTCAGGTAATAACAATAGATTTATTACTTTTTAGGACAAATATGTTCAATAACCCAGAAGTAATGGAAGCTTTTTCTTTCTTTTCTTAAAACAAATATATTATTACCTAACTAGTTCCTAGAATTATGTTTTTGTTTATTGTAATCTGAAGCAATACAACCTCAATTTTATGAGTTAACATATCTAAACAGTTGCATATGAATAAAATATGTAATTGTTTACTCTAAAAGGGTTAAAATCCCAAAATAATTCAAACTATCTTCATCAATACCAAAGTTATTAACAGTACCTTTCTAACTGAATTATTTAGCCTAGGGCAAGACTAACCATATACAACCACCCTGGAATAAATAATTTCAACAAAAACTATATTCTGCACTCCAATTAATGAAACATCATTTTGATGTCTTTTGACATAACACTTCTCTCCTGTAAGCGGAAGATCCGTGTACCCCCATTAGCCCTCCTTATTCTCCCAACCATATTATGTGGGAGTGTGACGAAGGCACTTATTCCCCTGAGAGAGATATTTATTCTCTTTCACGGGTAAATTGTGATTACTTGCAAAAAATAATTTATACAATGTATCATCTAATCTCATATGTTTTTTGTTTACTCTTTACTCCAGAATTCACTGGTTTCTTTTCTATCTATTCATCTCTTCAGTCCACACAGGTTGATCTGCGCAGTCAGCTCTGCATAACAAAAAGTAAGTCAAAACTATTTGATCTATTGCCATGGCACCACTGAATATACTTTCCCTGAATGTTCAGGGAATAAATGTCCCTCAAAAAAGGACCAAAGCCTTCCGTACTTTCCATAACAAGAAGGCTCACATAGTATGCCTCCAAGAAACACACTTCACCAAAGATTCTACTCCAAAATATATTTCTCCTTTTTATCAACAAATTTACACGGCTTCTGCCTGTACCAAGCAAAGGGGAACTCTAATTGCATTTCACCGATCCACACCATTCACCTTATCATCAGAAATTAAAGACCCAGAAGGTAGATACCTGATACTCATGGGTTATATAATGGATACAGCAATCACGGTGATTTCCTACTACGCTCCTAACAAACAACCTACACCATTCCTCTCACATATATTACAAGTGATTAATACACACAAAATAGGAACAGTGATAATGTGTGGGGATTCGAACCAGGTCCTCCTCCCATTTCTAGATAAATCACCTTTTACACCATCCAAAATAACCTCTAGATTACCTTTTTCTCAACTTCTTTCCAAATACAATCTGGTAGATTCGTGGAGAGAAAGTAACCCAATGAAAAAGAAATTCACTTATTTCTCGCACCCTCATCAAACCTTCACCAGAATAGATCATATTTTTCTAACAATAGGAATGATACCAGAAATTATTGCATCAGATATAATTCCGATTCCGTGGTCTGACCATAATGCAGTATACACTACTATAGCCTCAGCCATACCAAAAGCGCATGACCCAACGTGGTACTTACCGGACATAATGCTCAAACACCCACTACATCAGATGGCCATTGAACAAGCTTTAAAGGAATACATATCAATTAATAATACAACAGACATCTCCCCAATAACACTGTGGGAAGCTCATAAGCCTGTCTTGCGTGGTACAATACAAAGACAAATGGCACTATTTAAACGGGAACGCAAAAATCTAGCAAAAAAACTAGAACTCAATTTTAATGCAGCCTACATATCATTTCAAGATAATCCATCTCAGAGTACAAAATCTGATCTGGAAAAATCTAGATTGGAATACGATCTATTTCTCACTGAGTCAGTTGATAAATCCCTCAAACGCTCCAAACACAATTTCTACATGAATACAAACAAACCAGGTACATATTTGGCTCGGGCATTAAATTCAACTAACAAATCTTTCAAACCAATACGTTTGAAATTATCAAAAAATGTTTACACTTGTAATCCAGTTAAAATAGTCCATAAATTTCACTCACATCTCGCAACTTTATACAAGACAAACAATGAATTTAATCCTACAGAGGCTGAATCCTTCTTCTCAAAAATAACCTTACCTGAGTTATCTCAGAATCAAAAAAGGAGTTTGGATGAGCCTATAACTATAGATGAAGTTGCTAACGCCATAAAAGACCTAAAACTTAACAAAAGACCAGGCCCAGATGGCTACTCGGCTTTATACTATAAAACATTCTCAGAAATACTCTCTCCCATTCTCACTGAAACTTTTAACAAACTTCTAGATGGACATTCTTTTCGGCAAGAAACACTAATGGCAATTGTTTGTATGATCCCAAAACCCCTTTCTGATGATACTTCCTGTGTGAATTATCGGCCTATCTCTCTGTTAAACCTCGATGTTAAATTATTAGCAAAAATAATAGCAAAACGCCTCAATAGCATTATAGGAAAATTAATACATAGAGATCAAGTAGGCTTCATGCCAAATAGACAGGCAGGCGATAATATACGCAGGGCAGTGTTATTGGCACATATTGCTAAAAAATGGAAAATCCCTTTATGTTTTCTATCTCTCGATATTAAGAGGGCATTTGACACAGTATCCTGGCAATATATGCAATATTCATTACAAAAATGGGGTTTTGGACCCCACTTTTTAACATGGATCAAAGCATTATATAATAAACCCAAAGCCTATATAAAATATGCTGGATACAAATCTGAAGCCTTTAATATCGAAAGAGGTACCCGACAGGGTTGCCCATTATCTCCCTTATTATTTGCCCTTATACTCGAACCCATGGCCCAATACATCAGAACAAACCAAACTATAACTGGCATTGAAGTAGGAGGTATTACACACAAATTATGTATATTTGCAGACGATATATTACTTTTTCTATCATCACCACAGGTCTCTGGTCCTAACTTAATACCAGCTCTTGATGGATTTGCAGCCCTATCCGGCCTTATGATTAATCCTAAGAAATGCCTAGTGCTTAATATTTCACTCACAAACATGGAATTGATCCCGGCTAGGGCTGCACTCCCATTCACATGGGCAGAAAAATCAATCCCATATCTTGGAATTCATTTAACAGCATCTCATTCTGACTTATTCTCAACCAATTATCCTCCTGTATTAAGACAGATCACAAATCTAATAAAACAATGGTCGCAACTTCCTTTATCCTGGATAGGGAAGATTAATGCAATCAAAATGACTATTCTACCCAAATTGCTTTATCTATTCAGAGTCCTCCCTATTCCAATTCCTTCCTATTTTTTGAGAATAGTACAAAAAAGAGCAACTTCGTTTATATGGGGCTCTTCTAAACCACGTATACCTATACACACACTACATCTTCCCAAAAATAAAGGAGGCCTGGGATACCCTAATTTTACTAACTACTACAGAGCAGCACATTTGGCCAGTCTGTCCAAATACCATGCAAAACAGGAAATCCCATTATGGGTATTTATAGAGGCTTCAGAAAATGACCCTCTATTAATATCAAATTTATTATGGCTTGATCCTAAAGACCGCTTTAAAATTCATATTTCCATAACTAAACACTTCTTATCTCTCTGGGATAAACTAAAAACCAAATATCAGTTACAATCTCCACACAATCCTCTCCTTTCTTTTATCAGAAATCCGGCCTTTTATCCGGCATGGATCTACCCAAATTCTTTTAAAGCTTGGACAACATCAGGCATTCAGACACTAAATGACTTCATAGCATCTAAATCATTCCTTTCATTCCCATCGCTTAAAGAAAAATATGATCTACCAAACTCTGAGATATTTAGATATCTCCAAATCAAAAATTTCTATACACCATTCCTAAAGGGGGATACACCATTATCCCAATTATCCATTTTTGAATCAATCTGTACAAAAGATCCATTTGCTAAAGGTACGATTTCATCACTTTATAATCAATTATATGGAGTAGCAAATCTTAATAGACCCTCTTACGTTCAGAGGTGGGAGGAGGACCTGGGACGAACTTTAGAAGACACGGACTGGTCTAACATATGGCTCACATCTAAGTCATCTTCACCCAACATCTTAGCACTGGAGACAAATTATAAAGTCCTAACTCGCTGGTACCTTGTACCCGCTAGAGTGGCAAAATATTCACCTAATACCTCAGCTCTTTGTTTTCGAGGATGCCCAGAAATAGGCACATATTTACACATATGGTGGACGTGCCCAGTAATCCAAACCTTCTGGAAGGAAGTCTTCGTGATTGCATCTAAAATATTTTAAAAAATAATACAACCAGATCCATATTTAACTTTACTTAATCTAAAACCGGAATGGTTAACACTCTCTCAATTCAAACTTATGATCCAACTAATAACGGCTGCAAAACAAACAGTGGCTAAGGCATGGAAATCTCCTACATTGGTACTAGCAGAAACAATTCACAGAATGAATAATACAATGTCCCATGCTAAGATGGTAGCCATCGATCAAAATCAAATTCCAAAATTTGAAAAACTTTGGCATCCTTGGATAAAACAACAGTTCCTGTCAAACTTCAATGACTCTGTCCTGTTGCCATGGTAACAGATTAAATGACTTACAGAGACACCCATTCTAAGGCTTCAAAGAGAATTAAAAAGAATAATAAACTGACGAGCAAGACAACCTTGTGGACCATACCTCTACCTTTCAACCCTTTTTCTTCTTTCTCTTTCCTTTTCTCCACCTTACGATTAAAGCTCATTATCAGAATTTTTTTGACCTATATACACTCTACTTGTAAACAATATGTATAGTAGGTATAAATCATTTAAATACCTACAAAAGTAACTAAGGAAATGATATATATCTTTAATTTAGGTTTACGTGAACCCAATGTTTAATATTTGAAATTTCATGATATTTACCTATATAAACCCTACTGTAAAACAATGAGCTTACTTTATAGATCCTTGTAAACTTACTTTATGTATCTTTATAACATTGTATACTCAATAAACTTCTTTTGACAAGGAAAAACTGGATGACACCCAGTATTTAAGAAAAATGGGCTTTGAGAAGTGGAGTTATTATTACTATTTAAGGTACTTATATAGCGCCATCATTTTAAGCAGCGCTTTACATATACATTGTACATTCACATCGGTCAGTTATGTTTAGAATTGTCATTAGCAAACTGCCATAGGAAGACAGTCCACCCTGTCATCCTGAAGATAACTGACAAAACATCAAAGGTACTGTTCCAAAGTTTGATTGGTCCTCTTAGTATGAAAAGCAGAGGACAGATCAATTGTTACACCAAAAGATGAGCTAATGTTTTTCCAAAATTACGAAGAAAACTGTACTCCTCTGTCAGACTCCACATCATTAAGAATTCCATGTTGTCTAAAGACTTCCCAAACCATCAACTTTGCAGTTTATGTAGCAGAGGGTATTCCCTTAACTGATATAAAGTGAGCTATCTTAGTGAGACGGTTGCCAATTACCAAGCTAGTAGTCATTTCTTTTGAGGGATAACTATTGACCACAAAGTCCATAGAAATTGACCCCCATGGTCTTAATGGAACAGGTAGTGGCTGGAGCAACGCCCAAGGAGCAGCTCAGGTGAACGGATCAGGCACAAGGCTAAATAACTTTTGACATCTTTCTTGTAACAAGGCCACAAAAAGGAACCTGATAAAAGTTCTTATGTCTTAGAAACCCCAAAATGCCCAGCAAGTTTGGAGTCATGAACCAACCTGAGGGCTTCAACTTGAGCAGATTCAGGTACATAGAAGCGATGTGCTCAAGTCCAAAAGCCTCTTGTACTCAAGGCTAATGCCCTTAGGAGGATGATTGAGGAGTTGGTCATTTTCATACCCCTCTTTGAGGAGACTCAAGACTGTCCCCTGGAAAGTTTGTCGATGCGGGATTATACATTAAGAGTTGCCTTCTTGGAGAGGTTCAGAAAACATCCTTAACCACTTCCCGCCCACCATATAGCAGGCCGCAAAGTGGTTAAAATATCCTGACTGGGCGTCATATGACATCCAGCAGGATAAGCCACTCACGCGCATCTGCGAGGACACACAGCACAGTGATCGGTGGTGTGGTGTGTCGCTCTGACACACTGCTTCTCCGATCTTGGTAAAAAGCCTATGACATAGGCTCTTTACCATGTCATCAGCTATGTCCAATCATCGTAACCAGGAAGTGCCATTTATCGGCTTTTCCTCTTATTTGTGCTGAATCGATCAGCGGCTCTCCTGACAGGGGGGTCTGCGCTGATAAACAGTGCATTGATTATCAGTGCAGACCCACTAGGGATGCCCACCCATGCCCACCAGGGATGCAAATCAGTGCCCATTAGAGATGCCAATCAGTGCCCATTAGTAATGCCTGTCAGTGCCTCCTCATCAGTGATGCCTATCAGTGCCATCTATCAATGCCCATCAGTGCCACCCATCAGTGCACATCATTGCTCATCAGTGCTCATCAGTGCTGCCTATAAGTGCCCATCAGTGCCACCTATCAGTGCCCATCATTGCCACCTATCAGTGCTGCATATCAGTGCCCATCAGTGCTGCATATCAGTGCCACCTATCAGTGCCCATCAGTGCTGCATATTAGTGCCTCCTCATCAGTGCTGCCTCATCAGTGCCCATCAGTGAACATTAGCGCAGCCTCATCAGTTCCCATCAGTGAAGGAGAAAACGTACTTATTTACCAAATTTTATAACAGA